>NW_017962929.1:0-310164 GCF_001661345.1 Ascoidea rubescens DSM 1968 | reverse complement strand
AACAGAGAAATCTTGTCTCAATACCTCTCAAGCGAGTTAAATCTAATGAAAATTCTTTGCAACAACCCAAACTAATATACTATATCCCATGAACATATGCATTATATTGACATTATATTAGCATTATACCACTTAATCAATTATAAATAAAATTATATATTAATAAATTATATATTCTCAAATGTTATACAGCTTCCACTGCAACGGTTGTTTTAAGATAACTGCTAACACCACTGCAACGGATTAATGTATGCTGCTACATGTGCCGTCCTAATGGTTAACACTTCATGTATTTAAGGTTTAAAATGAATCAAAACTTTTCCAAAATTATTGAACTGCCCCATTGGCCAAAAGGTTAAGGCATCTGCCTCCTAAGTAGAAGACTGTGGGTTCGAGTCCCATGTGGGGTGTTATCAATTATTTTTGAAGCTTTAGTTTTACTTCTTCTGTTGCTTCTGGTGGATAAACTTCCATTCCATTGGATATGCTAGCTTTGCTTTTATTGATTGAGAACTTGAATTTACTTTTTGCATTTTAAAGAGAGAGCGAAGAAACGCCAACGGCAGAAAAACTTTAATGAACAATGGGCAACTTCCCGTCAGTTGCTCAAAACGCAACTTTTGAAAAATACCCTGAAAACAATTCATTTTTTCTTAAAGAAGTTTGATATCGATCCATCATTAGTTGATTCATAGTATTTGCTGTGTTTTACTATATTATATTTTATCCTATATTATCATATCATAGGAAGTTATTGCTGTATATAATGGAATCTACCGAATCCTTAAGATTGCCTACTGATTTGATCAACTTAACAGCGAAAAGGAATAAAAACCAATCATTAAATCCAAAACTGAACTATCCAATTTTTTTAAAAGACTATCCAAATTGGATTAAAGCGAGAGAATCATTAAATAATAATTTAAATGATATTCAAGCTTGGTCCGAATTAATTAATCAAACCAAAAAAATTTTATCAGTCACACCAATAACTGACGATATTAAAAATTTAATTCATAAAACATTTAACGAGTTATTAACTCGATTTCCGTTATTAGTTTATTTTTGGAAACAATATATTCTAATTGATTTCCAATTAAATAACAATGATATTATTTCTTCGATAAATTTATATCAAAGAGCATTAAATGCGTTTCCAAATTCAATCGAATTATGGTTTGATTTCTTAACTATTATAATTAAAAATTTCCAAAAAAATTTTTTAGATGCAATTGAATTGATCCAATTTGAAAAGATTGAGAAAAAAGAAAAATTTGAAAGAGATATTATTATAGAAGTTACAAAAATTCGATCAATTCTAAACAATTCAGTTGAATTATGTGGGTATCAATTTTATTCAGATCCAATTTGGGATAAATATATTGAGTTTGAATTGCTCTTAAATTCTATAATTGAAAAATTAACGACAAAAAAATTTGAATTGAAAAGAGATTTTTATGATGTTTATAAATTCAAATATAATGATAATAACAATAGTAACGAAATCCAACTAAATATTTTAAACATTTATTTAAAATTAATTAGAATTCCTTTACATCAATATGCCAAATACTATACCAAATTTACGAAATTAAAACCATTTTTTGGAATTGAATTGTTATTAAAAAATGATTTGCAAGAAGTTGAAAACTTAATGAAACGAAATTACATTGAAAATATTAACGATTTACCCAAGAATATATCAAATAGTTTTATTGATAATTATTTCAATAAGATTTTTCTAAAGACACAAAATGATGTTAAATTAAGATGGAACTTTGAGAGTAAAATTAAGTATCGAAATTTTAATTTCAATAACTCAATTTCAATACCAGATAATGAATTGAAGAATTTTTTGGATTATTTAAAATTTGAAGAAACAAATGGAGAAAAATCACAAATAGCCTCACTATATGAAAGAATTTTGATACCATGTTGTTACAAAGAACAAATTTGGGTAAACTATATTAAATGGTTTTTAAAAAACTATCCTCAAGATATTAAAAAAATTAAGTTGATTTATGATAAAGCGGTTAACAAATTTCTCCCTATAAACAAGAAATTTTTAAGAGTTAATTATTGTATTTATTTAGAAAAAATCAAGGAATTTGATGATGCGAATGATTGTTATTTATTGTTGATTAAGCATTACAATTTATTAATTGATAATAGGAATGGCAGTTTAAGTATGAATGATAATAATGAAAATATTAAAGATAAAGAAAAAGATAAAGGCAATGCAATTAAATTTGATGAAAATGAGTATAAACAAATGATTAAACGATACTTGAATTTTTTGAAAAGATGGCTAGGAATTGATAAAAATCTTGATAATTTAGAGATAATAATCAATTTATATTTTTCTAAAATTAAAACAGGAGTTACTAATAGCGGAAGTGGTAATAAATCTACAAAATATGGAAAATTGAACAAATTGGATAAAGAATTTGAGCCGTTACTTCAAATTTGTGATGATTACATGATTTGTTTAATTTTGGTGGAATTCATTGAGATAAGTTATTTGATTAGGTATAATACAGGAATCAATGGTGTTAATGGGAATACTGGAGTAAATAATGGAAATACCAACAATAATACTGATAACAATAACAATAACAATAATAATAATAATAATAATGATAATGATAGTAATAATAATAGTAATGTTATTATTAATGAGTATATTAGAAAAATTTATTTGAACTTCTATAAAGAAGAAGTATTAAAAACGTCTATTGAATTCTGGAGAAGTTATTTTAATTTTGAAAAACAATATGGAAATTTTTATAATTTGAGAAAGCTAATAAGATATATTAAGTTAAACACATATTTACCAATAGTGGTAATTAATGATTTTGTTTATCTTTATAGTGAATACTTGTTAAGTAACGCTATAAATTTGAGTAATAACGTTTATGGATGTTACGAGATTGAAGATAATAAAGGGAATAATAGTGGAAATAACAATAATAATACTAATATGAGTGGGAATATTATTAATGGCAACGGTATTAATAATAGTAGTGGTGCAGTGAGTGAAATGAATTCGGTTGGGAATAATGATCCAATGGCATCATTAAGTGTTATATTTAAGGAGATATTAAAAAGCGAATCAGAGATTGAAGGACCATTTTTCCAAAATTATTCACATATCAAGCGAATAAATGGAGTTGAAATGGAGTTAAAACCGCTCATAAGCAACCAGCTCAATTACAATGAAACGTTGGGCAAAGTTCCCAGCCTACCACTATTTAAATATGTGGAAAGCAGAAGTAAATAAAGACTATATAGTGATAAGTAGTAACAAATGCAATGTGTGATCTTTGTGAACTTGGTTTATGGTTTTTGATTTTTGATTTTTGATTTTGAGTCTTGATCTGGATATGATAGATGTTTGAAATTGAACTGATCTGGAAGTGATTTGGAGTAAAATTAGAGTTTGAGCTTCTGCATTTGACTGCACCCATAGCGATGGTCCCGAGCAGAAGTGGAGCCTGGAGTGTGCACAAGGACAACTGCTGCAGAAGATGAACGGGAGTGCGCGCACTACAGGGGCTGCGGACAAAAAGCAAGAGCCCTGCAGAAGCGGGAGGTGGACGCTTACCAAACGTGATCAATGGGATCCGGCCCGTGTCCGTGGGCGGTTTTCCTGGCGGTTTTCCTTGTTTTATCTTGTTTTAACTCATTCGAACTCATTTTCGGAGCACAGGTGAAGTAGTTCAGATAATATTATTATTGTTTGTGCAGTGAATCAATGGGTTAATGGTTTAATGATCTCAGGCCGCTAGTTGTGAAAATGGACTTATAAATCTATGAGATGAAATAACATTTCACAACACCAGTTCACTGCTGTTGAGACTATCCTTGCTGAGATGTTTATACTCAATAGAGCATCTTCAGGTGAGCAAAACAACCAGAAAACAAGATTAGATTTGTATCAACCCAAAGCATACATAAACAACACATTAAACACATTTAGCTAGTTAGAAGAGTAGGAACAGTTCCAGATAGTTCCAGATGGCCTGGAGTGATTCAAAACACATGAATAATTGAGACAAAATAGAAATTTGCTTGAATTCTGATTATGATTCTGATTCTGATTGATAGGCTTATTTTTTTCTTGTTTTTTTCTAGGTGCTTTTCTTTTTAGTGTTTTCAGTGTTTTAAGTGGTTTTAGCGTTTTTGGTGTTTTCTTTTATAGAAGTAGTTTTAAGATTTGGTCAATTACCCTTTATTTCTGTTAGAAGGTTACATAATGGTTGACTATTATTTCATGTTTCTGGAACAAACAAACAAATTTAAAACCAGGACAGTAGTAATTCAATTTGATGTTGCTGCCTAAAAAACCGTAACGAATCGTAGAGTGTAATGATCACAGTGGGATACTCATAGTATGATACTCATAGTATGATAGTATGGGCACTGGATGGGGACGATCAGTAATTCTGTTAAAACTACAAACACAATTATAATTAATTAGCACAGTCTTAGCTTAGTATGCTTTGGCTACTTTAGGATTTGATAGTTTAGGATTTAGATTTTTGTATGGCATGGATAGGGGATGGGATGGAATTGTAGGATGGAATCATTGGGTGGAATCATAGGATGCCTATACATTCAAATAACAAATAACCTTCAAATAACATTAAAATATCATTCAATTAACATCCAAATTACATTCAATAGACACTTCGTAGACACAAAAAGAATCGTAATCATATTGTCGCTTTTCAAATGAAATGACTATTGAAAAAAAGTAATAACAAATAAAAAAGTAGCAGCTACAAAATAGTAAATACTAAGTGGTAGACACAGCAAATAGCAGATATATTGCAAATGAAATTGAAACTTGATAGGTCATTATTATAATATTTCAGTACTTTAATAATTATTAATTTTATTTAATTTTATTTAATTTTATTTAATTTTATTAATAATTTATTACTATGTTTATTTATACTCTTATTCACACTCTTATTCTTATTCGCTATTTCGTCTGTTTTGTAACCTAAATTACTAGCTGCTTGATTTATAACTAATTCTTGATAAAGAGTTATCAAGAATTGCAATTCTAATCCGAATTCCAACAATAAAATTTAAGATTCTATTCATATTGCTACCAATAATATAAAATTACAATTCCTAACGATTTCTTTTGGCTTAACACTATTGACCAGTCCAAATTGGATTCAACGGAAGCTGATCTCCTGAGTCCTACGACAAATCTGAACGAATAAATGTGAATAAAAGCAAATTAAATTCAAACAATCATATTTATTCTTAGCCAGTATCTCAGTTAATCTCAGTTAATATCGTTTGCTCTCCTTGAATCTCACATAGCTCTGCCAACTC
Organism: Ascoidea rubescens DSM 1968; assembly: GCF_001661345.1. Lineage (NCBI taxonomy): Eukaryota > Fungi > Ascomycota > Saccharomycetes > Ascoideales > Ascoideaceae > Ascoidea > Ascoidea rubescens. The sequence continues at coordinate 304,812 of NW_017962929.1, read as the reverse complement.
AGAGATAACCAAACTGTATTGCCGAAGTGGTCACCATAAAGACCATTCCAAATTCCCTTCTTTCCCTCCTGCCCAACAGTGCCAATCTCTGATTTTCTGTTATTGGGCAACTCTTTTGTCCGATATTTGGTATTACGATTGGTTGTATTTGATGGTATTACAATAGTATCACACCAGTATCACAATCCACAGTAGCTTGCAATTAGCAATGCCATTGCTCTCACTATTGTGTCCTAGTACTGTTCCTATCTTTATCTTCATTAGCTTTTTTTTGTTTTACTCTTCTATTTACCTGTAGTTTTACTTGTAGTTTTACTTGTAGTTATATTTATGTTTATTTTTATTTTTATTTATTTTTATTCTAATTCTTATTCCTATTCTTATTTTTATTCCTATTCTTATTTTGCTTGTTGTGTTTATTTTTAATTTGAATTTAAAAATTTCCACCTGGAAAAACTGCAGCTTGTACAATCTTTGTTAGCACGTAGTGGTGTTGAACTCCTTAAAAAAGAACAAACCAATCCCAAACAAGAGATGTCTTACAGTTGTGCTAGCCAAACAAAAAAACAGCTAAACAGCCAAATCGTAATTGTATTATCGCAGTGCTATTTTGCTTCCCTTTTATAGTCCAATACTTTACTAACATCCTTATTAATATTCTGATTGAGGCTAAACACTGGTACAGTATTTTGCTTTGCAATTCCTTTTTCTGCCGCTAAATCGGTACAGATCACATGATAAAGCCCTACACAAATGAGATATTTTAGCATGGTTATATATGAACACGTGTTTATAAGTTACCCGCTTTGCTGATAAACGCAGGCGAACACAAACCAAGACGAACACAGGCACAGGCGTGTTGAAAGCGACCACGCCTGTTTGTTAACGAGTCAACTCTGATTTGTGTTGGGCATTTCCAGAAAAATAAGCTACTTGAGAAAGAGAGTTTAGATAGTAAAGTGTCCATGATTTAATCCATTAATTATATAGTTATATACCCAGGTTTTTAAAGAGAATTGTAGAGAATAGTAGAGAATAGAGAGAAGAGATAAGAATAGAAAAGAGAAAAATATTGTGGTGAAAAAAATGATGCAAGTTTTGAAAAATAGATTGGTTAAACAGAAAAACTAGTGAAATGAAAATATTTAGTGAAATTAAAATATAGTAAGTAAGCATAACAGGTGTAATTATGATAAATAGTTAAAACTCGATCTGAGGTTACTTGTGATATTAATATCATTGTAATTCAAGTAGTGGATAGGAGTTAGTTTTTGACTGCTATTGAAATTGAAATTGTTTGGAAGAGTTTCCAAGCTCACATTAAGCCCCATGTTAATATTAAGACCCATGTTCATGTTCATTTGATAATTTGGAGTCTCAGGAGTTAAATAGATGTTGCTAATATTGTTATTGATATTAGTATTGTAAGCGCCATTTCTTCTTGGATTCAAATTTTTAGAAGATGATAATGGCAATGAGGTTGAAGATTTTAATTTTGGTAATTTAGAACTATGTTTGGCTCTTAATTTGGTCTTTAAAAGATGAGTTTTGATTAAACTAATCTGATTAATAAGATAGTAATTTGACCAAGATTGAACAGATTTAAAATTATTTAAAATATTGTTTTTGAAAAAGAATTCGTTTAAAAGATATCTTTCCAAAAGATTCAATTTCTTTGAAGGAACTTTGATTAGCAAAGACCAAGTGGTTAAAGTATATGAACAGTCATCAACAATTTTATTTGATAAAATTAAACAAGTGATTAGGATTAAAGAAAGTAAATCATCAGGGTTTTTATATTTGTTGTGGTTGAAATTTTTATTTATAAATGAATTAAATTCTTTTAAATTATCGCTATTGTTCAAATAATTAAATTTAAATTCATACAAATAATTTAAAGCAGTTTGAATAACAAAATTAGATATTTGAGTCTTTGATATTATTGATTTGAATTTTTGAATAAACTTGGAATTATTCTTCAAATACAACGGATTTGGTTTGTTATTGAACCAAATGAACAATGAAGATAAAGCAGCAAAATTACCATCGAGGATAGATTTGCAGTCAATTTCCTTGTTTTTGTTTTTACAGCTAGTGTCATTGTTACTGATATTATTATTGTAATTAGAGGTGATGGGGGTTATTGGAGATTCAGAGGCAAAGTAACTTTGAGAAGGAGTGGTATTGCTGGATGACAAAGATATAGGAGAGCTATAGTAGGATAGAGGAGTTGGAATAGAAATATTTGAAGTATAGTACATTTTGATTGAGGATATTGAAAGAAGTAAAATTGATTAGTTGTAACCAAGTAATTATTAGAATAGTGATAGTTAAGAAGATGAAGAAAAAAATAATTAAAGAATTATAAATGAAAGTGATCAGATTATATAGAATAACAACATCATCTTGGAATATATATAAAAGAAAGGAAAAGAAATTGAATTTAAACTAAATATTAGATTGAATAAACAAATTAATAATTAACAAAACTGATAAATTGCAAAACGAAAAAAAAAATATAAGAAAACAAATCACAATCTGTAAGTCAATTCACATTAAATCAAATTAAAATTAAATTAAATTAAAATTTAATTAAGGAAATGAACATGAAATAAAATTCTAAAATTTTAAAAATTAAATGGAAAGAAATTCAAACCAGTTTAAAATTTAAAATTTTTGCAAAAAATCTCAGTTTTTCTTGTTTTTCCAATTATTCCAATTTTGCTATTTTTGCTATTTTTGCTGTTTTTTCCAAAAAAACCCACAAATCCTAGAAAAAAACATTTTTTTCTGGTTCAAATCACACTTTTTTTCCAGATCTTGTCAATCATTGCGCTTCGACGCAGAAATCCCACTTTGTGCGGGTGTTCCAGCGCGTACGGTAGCCGGACGCAGATAACTGCGGTAAGTCCACGCTGACCCTCTGCCACCGGGTGAGATCTGGCAGCAACGCACCGCCACTATGGTGTTGGCCCTGCAAGAACAGAAGCGCAAATTGCTAGACACACTCCCTGGAACGTTGGCGGCTGAAAGCCCCGTGGCGCTGGCTCTTTCCGTCTTCCTCAGGGGCTCCGCGTCCGTGGTTTTGTGGCGATGTGGGCTCCAGGGATGTGGGAGAAAGAGGAAGAGCCAGCAAAAGGGTAGAGAAGAAGAAAATGGAGGAAAAGAAGATGAGCAGGAAGATGATCAGGGAGATGATCTAGAAGATGGTGGTGATGCTTCCAAAGACGCCCTAGAAGGTGCTGCACACAAAACTGCCTGTGCTCTTTGTTCTACTTAGCAACATCTGCACAGCATTTAGTATTTATGATTTAGCATTTAATATTTAATATTTGTTTATCACCAACTTCGTATAATCCCAATAGCAAAACACTCAAGTTAAAACATGACAAGTTTTTTCATTTACTTCTAAAGTTCTTTTTACCCACAAATTCAAATCTTTCATCAAATGAGATCAAGTTTATATCTTTTAGCAACTTTTTACTGCTTTTTTTTTACTAAATTTTTATTAATTGTTCTTATAAACCAGAAAAAATTAGAAAAAATTAGAACAAAAAATTAAATGTTCTTACATTTCTTTCTTCTGCTGTTTTCAACTATGAGTGAATCATTAACAAAATATTCTTTGACCTGTTTAAAAGTTTATTCGCCCTCTTTTATCACAATAATAATTTCATATTTTTCAGATTTCAGATTTCAGATTTCAGATTTCAGATTTCAGATTTCATACTTCATGTAGCTCATACTTCATAGTTCATCTATTTCAGAATTCCTATGAGCCTGTTTACTAATCCTTTCATTACTCTACATTTTGCTTTTGGATTTCATGATTTTAATTTTTTCTTAACCATTTTTCAATTATTGTTTTTTTTATTTTCGTTTTAATCTGCTCATTTTCTTCTTGTTTTGTATTTTGGTTTACTATCATTAAGTTTCATTTTGAATTTTTATTCTGAAAAATATGACAACACTTGTTTTTTTATTTTCTCACTTTACTATCGCTTTTTCTACTTTGTTTTTATTTCTGTGTTTGTTTTGTTGTTTCTTTATTTGCCTACTGATTATTTCCCTATGTTCCTATTTCTGTCCAGCTTTCCAACCAGGTTTGCCAATTTATCTTTTTGTAAACCCATCTGGTTTCATTTTATCAGTGAAAATCTTCAACATACAGCACAATAATCATCTGCTAACCAGCTGCACTACACTACTACCTACACAATTTTCTTTTTTTACTTGTGTTTAGGTTTTTTTGGTCTTTTGCTTTTAATTCTTTTTTTATAACTCTGTCCTTCATTCTTTTACTACCCTACCTATTTATTTACCTATTTTATTATTTATCTGCTTCTTTAAAAAATATTATATTCAAGTTGCTAGTTGATTAATTGAATTATTTCATTGGCTTCACCTAATATCACTTATTTATCTTCCTATTTTAAAACTTTCACCTATTATTTTCTCCTGTTTTTTTTACAGTTTTTTCTCTATTTTACAAAAATTTGGTAGATTTTTAACTGTTTTCTTTTTTCGTCCTCTCTTTGATCATCGTCCCATTATAATGGTCACCAACATTAACGCATGTTTATGCAGACCCACACATATGGATATGGATTCTTTTTCAATTTTTTTCAATTTTTTTTATTTTTTAATTTACAATTCTTTGGCAATTCTTTGGCATTTATCTGACTATTATTTCAGAATCATCTGGCTATTATTCCAAAAAAATAAATAAACCAAAAAGGAATAATTTGTATTATATCACTATTCATGCTATTTAAGACTTGGTTTTATGGCTTTGCTTTGGGTCCCCAATTCTTAGTAGGATTTTGCTGATATCGAACTATCTTGACTTTTCGTAATTTACTTATCCTATCTGATAGCTCATTCCTTTCCCAGGTAATCTTTATTTTTTCATCTTGAATAAAACTCTGACTGAAAATCTTAAAAATCACTGAGTCTTTTTCATATTTATTGATATTAAAATCAGGATTCTTCTTGATGATAAAATCTTTAAATATCTCAATAATAATCTCCCATGGTGCATTAGTCTTAATGGAACTTGCCTGGGCATGTGTTAATGATCCGTCATATTTTAAATTCCCAATAGCTGCAAATAAATCATTTAATGGTGCTAATGGTGTCCGTAATAAACTCGATAAAGTAGCTGGGCTAAAATAAAATGCTTCTTCAATCTCATTTTTAGCCAATGTTAACATTCCTTCAATTCTCTTTTTGGTACCATATACTTTTTCATCTTGAAATTCCTCTCTATTAATCTTTAATACCCTTTCAACAAATTCTTTATCATGTATCTTATCTCCCCACATTGGTCCTGCTATTATAAATTCATTTCCACAGAAGTTGCATTCATCTCCAATTCGAATTCGACTATTAACAGTATATTTAACTGGTTTATTCTCTCTTTCAACTCGTCTCCCTAAATATTCTTTATGAATAACTCCACATCTTTTGCAATAGTAACAAACCATTGTCTTTGACGCCAAATCTTTAACTAATATAGGTGATCTTTTCACTTTAATAAAAATTCGAACATAAAAATCAATTGATAAAGATAACAATGGCTCAATTATTTTCCCGTATTTACTTGCAGTATTTGCAATCATATTAATCACCAATCTTAATGCTGATTCATGTGTTGAATCTCCCCGAATGTTGGTTCCACCATATAATGAAAAACATTTTTCAGGATAACTGTTTCCTGCTAAAACAGCTAAATCGGTACATGTAACCAATAATAACCCATTATCTTCGATACAATTAATCGCTGCATCGATAAATGGTGCAGCTGTACCATACGGATCAAGATCAATCACATTGATTTTCTTATTTTTGGACTTATACATAAATTCATTAGCATCGCCTAAATTCGGTTTGACGATGTCTCCAATTTTATTATACTTGATGTTTTTTTCAATCAGTTTAACTGCGTTAGGTAGTAAATCATTTGCAATAACTATTCCAACATTTGGAATCTCCTTTCCATATCTAATGGCTCTTAATCCTGTAGCTGATAATGCCTCTAATATATTAATCCTTGGTCTGTTATTATCTATAACCAGAGGTTTGGAATTTTCTTTATCATTGTTATCGGTCTTATTTTCACTATCTTCAATTATTATCTCGATATTTTCATGATCGTTTTCTTCATTTATTTTCAAACTTTCAATTCTATTTTCACAAACTTTTTTTATAGTCACATTATTTTTATTATCTTCCTCTTTTTTGTCTCCATTTTGGGTGTCCTTTTCAATTTCATTGTACTTTCTTTTTCCATTTTTCTTCTTATTTTTATTGGCCTTCCCTTTTGCTTTCTTATTGCTCAGATTATACAACTCATCCCATGCTCGAATGGCTGCAACACTCAAGTCTCTATTAAATTGCTGAACCGGATTGTAAAAAACTTTATTTTCTTTTGGAAACAATATATTTGCTTTTCCTTCAGTGATTATATTGTAGTCATCAAGATTAATGGAATCAGAAGTCATATTCACAGTTTTCCCACTTCTCTAATTTTAAATATTTCTAGTGATTGCTTTGAAATTTCTAAATTTTTTTCTAGCTTAATTTTAAATTTATTTTTCATTTTCTCACGCAGTTTCCCACGCAGTTTATCACGCATCTCATTACGCACCTCATCACGCATCTCATTACGCAGTTGCGAGAAACTGCCCATCGTTCCGTTTCTGGAAAAAATTCTTCCAATATAAAAAATATCCCGGAATTTCTTAGGAATTGCTTCTTATCATCTAAAAATTGAAAAAATTATAAATCAAAAATTAAAAATCACAAACACTAAACTTAGAATAAAAAAGTTCCTAAGACAACACTTTAAATATATAAAATTAATAAATAAATTAACAAATAAATAAATAAATCAAATAAATAAGTAAATAATCTCCATTAAACAACTAAGCTAGTGTGTTTTATTTGAAGACTAACACCTAATAGCTATGTCTTTCGCTTCAAGTTGATAACCATTTTTATAGTCTGTGTTACCTCCTATTTTTTGATTTGTCTATTTGTCCTTTGCATTTTATTCATTAAAGGGTCAGTAAAAATACTCTGCTTATTGGTAATTGCACCTCAATTGATCTCACTATTAGTTTGCTGATTAAGTTTTCTGTTTTCTGTTTTCTGTTTTCTGTTTGGTTAATAGAGTAAACAAATCTACAAATTTTTGAAAATCTTTTTAGAGGAAATGAAAAATAAAAATAAAAACATGTTCAAAATAATTTCATCATCGAACTTAGCCAACATCATCCAACTAGAGCAATCATGCTACGACTCATAGCAGTTTTACCGGCTTTAATAGTAAAGAGTTGATTACATCTCCAATATTAGCACAACCTCCCTCAGGATTATAAAAAACACTGTTCACACATTTGATTATTAATTATTAATGGATCTGAAAACCTTTTCACAACTTGACAAAATTATTTCATTTTTATTAATTTTGATAATTTTTTTTTGAAAAAAGTCTTCATTATGAATCATCTAGCCTTTTGTTAAGGCAATCTATTATCTAAAAATTTGTTTCATGGTTATTCTTTTCAACTATTTTTCCTAAAAAACTAAAATAAACTTTTTAAAACCTATTTAATTAGTAATATCTAATAACCACTAAAATCTTTAAATCAATTGAAATTTTAGTTTTATGATGTCCAATTTGAATTTTTCAGATTTCCTCATTTTATAGTATATTTACGTTTATGTTTATGTTTATGTTTATGTTTTTTATTTAATTTATTTCATGTGAAATTGTGATTTTAAAAACAAAAAAAAATAAAAGGAAAATAAAAAAGAAGGTCATGTTATTAGATACTAAATCAATTTACAAGAGATGATAGAAATATTAGAGATAGTTATTTAAATGATTTACTTTCTCGGCAGTTTTTAAGGTACAATACATTTATTTCAAGATTTGTGTGTAGCAGAATATCAGATCAGCAAGGATTTTATAATGATTGGGTTAAAACAAGTGATCAGTACAAAAATTTTGATCTGATTGTGTTTTCTTTTTCTACTAGGTTTTAATAATTAATTATCAATTATTTATTAATTAAATATTCATTTGAATATTCATATTAGAATGTATAGTAATTAATAAATTAGAAACAAATTGATTAATATTAAACTAACACATCTCAAAATTAAACATTTTTGGCAATAGCAATAACAAAAGTAAAAAATAAAAAAAAAAATACAAAGGAAAAGAGAGGATATAAGAAAGTCAGTTATGAAAAAAAACAAATAATGAAAGTAGAAAATTAAAAAAACTGAATATCTAAGATTAAATACAAAGTCAAATAGAGTGAATTAGGAAAAAAAATAAATAAAAAAATAAATAAATAGATAAATAAATAAATAAATAAATGATAAAATAAACCACAATTAATTAATAAAACAAAATCAACACAAGTTAGAAAAATTAGCAGATGAAGTAAAAGAGATAAATAACAAAACAGATTTTGAATAATAGATGAAAGAAAACCATAGTAAAAACAGAGGAAAAGTTTTAAATATAAAGCAAACTAAATGTTCATTGTAAATTATAGACGATGTTCAGGGACCAAGGAAAACAAGATTGAGAAAGCAGCACTTGCTAAACATATTAGGATTAATACCCAGATACTTCTTTTTATTAGGAGAGTGCCAACGTAATGTTCTTTTATTTTCATCAAGCCAAGTTTTCTAGCAACAGCATTTGGAGAACTGGTATTTCTGGTATAAGGATAATCATCGGTAGATTCGTGAAGGGTATTAGTTTCGCAGTATTTAGCGAAACACAAAACTGGATCTAGTCTGAAAATTGCAGTCAATATAAAATAGGAACCAAAGAAAAAAGGAACAGTGACAACAGGTCTTGCACTGCTTGGTTTATAGCCGAGAAATATTAGAGTGTAACCAATCCAAAAGCCTGAAAATAAGAAAAACAAGCCAATGGCTAGTCTAAAGTTGTAGGATTTGACAGTTATATTGTTGAGTGCAGCGTATTTGAGGAAATTGGGAAAAGCTTCTCTTTCCATTGCTTGAAAGACGTAATCTCTAGATTCATCAAAAACCTCAGGATCATCTCTCCCTTGAATTTCAATAGCGTGATGGATAGATCTAGTGATTCTATCAGGCAATTGTAATTTCTTTTCAGAGTTATCGATGAAATAGGTGACTAGGATTCTTCTCGAAGATAATCTTAGATCATCTCTTGTAATTTTGTCCTTCAAGTGGTCTTTAGAGTTGTAGTTTATATTTTCGTCGTCATTTAGCATTTGTTCAACCATTTCTGGGGAAATGGTTGCAAGGCCTGCAGGACCAGAAGTGGCAGAAGTTTGAGTCCCAGATTTATTGATGAAATTTATTCTTTCCTTTTCAGAAATATTTTCAGTGAGTGGAGAAGGTAGAGGAAATTCGTTATTTTTTGTGTTTTTTTCATTTGTATAGCTATCGTAAACCTTTTGAATTGCAGGTAATATTGCACTATCATTTTTTTTATGAGAAAAACGATTGGTGATGGGAGATTTTGAATTTTGGTATCTTTCAATATAGGAAGAAATGACAGGATCGTTGACCTGTTCATCGCCTCTGAGAAAGGAAGATAGTCTTTTAGGGTTACTGTCATCAAGAACGCCATCATTGACCAAGGCTTCTAAAAGAATAGAGGAAGACACTGAGTTTCTTTGAAAGGGACTGTTGGCGACAGTGGTGCCCTGGGTTCCGGTGATGGTGGCAGGACCACTTATAGTGGAATTGGAGTGTTTCTTTGACTGAGTAGGAGCAATTGAAGGATTAGTAGAGGTTCTAATGTCTGGCAGCGATGGCATGGAGAGAGGAGTCTCCAAGACACTTTCCCTCAAGCCCTTGACGTACTGTTTGCACAAGGCTAGATGACTAACAACATCAATCCAAAAGTCAAGATAGTCCACAGCATGCTGGTTGTCCCTCATGAAGACGTAGAAGGACCAGAGGTCAACTGGAGGTAATGTCTTTCTGTTGAGCACCTCAAAGAGAGTGGGAAGTCTGTTCAAACGCTCGCTGGTGCGCCCATAGAGCTGAGACAGCGATTCAGACAGCAGGGACGAGAGCGGGAGAATGGCGGCGGAGTGGGGGCTGTGGGTCATGGCGGCAGGCGAGTGAGAGAGTGGAGCAGCAGAAACAGCAGAAGCAGCAAAGAGAGACTGAAGAGCTCTATTTGAGCTTTCTCACGAATCATGATCTGGTTTCTCAGCTCTATGGATCTGCGACTAATCACAAGCTAATAATAGACATTCCGCGGCCGCAGTGAGACGCAAGGTGTGCGTTTCGGAGCAGATTAATTCAGCCGATTCCGCCCAAAGCAGTGGTTTCTTCCAAAGCGGTGGTGATATGCGCATCTGTGCAGGACTCTGCGTGTCTGTGTCGTGCGATTCTATTGGCTGGCGCTGTATATACTGAGCTTTTTCTGTGATTTATTGCTCAGAGTGCTTTCTGAGCTGTATTAGCTATGTTTCGCCAGTTGGGGTTGTTTTCCATATACGCTCTTCCCACAACGCCAAAGTCCTCCACCAACTGGTCTATGAACTCGGTTGTCAAGTTGGGGTTGATGAAAACTATTCTGAAAAACTCCCCCTCGTTGTGGGCGTCTTTCACTGGAGGTGAGAAATCAATAAGGTACTTGTTGAGCTGGTGGAACTTGTAAACCATCCATCTTGTGATCGGTGTGTGGTTCATGGTTTTGTCGCCAATCTCGTATGGCTCATAGTAGAAACAAACCTGCAAACAAGGTGGACGTGCTGCCTGCTCATTTGCTCTTGAAACATCAAAGCTATTGAGTGTTCTGAACCTTTTGTTCACACCTATCTTTTCGCTAAAGTACTTCATGATAAAATACGCATGATCCACTCTTTCACCAAATCCAACTTTCCCATAGTAATTCCAGGATAGATAAAACTTTAACGAATCTGCTCTTCTTCCACATCCCATAGTTCCCTCTGCCAAATTAAAATTTTCTTCGCTCCTAACACCATCATCTTTCCTTTTGTAACTCTCTAGCAACTCTCTTTGCGATAATCTCCGATCACCACTTTCAACACTACCTTTTATTTTATGAAACAAATAAGGCGCATCCAAAGAATTGGCCGTAACAAAAATTCGTTTGTCCTTCATTAACAAAAACGAGCAGGTCGTTGGAACTCCCAACATTTTATGTGGTGAAACAGTGATCGAGTTGGCTAAATGACTGCCCTTTAACTTATTCTTCAACTCTTTTGAAAATATAAAATTTCCTCCCCATGATCCATCAACATGAAACCAAATACCATATTTCTCACAAATCACCCCGATTTCTTCAAGGGGATCAAACGACCCAAAAACTGTAGTCCCAGCTGTTGCGTTCACATAAAGTGGCGTATATCCATTTTCAATCGCTTTCTTAATGCTCTCTTCAAGTTTTGAACATTTCATCTCTCCTCTTGAATTGACTTCAATCTTGAAAACTGATTCGCTTCCAAACCCACATAACATGGCTGCTTTTTCAACACTATAATGAGAGTGACTGCTAGTAAATACAGCAAATTTATAATTTCCATTTCCTCTTTTTTTACTATCGCAATACAAATAACTTCTAGCAATTTGTAACGATGAAATATTCGACCATGATCCACCAGAAAATGTTAGCCCTCCACTATTCTCAGAGTATCCATCATAAAACAATTTGCTATACTCATATCCAATCTTTTTCTCAATAACTGTTAAAATCGGTGAAACCGTAAAAACATGCGAATTCGTATTCAATATAGATAAAACTAAATCTGATATTACTCCAATAGCATTAGTTGACGAGTAAAGCTTATCCAAAAATCCAAGTGACCATGTATTTACACTATTATTCAAAATAAAATCAACATGTTCCAACATTTTATCATAATCTTGTTTATGATACCCATTCCCAATATCCGGCATTTCAATTAATCCATTTTCAACTATTCGATTGTAAAATTTCAATGGTTCATTTGCTCCATCAACTGCATTCACTCCATTGGCGCTTTGTGCAAATCTGACTAGTTTTTCTCGAATTTTTATTAATAGATAGTCAAGAATCTCGTACTCTGCCTTATCTTTTGTCATTTTAAACAAAAAGTAATATTCAACTTTTTTTCCACCTTTTCTATTTGATTTACTTGAATTTTACCTGTATATATCTTAAGTCATGAAAGTTTCCCACAAAAATTTCAGATTAAACGAGTGATTTTATTACTATCCAATAGCTTCGTGCGTGGAATTACTAATGTTTTTTTTTTCCTTCGTCCTATCTTCTCTCTCGTTAAAATTTAATTGCATTTCCAAAAAATCAAAAAGCTTAAAAAATATTCAACTTATTGTTATTCTATAAGCATGGCCTCAAGTATTGCCATCGTTCTAGATATTGAAGGCACTATTTGTCCAATATCCTTTGTTAAGGACGTTCTATTCCCATATTTTCTTAAAAAGATACCCGATGTTTTAAATTCAATCAAATTTCCAATTTCAAATGCTACTGTCAAGGACCCTCAAAATGAAAAACTCGAATTAATCCAAATTTTATCTTCTTTTCCAGAGGATAAAATCGCTTCAAAAGAAAAATTATTGGATTATATCAATTACTTGGTTTCAAATGATATAAAAGAAAAAGCTTTGAAAAATTTACAAGGCTTGATTTGGCGGGTTGGTTATGAAAATGGTGAAATCGTTTGTGATTTATTCTCTGATGCTTTTCAGTCGATTAAAGACTGGTCGACCAAGTATAAAATTTATATTTATTCTTCTGGAAGTGTAAAGGCTCAAAAATTGTTATTAAAATACGCTAGAGATGATAGTAAACCAAAATCTTGCATTGAGGATTTAAATCCTTACATTACTGATTATTTCGACATTAATACTTCAGGTTATAAATTTCAAAAGGAGAGTTACGAATCAATTAAAAAATTCATTGGATTATCATCTAATCACCTATTGTTTTTTTCTGATAATTTAAAAGAGCTTATTGCAGCTAAAGCAGCTGGTTTTAAGGGTTTTCTTGTGATTAGACCTGGCAATTATGAACCCAATTATGAAAAAGAAGGAATCCCTAAGGGAACATTTAAAACCATTGATAATTTTAATCTGTTAGGTTTGTAGATTTTCTATGTTTTATTTATTTATTTATTTATTTATTTATATTCTTATTTTCATAATACAATGGATATTTGAAAAGAAAAAAAAATATAAAAGAAAAGAAATGGTAAAGACAATAAAAATGAAAAAAAATAAAAAAATGAACAAAATTGTTACAATGTATTTTTTTTTGCTGACGAATATATAAAGAAAATTAAAGTATAAGAATAAAATTTAAAAAATTCAAAAAAATTTAAGAAAAAAACAAAAAAATAATCCATAAGATAAACAATTATGCATAAAATAAATATAATAGCAACAAAAAAAGATACAGAGAAAAAAAAATATTAGAATCTTTGATAAAATAATTCAGAAATAACAATTTTTAGAAAGAATCACTCACTAAATAAGAAATTAGCTGCTAATTCTTCGTTTTTGTCACAAGCAAAATAAGCTTGAATTACTAAATTTCTCTCAAAACCCAATTCACATAGTCTGTTGATAGCAGCTTCCTCTTCAGAAGTAATATATAACACATTTTGCCTTTCTCCAGCAGCTGAGCCTTGTGCATTAGTTTCATCTTGGGAGTCGACTTCCATTCGGCTTCCGTCGGGGTCACCAACTTCGAGTTCAACACCTTCCCCCCCTTCGTAACCGGAAAAACCGAGGTTCTCAGCACTCAAATCTTGTAAGATTAGTCTCATAAATTCATCAGGATTTTGGTTAATAGCTTCAGACAATTCTGGATATTGTTCAGCTAATCTTTGCAAATGCTGTTCAATTCTTTCTGGCTCAGTGGCTATAGCTTGTCTCAAAATTTCAATTTGTTCGATTAAACGAGGGTCACTTAACAGAGACAAGCCCGAGGTTTCTGGTGGTGCAGCGGCAGCAGCAGCAGCAGCTTCAAAAAGATTTTGGTTTGTAGAATTTTGCTCTCCAGTTGTAGGAGGTTCAGGTGCAGATGCAGAATCAGAAGCAAGTGCAGGTGGATTTCGAGAATTTAATTCTTGACTGAATCTAACGGTTTCAGGAATTCCAGTTAATAAATACTCAACAGCTCTTTCAGGATTATTAAAAGCATATCTTAGGGCTTCTTCGACTTGAGATCTTTCATAACCCATTTCCATAATATTTAAAATTGAGCTTTCTAATTGAGGACCTCTTAACAAGGATGAGTTAGCCATTGTAGTTCGGTTTTCTTCAAAAGCAGGAGTTGTGGATGAAACTGCTCTGGGAACATTACTGCTGATAGGTGTTTCAGTCAAAGCAGGAGCAGGAGCAGGTGTGGAAGCAGTTGTGGTGGTAGCAGGAGTAGCAGCTGGTTGAATTGGAGTGGATGATTGTACTGGTTCTGAGGTTGTAGATGTGGAAGTGGAAGCCGGGACCTCCTTTAGTGCTGGGGTAGGCTGTGGTTTTGGTGCTTTGGCTTTTGAAATCATAAAGATAATCTGACCATTTTCCTTGATTTTATAAAACTCTGCAGTTTTTTCATTTTGTAAAACCTTTCCTAGAAACAAAAACAGTTAGTGAATGGGAAATTCAAGACCAGAGAAGCAAGAAACTGTTGCAGAGCAATTGTAACACATACCTGAATAAACAAACTTCAACTGGGAAGGTTGGACTTTCTTGACTGTGGCGACTTTGTCTTTTAAAGACGATACCTGTAGGCGAACATGTTAGAAAGCAAAAACGCCGAAAAAAGAAGAGCAAAAGCGTCAGCACAGAAGTCTCACATACCAGATCTGTTGGTTCGCACTCAACAGTGATCTTTTCTTTCTTGAAATCCTTGAAGATGACTTTCATGGTGAAGCAGTTGCAGCAGAAAGAGGGTGGTGAGTTGCCTTTACTTTTTTCAGCGAAAGTCCAACGCCAAAATCTTCCTTTTTGCTGGGCGGGTAATGAAAACCTTATTCTGCCGTCGCACGTCTGTGATCCAAAATTTTGACACCTCGAGAAGAGTAAACAAGAACGAAGGAGTTCAGAGTTCACAGCTCAGAGTTGTTCAATTATCGCCAGCTAAGCAAGAGAATGTCTGTTTTCAGGAGCAGAAACGAGTCTGTGCGTATCAAGGGCCCCACCTCGGCTCTCTCGTCGTATTTACGGCACCACAACATTGGTAGCAACCTCCGCAGGAACATCGACCACAACGTCGACATCGAGGAGGATGCCCAGCACACTGAACCTTTGACTGAAAATGCAGAAGCACCTCAGGATGAGAATTCCATTGTCCAGACAGAAGAAGCCCAAGACGCTACCGAAACCACAGCAAGAACCGCAACCAGGCGTGAAACTAGAGCCAGAGGAGGAAGAGGTTCATTTGCAAATTTTCAGAGAAATTACAATAGAATTCTTGCCAGAAACAACCAGAACAGCGACCATGAATTGAATCTCATTCAAAATGCTGATGGTCTGGAAAATTCTGACGATCCGGAAAATTCTGACGATTTGGAAAATGCTGATGAAATTGCTGAAGATATGCAGATTGAAATAGCTTTTAGAAGAAAAAGAAAATTGAATATCGACTCCAACAATGAATTGAGCGAACACGATAATGAGGATGGATATGATTCACAAGAAGAAACCCTTCTTTTTGCCCTAAGAGGTCCAGGTCAAAAGAGTATCTGTATCGGTTGTGCACGAGGTTTTGTTATTGATGTTTATTGCAAACAAATAACTGAAAACACTCGATATTTTTTCGAGAAATATAATTCTCAAACTGGTTATTTATGTCCTATTTGCACGAAAGAGATTGATTCTATCTATAAAAAAAGAAAAAAAAATCAATTAGCTGCTAGAAAAAAAAGACTAAAAGTTGCCGCTGCCTTATTGAACAAACAAGAATACAAACTCCCTTCCTTACAGGACCTCTGTATTCAACTAGTCTCTAAACACATTGATAACATTGATGAGCTCGGGGAAGTTGGTTTTGGAAATTTATCTAAAATATCAATGGCTTTATCGAAAAATAGATCATTGAATACCAGAACTGCAAAACTCTTTTTTCATTCAGATTTAAAAGAATTAAACTTATATGATTGTTCCAATGTTGGTAATGATGCCCTACGTTTAATCGGTTCTTATTGTCCAAACATAGAATCTCTCAATTTAAATATGTGTGGTCAGCTTCATAGTGATACATTACTATATTTTGCCACCAATTTAAAAAATCTTCATTCTATTTCATTGAATGGCTGTTTTTTAATAGATGATACAGCATGGAATACATTTTTTGAAACAATCAATACTAGACTAAAACGATTTGATATTAAAAACACTCATCGTTTTGGCAATGATTCCTTAGTTAGCTTAATTAAAAATTGTGGAGAAAGTCTACAAGAACTAACTTTATCCAGACTAGATGGATTAACTGATCCAACAGCCTTTCAAATTCTTGGTTCTGATTTACACAAACTAGAACTGCTTGAACTCTCATATCCAAATAAGGAGGAGTTTATAACTAATGAATTGATTATTTCGATATTAGCCAACAATGGATCTACATTAACCTCATTAAATCTTGACGGTTGTTCCGGTTTGGGGGACTCCTTTTTAATTAATGGAATAAGACCATTTTGCTCTATCTTAACAAGTCTTTCTTTAAGATATTTGGATTTGATAACCGATGAGGGAGTGTGTAAACTTTTCTCAAAATGGGATTTAAATGCTGGTTTAATGCATCTAGATTTACAAAAATGCGTCAGCTTAGGAGATACAGCATTGGTCGAAATTCTTACTCATTCAGCAGATTACTTGATTACATTAAATATAAATTCGGTTTATGAAATTACTTCTGATTTTTGGGCGGTCTTAAAATATGTTAAATTAAATTTATTAACTTCATTAAATGCTGGATTTGTTAGATCTATGAATGATAGTACTATCGAATTTCTTGGAAGATCTTGCCCTAATTTATCGCTTTTAGAAGTTTATGGTGCAAATAAATGCACGTCAAAAGCTATAATTAGAAAAGGATTGACAGTTATTGGAAGGCAAAGTGATAGTATTTGATTCCAGAAAGTAGTGAATTAATTTCTCGTTATTTCAATAGTTTTATCATAACTAGCAAAAGCAACAGTTCATGAAATTTTATTGCAAACGTTTTTCTTAGATTATGAAAACTATTGGTGAAAAATAGATAGAATTTAGAAATGATTTAGAAGAGATTTGGAAGAGAATTAGAAGAGAATTAGATAGAAAATAGTAGGAAGCTAAATAAGTCTGTATAAACAAACAATATTAATTACTTTATAATTTTTCTTTCTTTTCATCTTGTAGTTTCATCTTTTTTTTTCTTGATTAGTTTTGAACCAGAAAAAAAAATTACAAAATAATCTTTCATTTAGTTATTATTATAACTGGATTTTTCCAGCTTTATACTTCAAGAAGAAAGTAATATATAAAAGAGCGGCTAAACCAATACTACCAACACTGATATAAGCTGGCCAGTGAAATTGAGATGGTTTATGGAAGACCATTGTAACAGCATAACCAGAAAGTTCACATAAACTTATGATACTTTCTTCGATTGCAGTAAAACCAGCTCTTTCATCGTCGTTAACATATATTTGAATCATATTTTGAATTGATAAATCATAACCCCATAAACCTAGTCTGCTAAAAGGAATACATATACAAAGGATTTTATAAGAATACTTATAGCTTAATAGAAAACTAGTTAATATTGGAATTAGTGAAGTGAATTGAGAGACCAAAGAAATTAAACCAGTATTAATTAAACCAAAATTTTTGTTAACAGGAGGAAAGATTACAGTTGATGATAATTCAAAAATCGAAGAGATTGCTCTAAGAATACCAACAAGTTCATCATTGATTGAAGGAAAAGAAAGCAAGTAAGCAATAGTTGAATTACCAAAGGAAAGAACTGTTAAATACAATAGAGCATAAGAGATAGTTGGAAGACACATTGTTGAGCTTGAAAATACTTTCAAGTTTGTAATAAATTGACTTTTTGATTTTTTTTTCAAAATTGGAGACTGGTTTGAATTTTCGCTTTGGTCTAATGATTCATAATTTTCTTGATTGTCATAAACTATAACTTGTTTTCTTTTAGGTTTTTGTAACTCTGGAACCAAATAATAAACTCTTGCAATAGCATAATATTCAATGGGATTGGAAACTAGGAAAGATACAATAATAAAGACTAAAGAGATTTTAATTGATGTAAAACCAATTACCAAAGCAATAAAAGTAGGACCAAGAAGCTTCGAAAATAAATCAATGGATCTCATTTGAGTATTTAGTTCCACTAAAAACCCCTCGTTACCTTCTTCGGCTATGTGAACTAACCAATCTCTTTGAATTGAGATTTTATTGGCTAGAGCACACAACTTCTCAATGCCACCACATATTATAACAACGATTAAGACAATAACCTTATATCGAGCCAATTTAGGAATAATATGAGTTAATAAAATGGAGAAAGTTGAAAGTATTACGGAAGATCTTTGAATGAAAATAGTCTCACGAACAACATGCAACCTTTCACCATTGTTGACAATGGTAGCAATTGAGGTTGAAAATATAATTGAAGTTAATGAACAACACAAAGCAAACAATGAAGAAGGCAATAAAGTTTGGGGAAATAAGTCAACAATAAAAAGAATAATACCAAATTCATAAACTCTTGCGTTCCAGACATAAAGAAAATGAGAAATGTATAGTTTTTTTTTGATTTCATGAATCACCGACAAACGATCTGTGTCATTCTGATCAATTGTGCCATGTATATTGGAAGTTGAGGTTAAAAGAGGTTGAGTTTCCAAATTTTCAGCATCATTTTTCTTCTTAGGTGATGTAGAAGTCATTGCAGTATAAAAGACTCAAGAAAGAGTTAGAGTTAAGGTATTTTGTGAAAGCTGAAAACAAAGAAAGAAAACCAGTGAAATATTTCAGTCATATATATACTAAAAGTCCCAACAAACGCACTTCTCTCCCTAGTAAACTTTTTTCTATTCCCTTTAAGATAAGTGATCAAAATTTTCTGTGCTAACCTCCAATCAAAACCCGTTTTCAGGCAGATGCAACAACAAACATCCTCAGAGCAGTTCCTCTGCATACATGCGTTGAAATGCTTAATCTTTCTGTTGGTTGCTGTGGAAATACAAAAATTTCCTAAAAAAGCCTTGTGTCCGATGCGTTGGATTTGCGCGTGTAGTGCACAAAACAGCGCATATCCACAGCGCTGGTTCTGTGAGAACGAACATACGAACACTAGCATAGTGGCGGTACGAGTGGAACGAACTCAGAGCAGCACCAGATATAATCAGCGATCAATGGAATGGTAAAGTGGAAGAGTATAAGTACAGCTCAATGGAACAGCAGTTTTGGAGCTGCGTATCAGTGACATGTCTTGTTTTATATTTTATTCAGACCCTCTGTGCAACTCCTCTATGATCTGGTTGTTTACCACTGTGTGCTCAATGATTCTCTCAACGTCTTCTGGTCTCACTCGACCATACCAGATGCTATTGCCTGATTCACTCAAGTAAATAACATTTCCAGCATACTAAAATTGATTTGAGTCAATTTGGTTGAAATTGATTGAAACTGTTAGTAAATCACTAATAATATTTATTGTCAGCCTTCTGATTTGGTGCTAACTGTATCATGATTTTTCTACTTACGGCATGACCTCCAACATGGGATATCAATCCAATTTTGATGCCCTTGGGGTTGTTTTTTTCATCAAACAACAACTTTCTACTTTCAAGTTCTTTGGCAAATTCATCTAGTAGTATCGGCCCGTATAATCCACATCTAATGTCTCTTTTTAGATGTCCACAAATTAAAATCATCCCATTTTTGTTTTTGTAATGTTCCAAGTTGATCTCTTTTTGTGGTTTTTCTTTACTAATGTTTTTGACTTTTTCTCTATTGCAATTGACGTTATTCTTTGATTTGGTTATCAACTTCTTTTTTTCAAACGCAAAAAAGTTATTATTTTCACTACTAATTTTATTCTCAATCTCATTGAAATTGTCGGGTCGCAAATAATTTTTCATAAATTCTTGGATATTGTCATTGTTTTTCATTAACCTTGGGAATATCAAATTATTGGGATACAATATTGCTTTAAATTTATCTATGTCACTTGTGCTTTCGTTTTGATGGTAATCTATCAATGATATCTCCGATATTAGCACTGGATGCAAATTGCTAATAATTTTTCTTTTGAATAAATTAAAGCTTGAAATTATTGATTCCGGATCCATTTCTAACCTTGATGGCCAATCCTTCCCGCTTTTATTCGAGAATATTAATAAATGTTTGTAGTAGTTCACTTTAGTTCCCTTCAACGACTTTTCATAATTAATTTGTTTATCCTTTGGAAGTTGTTTCAATATTTCACAGTTACAGATTTTTCGATTGATATTTCTAGAATAATTATTCATATTAAATCGAATCACTTGATTTATGCCATTTTTGATCATTTTTAGATAAAAGAAATTAAAACAAAAACAAAAATAAAAGATAATTATAAATAAAAGGATATTAGTGAATAGTATTAGGTGATGATGTCTAATGAATTATTAAATTTTACTGCATTAACTCAAACAGTTTCGATGATCGATATCGACTTTTGATTCGCTAAAGTGAGTACGATGATCTTTCCGTCAGATTCGAACCGCACACGGATTTTCATTGATTTCTTTTGAGTTCCATTCTACTGGCCAACTCTTTCCTTAATCAATCACTTGATAACATAAACACAATCAGTATAGAATTAACATGAAATTAAAGAAGAAAAAGTATAAAATTAAGGAAAGTAATAAATCAATTTTATAATTTGTAATTTTATAATTTTATTGTTTTATTTTGTTTGAAAATATAATAAATATTTATAAAAGTACCAAAGAAAAAAAAAAATTAAAAAATAATTAAAAAAAAGAGTATAAAAAAAATTAAAAAATTAAAAAATTAACAAAAAAGATAAAGAAATCAATTAAAAACTTCTAGAATTTAAAAAAAAAAAAATAAAACCCAAAAAAAACGAAAATACTTTATAAATTTAATTTTTTTTTTTTCAATCTTTTCTCAATTTTTTCATTTTTTGTTGTAAATTTTAGTATAAAAAAATTTATATATTTAAACATTTGGTTTAAATATATAATGATCATAAATATGAATCGAATTATAAAATCGAATCCATTCTTGAGAATACACTTAAAACAGCAGCTACTACTTCCATCTGAAGATCATTATTTGGCACAGATTCAATTTCGTTTTGAATTTCTTGAGCTAAATTTGAGCCAATACCTAGTTGACTTTGGTTATTGATAAATGGGAAATCAGAGTATTCGGATAATAACTCATCAGCTCGCGCAAAGGCTTTATCACGTTGGTCATAACCAAGAGTAACTAGAACATTTTCCAAAACATTTGCAGCGTATGAGCCACAAACCAAAGAGATTGATCTTAAAAACTTATAGGTTGTATTTGCAGGAAATAGGTTTGATGAGGGTAAATTGACAGTTCTTGAGACTAATAGGGAGATTATTCTTCTTTTAATATGGTCTTTACAATTAATATCAGCAACAGGATGAGTAGCCATGTCGAATAGTAAGAAGTTTTTTCTTTCAGTTCTTAGTATCCCCTTATCAACCAAACCTTTTGCAAGTCTTTCTCTAACTTGTTTCAATTGATAGCTAATTTTTAATAAATTCCAAGTTTCACCACTTAGTAAATCGATCCAATTGTTGACACTTAAGTTTTCAGGGTCGTTTTTCATTAGTTTTAGGGTTTCATCTAGCAATACTTCACCAGTCATTTTGTAGTCGATGACTTCAATTAATCTTTCACTTAATTCGAATCTTCTTCTAGCGGGATCATTGACCATTGCGATTTTACCTCTAAAGGCTAATTCAAGGATTATACAACCCCTTAGGGCGTAGGAGATGCTGTCATTCCAAAAGGATAAATAACCTTCTCTATCTTTCAAGCCCATCAAGAGGACTTCTTCCATTAGTGTTAGAGTTGGAACTATTTTGTCATTTGAATTCAAGACTTCTAAATCACGAGGATCGTAGGCAATTTTATGACCAATAGGTTTTTTATTGAGATTTGTGTTGAGGATATTCAAGTCGTTTGTGTTATCAGTTTTCACTATGATGCTTGAATTTCTTGGGGATGGAGATATTGGAGAAATTGAATCATTATTAGAGATATTATTGGCATTTGAGGTGCCTCTAACACGACGACGTTGTAAGTTTCCTGAGGACATTGTTTTTTTTATAAAGAATTTAGTGAGGAACCAAACGAATTAAGAAAACAATAAAACAAAAAAAAACAAAAAAAAAGAGGATGATGTGAATTGAATTCCAAAGTAAATTGTTAAATTTCAATTATTATCAGACTAAATGTGTGTTTTGGCTTTGGTTGAATTGATTATGTATTCCATTTCTAAGAGCGAACGGGGGAAACGAAAGCGAAATATGAGAAATACCGACAGAGGACGGGCATGGAGAAAAAAGAAAAAAGGTGAAGAAAGATAAGAGAGGATAGAGATGAGGAATTGAGAGCCGAGAGTCGAGAGTTGCAGATTGCTATTTAATATGTATTTTGGCTATATATTTACAATGATTGAAATTTTAAAGAAAAAGGGAATTGTTCGGGTCGAGATTAGTTATTAAGGCTGCAAACTTCTTTCAGTTGATTTCGTTAGAGTTGATTCACCACTGTTCAATTTCTCCAAGTATTTCAATTTGTGGTATTCCTCTACTGGATCCAAATTACCCTTTGAAAAATTTTCAAAGTGTTCATCGTATTTACCACTAGATAAGGGTCCATTACCAGTGAACCGTTTCGATTTATCGATTATGCCTCTTTTGCAGTCCATAAACTCCTTCATTTGAGCTAGACATATAGAGGGAAGTGTTTTCAACAATTCCTGGTTCTGAACACATTCCTTGGGGGTGTGTCGTTCAATTAAAACACAGGGGGATCTCTGCAAGCATATTGCCATTTTATATCTTTGGTCTTTGCAACTGGAAAGATGTTGGATGAAAAATGAGAAACAGAATGTGGGCGTTAGTAACCTGTGGGCGAAGATGAAAGAAAAACCTGTTGATACGATACTGCTATGGCGGGACCTACCTTGAAGGCATTTTGAAGAAGGGCTACTGATGATAGAAGTGGTAGAAGTGGTAGAAGTGCTGAAGTTGCTGAAGCCGGAGGAGCAGCAGTTTTCTACGACAGCTTCCTGGTTCAGATCACAACCACGCCCTCCTGCGCGGGCACAAACTGCCGGATGCGGATGCCCGCCGTGCGCAAGACCGACGAGGAGAGGTCGTCCATCAGATACCGCTGCGAGAAGACCACCTCGCAAATGCCGATCTGCGCAATCTTGATGGAGCACGTGAGACACGGGCAGGTGTTGCAGTAGAGAATGCTTCCACTGCCGATGCGATCCTTGCCGCTCTCTAACAACGCGTTTTCCTCAGCGTGCAAGCACAAACACGTCGCGAGGCCCGCGCCGCTTCCCGTGCTGCTGCCGTTGCATCTGCCGCAGCCGCCCTCGTTGCAGTTGGCGAACCCGCGGGGTGTGCCGTTGTAGCCCGTCGCAATCACTCGGTTGTCTCGCACAATCACACACCCAACACGTCGTTTCATGCAGTTGCTTCGGAAGGCAGCGAGGTCGGCGAGTCGCATGAAGTACGAGTCCCAGCTGGGCCGTAATCTCGTGAGGTCCATCAAATCCAACCTCGAGAGCGTCACATACAAGTCCTCAATCAGGCTCTTGTTGTTGATGATTTTGATGACAGCAGCAGAGATCACACTGATGTGGGAATTCAAGTATAAGAACTCATCCGTCAACCTGACAAAATCCTCGATTTTGAACTCTTCTTTATTCAACGAATACTTTTCGATATACCTCTCATACCTGAGCAGCATTGGGGAGTCAATCGAGATGTGCAAGAAAAATGGCTTGATTTTCAACGTCTCCAATATATCCAAATCGCAGATGTTGTTCAACACGTAGTTGTTATTCCAGCACTTTGTAACAAAATCAGAAAGCTCTTCAAACGTCTCGAACACCGTCGACGCATGCCTGTCAGCAGCTTTCCCATCCTCGCCTGAGCTTCTCTTGTAGTCGATTGTCTGGAATCCCTGGAACGTCAAGTACCTCACAACCTCTGACTTTCCCGACGCTGGTGTCCCAGATATCCCAATCAACATTGTTCTATTCTCACTTGCAACTGTCTGCTGAAAGAAAACAAAACCTCTTTTCTTTTCTGCTCAATAAAAAACAACACGGGAACTCTTCAGCGCCACCGCTACGGCTCTGCTTTTCTCCATATATTCACCCCATTTTTTGATTTATATTACCATTTCGTTATTCTCGCCATATTTCCACCTCGTTTTATCTTTATTTCATCACTCTTTGCCCTTGATTCTGAATCTAGTCCTGTCTTTGGTCTTATATCCATAATGAGTCTTCCTCTTCTACTCAAGGCTTCTTCTTCTTCTTCTATCTCTTCCAGAAGAATACTTTTCTCTTCCATCTCTTCTATAAATCGTTTTTCAACTTCAAAATATATCTCAAAGAATATATTTGACGATAGTCACATCTTCTCTACTGGCCCTCCAAAATTACCAAAAGAAGACCAAGAGGAGTTTGAAAGACTACAAAAAATTGCCACCTCCCAAGCCGCTATTGAAGAATACAATCTACAATTAAAGGATGGCACTGAAAAGAACCCCCAAGAAATTTTGGCAAATAAAATAATTCCAAGTTTAAAAATTAATAATACTTCTAACAGTACCAGAGATATCTCTAGTGACGACGGCGAAGATGATTCTATTGATCTATCAACCAATCTTTTGAAAACTATCCCTGAATTCGAAGGCGATGTTAATCCAAAAACCGGTGAAATAGGTGGCCCCAAACAAGATCCTCTTCGTCATGGTGATTGGTCTTTTAATGGCAGAGTAACAGATTTTTGAGACTTTATTAATCAAATCTCTTTTTTATCTTTTCTTAATCAATGCTCAAATTATTAACCAATTCACGTATCAAGTTATTCAAGCTATTCAAATTACTCAAACTAGTAATCAAATTATAATACTTTATTCACCTTATAAATCTTATACATCTTATATATCTAATACATCTATTTCATTTATATCTTCAAAACCTTTATATACATTAATCGTTTTCATTATAATATACCTATCATTCTATAACCATTTTACAATTACTCTATAATAATCATTCTATAACCTTTTCATGCCAGTTGTATGCTATTTTAACTTGAAACTATATTCACATTCATAGAATATTCATAGGATCATTCCTTATCACTCAAGGGTATCAAAAAAATTAAAAAAAATCAAAAAACAAAGGAAATTTAATAAGAAAGAAATAATTATAGCTTTGATCATTAGTATCCAATTTTAAACATTAGTTAATAAATAAAAAAAATAAAAAAATACAATATTAAAAAAAAAACAATAAAATCAAAAAAAAAAAAAAGTTTAAAATAAATCAATGTAAACAGAACTGAACTTGAAACATTAAAAATTCTCTTTATTAACTATTATTCTAGTTAATAAATCAGATGAAATCAATAAAATATAATAAAATAGTTAAACCAAACAGAAAAGAAAAAAACATAATAACCAGTGATATAAAATTTTTTTTAATTCATTATAAAGCGCCCAACCATTTTTAATCCTATTGTGATTAATTTTAATTAAAAAAATGAGTAAGAAAAACAACTAAA
This sequence comes from Ascoidea rubescens DSM 1968, assembly GCF_001661345.1. Lineage (NCBI taxonomy): Eukaryota > Fungi > Ascomycota > Saccharomycetes > Ascoideales > Ascoideaceae > Ascoidea > Ascoidea rubescens. The sequence goes on along the minus strand of NW_017962929.1, from coordinate 278,947 downwards.
ATATGCAATATAATGGAGTAACATAATGGAATAACGAAATAATAAAATCAAATAAAATAAAATAAGATCAATAAAGGAATAAATAAATGATTGCAAAAATAATCATTTATTTTATTTTATTGAATGTAATAATTGAACACCTTTTAACCTTTCTTCATACAATGCTGCTAATTTAAAAACTTTGCCATGTTCAATTCCCTCTATTAACTTGATAGACCTTCGTCCAATAAATTTTGAATTTTTTGAATTTTCTTGGGTTGATAAATTATCTAACATCGTTGAAGCAGATTTAAAATGAGTTAGACCCAATGGAGAATTATTTGTTTTGTTTTTTGAAAGCAAATTTAAATCACCCAATGATTTTTGTTTATGCAATTCCTTTTTAACAGTGACATTTGAAAGAGTTGTTTGAGACGAAGAAGGTGAACTGGGTCTTGAACTAGGTCTTGAGTTTGTGTACAGATTTAGGTTTGGATTTAGATTTAAATTTAAACTTGAATTGGAATTAGGATTAGAATTAGGAGTGGATTTAGATCCATAAGAATATGTAAATGTTCTTGGTCTTGTGGGCAATGGAGGAGGTCTAAAATCATCCAGTAAATCTTTATCTTGAACATTTTTAGAAAAATAAAGCTGAGGTTTAGATTTGGATTTTCGTAATTTATATACATTGGAATTATTTTGATTATCATTTGAATTATCGACATTATTAATTAAAGGTCTTAAAAATTCTTTGATTTTATATTTTGTATGTTCCATTTTGGATTTTGAATTTGAATATTCGTTTTCTTTATTTGAAGTGTAAAATGCTCTATTTTTATCCAAATCTAAGTCAGAATCATTAGCACTATTCAACAAATTACTTGGAATAAAGTCACTAAATGATGGTGAAAATGGTTCATTAGAATAATCGAGTATTTCAACAAAAGAATTATTAGAGCTATTTTTATTTGTGTATAACTTTGTAAAACAATTATTTAAGTTCGTATTAATGATAAAATCATCATCATTTCTAAATCTTAGTATAAAATATTCAGTCTTTGAAGAGAGTAATAAGCCTAAATAATCTTTGGGTAGAAAAGAATTATTATAAATATTTGAGATATAGGATTTGTTTGTTGCAAATGAGGTACTAGAAGAGGAAGAAGAAAGAGTTAAAGATATAGAAGAATTTGAAGAATTTAGGATTGAGCTTGAAGATTTTTTTTTATTAATTGGGAAAAGAAAAGAGGAAGATGGGAGTTTTCTCAAAAGAGAGGAGACATTATTATTATTATTTAAAGCGCTGTTATGATTATTATGATTGTTATGATTATTGATATTACTTGAATTTAATTGTATGAATATTGAGTTTTGTAAATGAGTGAAATTTGAAGAAGGCAATTTATCATAGTTTGCATCTAGATAGGGCCAAAGTTTTATTAAATTTTTTAGAAATCTTGAGGACACCAATAAATCATTTCTATCTAGATTTCCCGAAAAATACGATACTAAAGACTTTGAGAATTTTATTAGATAATTGTTATTCAATTCGTCTAGGGAGATATTTTTGTATTGGTTGTTAATATTCTTATTGAAATCGATTGAAATGAGATATAAATCCAAGTTTAAGCAAGGTAGTATGATTAGGTTCATTAAATCGTTTAGTAGAAAATGGTAGTCGTTAGTGTTTAATATTGAATTTAATATTGAGTTTATATAGGATAAGTTATTATCCTTTATTGGTAATTTAATTGAGGAAACTGGAATTAAGTTTGTTGGTAAGAATTTTAAGAAGAATTTCCAGACATTGATTAGAGATAATATGTCCCAATCATTGAGATCTATTAATTGATTTCTTTTAATTGAGTCGATAAGAATTGTGATTTTTGATTTTTGAAACTCATCTGTTGGATTTTTCAATAATAATTGGTTGTGAATCGATAAGTTTGATTTTAATTTTGAATTTGAATGTGAATCTGAATTTGAATTTGAATTTGAATTTGAATGTGAATCTGAATTTTGGGTGGATATAGCAGATATATTTGATAATAAACGATTTGAAATTTTGAAAAATAGCAAGTTATAATAAAACCAGGATAGTTTATTTTTTTGAGTGATTTTGATATTAAATATTGGTACTAAATGAATTGGAATAATGATTTTATTGTTTAGTTTTAACGAATCATATAAGTAGTTTGACAAGGATATTTGTAATTTTGTTATGTCGATATTTTTAGATAGTTCAGTTATATTACTGCAGTGGATTATTCTTTTGTTATTATTTGAAATGAATTTGGATGATAAAACGTTTTTTAGCACTTCGATTAAAGCACGAATCCACCAGCATTCATGGACTACGTATAGCTTTCTTAAAAATTTTCTCTTTTGTTGAGGTAGTAGGCTGAAAGTTTTGACACCCCAAACCCAGCTGAATTTGAATTTTTCATCAAATTCATTGTTGTATAAATTTGGAGAAGCAGATAAACCACAAGTGAAAAAAATTAGAGAATAGTTGTGATTTGGAATTCTTGATATTAGAATTTCAATTAGATTTAAAAAATCACAGCTTTCTGGATTTGGCAATGCAGTAGAATCCAATATGTAGATTGGCAAATTTGTTGAAGGATCATAAGTCTGAGTTTTAAAAAAGATTTTATCTAGATTTATTTGGACCATTGTTTTTGTTTATTTTTCTATGCCTATTTATTTTTCGAATAACAGTAGAAGGAAAAAAAAATTATCAAAACACACACAAAACACACAACCAAAAAACCAGTGATACTGTCGAAACTAAAATAAACCGAGTAATGATGCAATTGGATGATGAAAAAATCTCTGTTAATGATGAATTAGAAACATAAATGTAGATTGAAGGGGGAGAATTACAGCAGCGAGGAGAGAAATCGGCAAAAACAATTGGAGCTGTGAGGGTATTTAGGTATGTAAATCAACAGCAGAGGAAAACAAGCAATTGGAGAAAGCAAGCAATTGAAGAAAGCAAGCAAGAGTAGAAAACACAGGGTGTTGGCAAGAAGCAGCAACAGGGCAAAAAAGGTCAGAAAGACGAGCAGCGATGGTGAATGTGGTGCTTTTGGTGCGTGTACGAAGAGAACAGAAGAGCATCTTTCCAGTAGGAGCCACCGCGCCCAAACAGGAAAAAGGTAATCAAAAGCGGCTTCAAACCAGCACCAGGGGACAGATCCTCAGCAGCGGTAAATAGCAGTAGTAGCCGAAAGAAGCGTGCACCTACCTGGTAGACACAGAGCGCATGCATATGCGTTGTGTCGCTCAACATCTTGTCACGTGCCAAACGTGGGATGAGAGAATTGGCGGTGATATTTGCACACAGTGGTTTTGGGCTGGAGATAGACAATGTTTGACAAGTGTGGATGGTGCGATGGTGGAGATGGGTGAGATAAGCAGCAATTGGTGCTGGGTCTGTTTGCTGAGCAGCCGGAATCAGATGTTTTGTGCCACTATTGCCACAACTCGCCATCATCAGCCTATGGCGGTTCTCATTATTTGGTTGATTTGGGAATTATCCTACAACCTTGATTGATATTCATGACTGGCGGTGTACTTTTAGGTGTTTCGAGCAGTTCTTCCTTTTCTTCTTGGTTTTCTTGTTTTTTCATCCATATTTATCGATTCAATCGATATTTTGTTTTGCCATCTTTCGAAAACAATTCACTATATAAATAGCTCTGATTTTACCTGTTTTGCATTGAATAGTTTCATTTTTTAACCACAACAATTGAGAATATTAAAGGATATCAAAGATAAAAAAGATAACAAGGATGTCTGCTGTAACTACAAAAACTTCAGAAGAGACAATTCTTGATGAACAATCTACTTTGAGATTGACTTTTGCTCTTCCAGGTGAATCCTTGTCCGGTCAAACCAAAAAAGATGAGAAAACCGGTGCTTTGATCGTTGAGAGAGAGGACGAATACAAATATAAAGATTGGTTGCCAACTTGGGAACCCACTTTTTACAAACCCTTGGAATTTTTTGAACATGTTGATAGAGGAACCAATGCTAATCCAAGTTTCATCAATTTATTTCCTCCTCAAAAACTTAAGAATGATCAAATTAAATTTCGTAGTATTTCTCCCAAATTTGGTGTAGAAGTTACTGGTGATGTTCAATTATCACAATTGTCTGATGAGGCTAAGAATGAATTGTCTTTATATGTTGCTCAAAAGGGTGTGGTAGTATTTAGAAATCAAGATTTAAAGGATCAATCTCTTGATTTCAATAAAAAATACGGTGAATATTTTGGTCCTTTACATATCCATCAATCTACTCCTGCTCCAAAGGATTATCCTGAATTTCATTTGGTTTACAGAAAAGTTAAAAAGGATGAATCAAGCTATGTATTTGGTGATAGATTAGCCGGTTTGGATTGGCATTCAGATGTTAGTTATGAATTACAACCCCCAGGTTTAACATTTCTTGTTTTATTAGATGGCCCAGAGACTGGCGGTGACACCTGTTTTGCAAATGCTGAGGAGGCATATGAAAGATTATCACCTAAATTCAAGTCTCTCTTGGAGGGCTTAACATGTTGTCATTCAGGCTTTGAACAATCAACTGCTTATAAAGCTCAAGGAACATTGCTAAGAAGAGCACCTGTAGCTCACAACCATCCAATTGTGAGAACTCATCCATTGACTGGGAAAAAATCGTTATACATTAGCGGAAATTTTGCTACACATATTAATGGGTTGAAATTAGAAGAGAGTAATTTGATTTTAAACTTTTTAAAGGATTTTATCAAAGCAAGCAATGATTTACAAATTAGAGCCAATTGGGAAAATGGCACAGTTGTTTGTTGGGATAATAGAAGAGTTTTGCATTCGTCAACAGTTGATTGGGATAATGCAGAAGTTGCTAGACATTTATACAGAATTACTCCTCAAGCCGAAAAACCATTTTAAAGAGAATCAAACAAAGGTTAAGAATGAAGATATATTGAATTTAGTTGAGTCAATTGTTCATTCGTATTCGTATTCATATTCATATTCATATTCATATTCATATTCATATTCATATTCATATTCAATTTATTAAAATTAAAAATAAAGCTAATTACTTTTATATATACATATATATATTTAAAAAAAATAAAAATAAAAATAAAAATAAAAATAGTTATAATTTTATGATTAATGTTCACTTCTTTTTCTTAATTGATTTATTGTAAATAAGGGTACCAAATCCTTTTTTGAATTAATATTACAAATGTTATTATTTGAAATTTGGGATGTAATTTGAATATTATCTGCATTTGTAAGCAATTCAAATTGACTGGAAGATTGATTAAAATTGTAGATTTCCACTAATTTAACATTATCATTTGTATTATCATTATTGACATTTGAAATGGAGGATATGATTTTATTGTTATTAATATTATTGATAATTGATAAATTTATAAAAGTGTTTTGAGATTGAATTAATTGAAATAGATCAATTTTGATTTTGTTATTAGCAAAATCCAATTCATTGTATTTTAAGATTAGTAAAACATTAGTTTGTTCGATCAAGACAATCATTAAGTTTAAGATTGAGTTATCATTTGAAGTTAATGATACTGTTTTAATTTGTGAGATTGAAAATTCTTTAGTTTCTTTAGTATCTTTGGTATCTTGGTCAGAGTTGGTACTTAAAAATCTTTTTGGAATTGAATGATTTTTATTCAAGTAAGGATAAATAAAAGGTTTTATATCAAATTTTAGAATGGGATGATTTTGATGAGTTTGCGATAAATTCCAAAAAAAAATCTGTTGATCACCACCAGCAGATATCAATAAATTGTTGTTAAATTTAGGAATGTTTAACGAAGATATGAATTGAGTATGGCCAAATAAAAAATTTTCAATAATGAAAGGATTGTTGAAATTTGAGAATCTGATATGTTCGTCTCTATCAGCAGAGATAACGGATTGGTTCCATAATAGTAAATCAGTTAGCATTGAAACATGGCCTAATAGTAAAGTATAACTATTATTTATTGGATTATAGTCAGTGAAATTTTCTGGAATTTTCAATTTATAAACATCACCAAATTTATCACCGAGAATTAAGAAATCATCGTTGGGAGTGGTCAAAATGGAGCAAGGTCTCTTTGGAAAAAGATGGCGAATAGTAGCGCAATCCAATATGTTCAGCTTATTTGAATAATCTAGTTTAAATATAATGGCAGCCTTATCGGAATCAGTAGTTATAACTAAAAATTTCTCACTGTTTGACAAGATTAAGCATCTAATGTAGTTGTAAATTTGAGGAGCACCAGAACCTGGAACTGGGATTTTTGGTATTTTCTTTCTTCCATTAGCAGGCTTTTCGTGAGAGATTTCAGCTAGGTCTTGCTGGTGGAGTTTCAAAGCATTGATTTTCTTCTGGTGCTGCTGTTCCATCACAGTCTTGTGGTCAACAGAGTCCACCCAGGAGCCTATCAAGTGCCCATTCTGAAGATCAAAGATCTGCAAGGTGTTTTTTGCAGCACAAAACAAAAGAGTGCCTTTGGAATTGGAGACTACCAACTGGAAGGGGTGTTTCATAGTGCTGTTTTTGCTGCTGTTTCTGCTGCTGGTGCTGTTTCTTCTTCGCGTGCTTCCAGAGCTCGCGCTGAAAAATTTCGCCCACCGAGACGGGCAGAGGCAGGTGTCTGCACGCACGCATGGCACCCGTGCGCGTGGCTCCTTCCGCCCGTGGCCGAGTCAACGCACAAAAGTCCCGAGTCAGCTTTGCCGCATCGCTTCTTATCGCTGGAGCTGGAGAGTGGAAGCTGGGCCCAGCGAGAATTTTTCACCAACCGACGCTCGCCCATATCCACTCCAGGTCCCAGATCCAGACCATAATCTCGAGCTTGTATCCACGTCCCAGCGTCCAATTCTCCTGCAATCTCAGACCTGCCTGGAGTATATATAACAAGGCCTTTTCGCTCGTTTTCTCTTTTCCATCGTTTTTCTTTTTCTACATTTCGCTAATTGCCTCAATAACCACAATTTGCTCGATTTCTTCTTTCTAGCTGGTTGTATTTCTGTTATCCAGTTGTTTTGTTTCTTTTGCTTGTTGGCTGTCTTCTTTCCTTCTTTGTTTTGGTTTTTTTCCTTCTGGCCCTGCTTCTTATCTCGTTTTTCTTATCAAAATTCCAATCTCCACAGTCATGCTAACATCCAAAATCCACTGTTCTATCAGGAACAATGCCTTTTCTGCGTTAGCAAAAAGAGTCACCTTTCCCTCCATTACCTCTAGCTCCAGCTCTATCTCAAAGAGTTTCAGATCTTCAAACAGTTTCTTGCTCTTATCAAGATCTTACTCTACTTCAATTGATGCTCCCTCAAAGGCTGACATTTCCTCCGAAAACTACTCCTCTATTTACGCAAATGCTACTCCTATCAGCTCAGATCTCACTAATAATCACACTTTATTAAAGCCTTTGGATAATTTTCAAAGACGTCACTTAGGTCCAAACCCTGATCAGGTCTCATTGATGCTAAAAGCTTTAAATTTTAATAATCTACAATCCTTTATTGAATCTGTAGTCCCGGAAAGCATCTTGCTTCGTCGTAATTTAAACATCCATCCTCAAAATGGCCTCACAGAATCCCAATTGTTATCCTCCTTAAAGGAAATCGCTTCAAAGAATAAATTGTTAAAATCTTTCATTGGAAAGGGTTATTACAATACAATCACTCCCCCAGTTATCCTAAGAAACTTATTCGAGGCTCCCGAATGGTACACCTCATACACTCCTTATCAGCCTGAAATCTCTCAGGGCAGATTGCAGTCTTTATTGAACTACCAAACTCTTGTCTCGGATTTGACTGGTCTACCCATTGCCAACGCTTCTCTTTTGGATGAAGCAACTGCTGCCGCCGAAGCAATGATCATGTCCCTACATTTCCTTAAAAATAAGAAAAAATCATATGTAGTAGATCAAAATATCCACCCTCAAACTTTATCTGTCCTAAAATCAAGAGCCCAAAATCTTGATATAAACATCCTCCAATTAGACCTAACCAATCCTGATTCTTTAGCTTCAATATCTTCTAACGATGACATTTGTGGTGCTTTAGTCCAATATCCTTCCACCAATGGTTCAATTGACAACTTCTCTCAAATTAGCGATATTATTCACAAGAAAAATGGTTTGTTCTCTGTTGCAACTGATTTACTAGCCCTCACTCTATTAACTCCTCCTTCAACTTTTAACGCTGATATTGCTTTAGGTTCCTCCCAAAGATTCGGTGTTCCAATGGGCTACGGTGGCCCTCATGCTGCTTTCTTTGCTGTCACCCAGAAATTGAGCAGAAAAATGCCTGGAAGATTAATTGGCCTTTCAAAGGACAGACTAGGCAACCCTGCTCTACGTTTAGCTCTACAAACAAGAGAACAACATATCAAGCGTGAAAAGGCAACTTCAAATATCTGTACTGCACAAGCTCTATTAGCTAACATGGCTGCTTCTTATGCCGTTTACCATGGTCCTCAAGGCTTGAAAAAAATAGCCGAAAGGGTCTTCAATTATACTTCAATTTTGGCCAACTCAATCATTAACAGTTCTGATCACCAACTAGTAAATCAAAATTGGTTTGACACTTTAACCATCAAATTAAATAACATCTCCTCATCCGATTTCCTAAAAATTTCCGTGGAAAAATTTGCTATCAATTTATTTAAAGTCGATGAATCAACCGTTTCCCTCTCTCTCGACGAATCTGTTGTTCAAAATGATCTAATTAACTTGATTGAGTTATTCACCTCTCAAAAATCAGACATCAATTCTTTATCGCAAAATTTTAAAAAATTCAATTTTTATTCAGACTTGACCAGAAATGACGAAATCTTATCCAATCCTGTTTTTCATGATTATCATTCCGAAACCTCAATGATGCGTTATCTACATCTACTACAAAGTAAAGATATCTCTTTGGCTAATTCAATGATCTCCCTAGGTTCTTGTACAATGAAATTAAATTCAGCTGTTGAAATGATTCCAGTTAGTTGGCCGGAATTTTCTCAAGTCCATCCTTTTGCTCCAATCGACCAAGCAGAGGGTTACCAGCAACTAATCAAAGAATTAGAAAGTGACCTAGCCAATATCACAGGCTTCGATGCTGTATCTTTAATGCCCAATTCCGGTGCTCAAGGTGAATATACAGGTCTTAGATTAATCATAGAATACCTTAAGAAAATTGGCCAAGGTTCAAGAAATATCTGTCTTATTCCTGTTTCCGCTCATGGAACTAATCCAGCAAGTGCTGCTATGGCAGGCTTAAAAGTTGTCCCTGTTAAATGTCTTAATGATGGTTCTTTAGATTTAGTTGATTTAAAACAAAAAGCTGAAAAACACTCTGATAGTTTAGCGGCTGTCATGATTACCTATCCTTCAACTTATGGTTTATTTGAACCTGGTGTTAAAACTGCTATTGATATCGTTCATCAAAACGGTGGTCAAGTTTACCTTGATGGTGCAAATATGAATGCTCAAGTTGGTTTAACTTCTCCAGGAGACTTAGGTGCTGATGTTTGTCATCTCAACTTGCATAAAACTTTTGCTATTCCACATGGTGGTGGTGGTCCAGGTGTTGGTCCAGTTTGTGTTAAAAAACATTTAACCCCATTTTTACCAAGTCACCCAATTATTAGATCAACCGAAAATGATCAAGAAGCCATTCTTCCAGTTTCAGCTGCTACTTTTGGTTCTGCGTCTATTTTACCAATTTCTTATGCTTACATCAAAATGATGGGTGCAACTGGTTTGCCATACGCATCAATCATTGCAATGTTAAATGCAAACTATATGATGCATAAATTAAAAGATCATTATAAAATTATGTTTATTGGGGAAGGTGATATAAAACATTGTGGTCATGAATTTATTATCGATTTAAGATCTTATAAACCAAACGGCATTGAAGCTATTGATGTTGCTAAAAGATTGCAAGATTACGGATTCCATGCCCCAACTATGAGTTTCCCAGTTCCTGGTACATTAATGATTGAACCAACAGAATCTGAAGATTTAGCCGAATTGGATAGATTTGTGGATGCAATGGTATCTATCAAAAAGGAAATTGACGCTAAAATAAACAATGAACCTTTTGGCAACGTTTTGAAAAATTCACCACACTCATTAATTGATATAATAAGCTCTCCAGGTTGGGAATCAAGAGGTTACACCAGAGAACAAGCAGCTTTCCCATTGCCTTATTTGAAAGTATCAAAACAATGGCCATCTGTTTGTCGTTTAGATGATACCTATGGAGATATGAATCTTATTTGCAGTTGTTCATCTGTTGAAGAAGTTGCAAACGATAATTAATTCTTTTTTTTTTTTTGCAAAATGATGTACAATATTTAACTTATTAAAGATGTTTTTATTTTCTATTTTATTTTATTTTCCAATAATATGAAAGGCATCATTCCTTTTAACGATTCAACTCAATATTCTAATAATCTATATTCTATCTTATTCCACATATTATAGTCCATATTCATAGTTTTTTTATTATTTTTCTTTTTCTTTTTCTTTTTCTTTTTCTTTTTCTTTTTCTTTTTCTTTTTCTTTTTCTTTTTCTTTTTCTTTTTCTTTTCTACCTAATTATACATTATTTCAATTCGTTGTAAATTTTATAAACGTTTTATCTGCACCAGATAATAGCAATATTTTTTAATCTGGGGGGTATGTAGGCAATTCAAAGTCTAGTTTTACAGTTTTACGGTTTTCATTGTTTTTCTTGGGGCTTTTTTTACACATTATATATGAAAAATATGAAAGTAATAAAAAAAAATTTTTAAAGAACAAACATTATTACATAAGATTGGGATATATATTCAAACAAAAGAAACAGAATTAATACAAAGAAAGTATATTAATAATGAAGGACAAATTGATTGAACTTTTTGAGTAACCAAACAAACAAATAAATGAAGTAAATTACCCATTTGTAAAATTAAGAATCAAAAGTCATATTAAGAATCATCATTTTGATATTTAAGACAATGATGGGAAGTTGGCGTCGTCGATAACAACAGATTTCTTTTCAGTGTCTGGATTTGCACTTCTGCCATTGCTTCTGCCATCTCTGGAACCTTTGAATGGACCTCTTCCACCTCTGGAGCCACCTCTGGGGCCACCTCTAGAACCACCTCTAGAGCCACCTCTGCCTCTGAAGCCACCTCTGCCTCTTCCACCTCTTGGAAGTTCATCAAAGAAAGTGGCTTCAAAATCCAAGTGTTGCTTTTCTTTCTTTGATTTAGATTTAACTTTTTTTGATAAAGAAGATTCAACAAAGACTTCTTTTTCTTTGACTAAAACTTCATTAGCGTTCCATTTGCTTTCGGAACCTTGGTTAGCTTTTCTTACTGGGGTAGCAGCTAAACCTTCAGTTTCGACTTTTAAAGAAGCAAGATATTCTTCCAAAGTTTGTTGAACTGGACCGGTTTCTTTTGGTTCTTCTTCTTCTTCACCTTCACCTTCAACTTTTTCTTCAACTTTTTCCTCAGCGACATCTTGAGCAGCAGCAAGTTCGGTGTCTAATTCTTTGTCGTCATCACCCCATGCTTGTTTAATCTTTTTGGCAGAATCGGTTTTACCAGTTCTTGATTGACGGTCACCAACAAAGTCTTTCTTTGCACGACGTGGGTTAATGGTTGAGGCTGGAGCATCAGTTGGTCTGGTTTTGTTTGGATTACGAATTAAATCCTTTGATCTGAAGACTGCTTCATTACCAGTTGGTTTAGAACGAGAGTTTTTTAGTGGACGAGTAGTTTTGGTTGGAGCAACATCAGCTTTCTTTGAAGAAGTTGTTTTCTTGACAATTTCCTTTGGAAGAGGAGGACGGCTAGTTTCTTCTACTTGATCATTACCTATATTGAGATGAATTAAATTAAATTAAATTGAATCAGGAATTTTTTAATTGTTAGTATAAAAATCGTCTTGAAATTTGCATTTGAAATTGAATTAAGTCAAAATAATTATTGGTTATGCATACCTAAAAGGTCAAATGGATTCTATAATAAAGATGAGGGATAAAAGTTAGTATACAAAATACAAGGGTACAGTTTAAGAAATAAAGTAGAGGAAATAATTTTGAATAATTTTTAATAGATTTGATAATTATTTATGATTATATATAACTATCTATAACAATTTATAATTAGTCATAATATTAAATTGAAAAAGTATAATGGAGGATGAATTTTAATTTTTTTTTAGTCTAATAAAATTTGAGGATTGGTGAAGTAGAATTGAGAAAAAGCGTACCTTATTGAATGACATTTTGATTTCTTTTGATGTTTGTATCCTTAGAAGAAAAAAAAACTTTCTTTAGTTATATATATATATTCGTTTGAACTAGAATTTGTTTCTAATATTTAAAAATTGCATATAAATACTTGATATATTTTACCAGCTCTTTTCACTTTTCCTACACAACTTTTTTTTTCTTAATCCTTAAATTTCGCCGGTATGAGAACTACACGTTACATGTAATTTAAGGTCTGCGTGGGTTCGGAATTGCGCTTTTCACGTGAAATGTGTCAAAGAAAGTGCTGCGAAAACCGTCGTTCCAAGATTATTTTGTTACTGATCATGTGAAACAAGATTAAGTCAAGGGGAATTGTGCTTGATAGATGAACAATAGTTCGTGGATATCAGTTAGTTGAAACACACTTGAAAGAAGAGCCGGGCAGTGTGGTTGTTTGAAAAAACATTTGTTGACTAATGTGAAATAATTTGTTTGTTTTAGAGAGAAGAACAAAGGAAAGAGAAATCGAAGTGGATCTTGTTTGAAACAATATACAGTTGTGGTCACATGCCGGACAAAAAGCTTTGAAGCTGTTTGGTGAGAGATAGAAAATGGGAAGAGAGAAAGTGATGATAGAATAAGCGAATAGAATAGTCGAAGAGTAAATTTAAAATGTCATTCAAAAACACAGTCGAAGCATCTAGAGCGTTGATCAGACAAATAAATCTCTTGCCATATGAGAAGTTGAAACCCTCGATATCGTTCAAAGAATCCCAATATGAGAGATACAGAAAGATTGCTAATTTGCCCCAACAGTTTGAGATACCTTACATTAAGCCTGCAATTAGTGAGGTAGATTTTAAAGATGAGCCCAGGGACAACAATACTGAGTCTTTAAAGACGTTAACATTAAAAGATTTTGAGAGACAGATCAATTCGTTAAAGAGTTTGTCTGAAAACAAATTCAAGAAATATTATGAGGTTGGAGATAAGTTATATAAACCTAATGGGAAGCCAGAATATTATGAAAGATTAATGAAGGAAATTAATGGTGAAAGTAAAGCTGGGATTTTTACAGCTTTGAAGGAGGTGTTTTTTCGTAAAGTATAGGTGGTTTGTTGGTTGATTAAGTGAGTGAGTAAATATTGATAATAATAGTTTGTATATAATTGAGGAATAAATCCCAAATTGAGTTTTGATATATTACTTTTTTGTATAAGATATAATTGGTTTAACATTACTGATTAATAAATCTGAGGTATTTTGTTTAGCGATAATAGCATCGTTATCTGTTTCATATTCAATAAATGCTAAATTTCTGACTTTAACCAATCTGATTTCAACAAAGCCATGGAATTTTTGAAAAGTTGAATTTAAAGTAGAATTTAATTGTTCAGCAGATAAATCTTTTGGCAAGTTTTGAATTAATAATAATTTATTTGGAGGCAACAAGTTGATATCAATCATGGGTTCTTTTTTAGTTTTATTGTTGTAATTATTTATATTTCCATCTGAGCCCGAGTTGTTTTTATTTTGATTTGTGGTGAAAGAAGATAAAGTCTTTTTTGAATTCAATCTTTCTTGTTCTCTTTTTAGTTTTAATGATTTTCTGTTGTTCAAATAAGATTGAAAATCCGATTCATTCAAGTTGAATTTTAAATTTGAGTCAGAGTTTGCTTTCGCTAGATATATCTCTGTATTTTTTTTGAATGGTAAAAGATTGTCTTTATAAGTTTCAGATTTAGCATTTAGTTGAAGATTTAATTTGATTATATTGTTAAGATTAATTGAGTTATCATTGTTATCGTTGTTGAAAAATTGATAAAACTTTGAGCATTTCAAATGAGACTCAAAGCTTATAAATGCCTGGCCTCTCATTCTAAGATTTTTGTGAGCAGTTATTGATAGGATCGGATACCAGTCTGAGGATGGGTTATTAAAGATGGTTGATAAGAATTTTTTCAAATTGTTGATAGATATCTTTTCATTTAGGTTTTTCAAGTATATGGTTGATACGTTGGAGTCATGATGAGCATTTAGGTCAGAATCGGGGACCAGAGCACTTTGATCTGCTTGCATTTTGTATATATTTGGCTTTCTTTATCCAGCTATAAAGAGAAGAAACAGCAATTGTTTGGAGAAAAAACATGGCATTATATTAGAAGACAAGAGTGCCACTTCTCTGGATCGCATATGAGCGCAGTAACATACATATAAACCGTTTCTGCGGATGCAGCATGCTTATACAGCTGCTTGCTCAATATAACACCCGTATGCGTCACCCGTGCTGCTGGCCATATCTTTTCCTAAGAGAGCAAGTGCAGTCAAGGTGAATGTTTCTCCAACCTAAAACATGGCAGCAGAACAGAATAGAAGAAAAGGAATACATTTGTATTATATTATATCTTCTTATTCTTCAGGAAAAATTTTCAAATTAGATATTCTTTTGTCGTTTTGTTGTTTCACTTTCAATTAAATTTTAGAATAACATTATTTTTGTTTCATTTGTTCTTCTGTATATCCTTTGCAGTTTTGGCTTATAGGTATCAGACAAGTTTAGTTGGGAGATTATCAAGTGTTATCAACTACTATCAGATTTAGTGTTTATGAAGTCTCCTTTTCGTTCCTTTTGGTAGAAAGATATATATATAAGGCAGTATTAACTTTGTATTTTCATTCAAGTCATCGTTAATATTTGATAATTATTAATTATTAATTATTAATTAGTTTGTTTTTTCCTTTCCTTTTCCTTTTCCTTTTCCTTTTCCTTTTCCTTTTCCTTTTCCTTTTCCTTTCCTTTTTCTTTTCCTTTTTCTTTTTCTTTTTAGATTGATTTAGAGCACTTGTTATATTAAAATGGGACAACTTGCATCACAGCCAGTTACAGAAAAGACTATCAGTAGCAATAGTTTTATGAATATGTCGTATTCAATTGGATCATGTCAAGGATGGAGGTTAACAATGGAAGATGCGCATTGTGCAATTGAAAAGACGTTTAAATTTTCCAAATTAGTGAAGAATGCCAATCATCCTAATAATGTTGTGCATCATCATAAAGAGAACAATGCGGATAGCAATAGAGATGGCAATAGAGATAGAGAAAAGAGTTATGCAGAACAGAATGGGAGCAATGGTGGGAATGATAAAGAAGAAAGTATACTAAAGCAAAGACAGTATTCTATAAAGGAAGACGAATTAAATATCAAAATCTTTGGTGTATTTGATGGACATGGGGGATTTAAGTGTTCCAAATACTTGTCACAATATTTGCCTCAAATAATAATAAATGAGTTCCAAACATATTTCCAGAAGCACTCCAACAGTGGTGGTGCTAGTGCCAGTGTTAGTGTTGGTACTGGTGCTGGTACTGGTCCGGATGATAAAGATATCAATATAATTCAGACATATTCAAATATAATTAAAAATTCGTTTTTCAAATGTGATTATGATTTATATATTAAAGATATTAATAGTGGATCCACGGCTATATTATTGATTGTAATAGATAATAAACATTCATTTATAGTAAACACAGGGGACTCCAGGTGTATTTTAAGCTGTTATAATGGATGCAATAAGAATCTATCCTATGATCACAAACCCAAGAATATAGGGGAGTTAATCAGAATATCAGATGCCGGAGGAAATGTCAATTCAAATCGAGTGGATGGAATGTTGGCATTAAGTAGGGCATTTGGGGATTTTAATTTCAAGAAAAAATTTATATTTATGAACAAACTAAAGGAGATTTATAATGTTACGAATGTGAATAGCATCCATTCAAAGAGTCTGAATATTCCCAGTAGTAATAAAAAAAAAAGTACGGGTAGTAATAATAATAATAATAATAATAATAATGATAATGATAATAATAATAATAATAATAATAACAACAATAATAATAACAATGATAATAGCAATAATAATAACAATAATAATGAGGATAGTAGTAGTGATGAAGAATTGGATAAGATAAGGAAATTGGAAAAGGAGTTTCATAAATATTATATTCCGTCAGAGGAGACCCAGGTGACAGTTGAGCCAGAAATAATCTATCACGAATTAAATTATAGTAAGGACGAATTTTTCATTTTGGCGTGTGATGGTATATGGGACATTTTCAGGAACAACGAGATTATCAAGTTCATCAAAAGAGAGTTGCAACAGAACAGCTCGTTGGACAAAATCAATGAAAAGATCATTGAAAAGATCCTCAACTCCACCAATAGCTCAAAGGGAATCGGCTACGATAATATGACACTAATAATAATTGCATTGCATAACAACAGCAGGCTCGAGGAGTGGTATGAAAAGATGAAATTGAAGGATTAACATCGTGAGCGTGGCGTGTGATTGGCTGCTGGTGCAGCTGCTTTTTAGTTTTTTTCTGGATAATTGCTTCACCGACGTTTGTCGTGTTGTTTTGTTACATTTGTTACATTTGCTTCTTTTGCTTCTTTTGCTACCCTTGCTTCTTTGGCTTTTCTCCAGCACCAGCACTGTGGACCCGGCACCACGCGCAGCACCGGCGGGAAGCCTCGGGCTGCAGGTGCGCCTAAGCGCATGGGCGGCGGGAGCCAGCACTGTGGGCTCGAGCGCGCCTGTTGGGAACGGGTTACGGCACCAGTGTTGGGGGCGCGCACCAGTGCTGGGGGTCTTCCTGGAGGGTGGTTCCACTGGGGCTCCGGGGCAAGGTATAAAAGGACGTCGGCTGCTTTGTGGTGGCTTTCTCTCGAAGTTTTCTCCACATCAAACAGCCAGATCGACAACAGGCAGAAAAAGCAGCAAAAGCAGCAGAATTAGCAGCAGCAGCACAGGCACTTCCCTTCCGGTGCTCATTCCAACCCCTTCCACTCAGGCACTGGCCTACTTCCTATTCCAGTCTCCACCCTTTGCGACCTCCAGCAACTTCTCGTCAGCCAAAATAACTTTCAAAGAAGTTTTCAATTTAGCTTTAGAAGCCTTAGATAATAAATTTATTATTTACCATTTTCCATTCACTGAAAAGCTCAATTTCACATTTATCACAAGATCCATATCATATTACAAGATTCTTTTTACCATCCATACTCTTTTCTTGTTTATATTTTACTCTTTTAAACTGTTTTCCAAGTCTCTACAAAACCTTATCCCGTTTTATTATTATCCCAATTTTCATTATATCATATTATATCACAAAATACACCTAGTTATAACAGAAAATAATAAGCATATTCAAAAAAAAATCATCCCAACATCGTCCTTTTTTTTCTGTCATATTCTTTCTAATCAATTTCATCTCATGTTATTCTGTCTATTCTCGTTTTATTGTTCCTAACTAAAAACACTTGTTTCTGATTTTTTCTTTCCTTAAAAGCATATATTTTTTAATTCAACCAAAACAAAAATAAATAAAAAAAGAAATTACAACTATACTCAATTTATATCTATAATTATATTCTCAATTTATTAATATAAATATCTTATCAAAAGTTCAACTCCATTTATTTTCCTTATCTTTATCAATATCCTTTCTTATTCTTTTATCTTATACTAATTTTATTTGTTTATTTATTTATTTATTTATTTATTTTTTTCTTTCTTTCATCTACTTACTTACTTACTTACTTACTTATCTACTTATCTACTTTCTCTTTAAATTTCTCCATCTCATCTCTTATTCATGGCTTCTTCAATCTCTAGCCACTACTACTCTTCTGTCTCCGTCAAACCACTCTCTTACAATATTAACGATAACGACCTCACTTTAACTTTAGAATCCGATGATGAAAATATAAACTACTCCTCAATATCAACTCTAAATAGAAACAACACTAATTTTAATAATAACAATAACAATAACGATAACAACAAAAATAAAATTTTCAATTTGAAAAGAAGAATTACAAAAATGAACAACCGGAACAAAATCTCTAATAATAACAATACCACTGCTTCCACCACCACCACTACCACCACTTCTACTAATAGCATTAGCTCAAATGACATTAAAAACAATCTAGATAACGTAGATAACGACGATAGCCTCTACAACTCAGACCCAATCTTAGCTCTAATCACCTCCGACAAAATCATACCTTCATCCCTACAAAATGTCGTGCAAAATTTACCTCTCTCTGATAAACCTTTAATCAAATACATCAATAAAGCCTTTAATTGCTACCAAGACCTAATCAACTTGAATAACTTTTCAACCTCATGGGAATTCAAATTTCTAGAAAAAATCTCTGACTTGAATTTCTCTTCCTTTCCAATTCCAATTCCAAAAGAAAACCAAAACTTAAACTCAAACCCAAACCCAAACTCAAACTCAAGCTCAAGCTCAGAATTTTACCTCAAAATAGCTAAGCTAATCATCAATAAATCCTTGGAAATTCACCAATACATTTACGAATTAAACCCAAACATTAACGAAATTAACAAAATCTTATCCTCCTTTACTGCCCAACAGTTCATCAGCGATGCAGGCTGCATTCTAACTGAACTATCTCTAAAAATCATCAAATTGAAAAACGAACTTCACGACAAAATCAACATTGTCTACTCAAAATCAAAACTACTAATCATCAACTCAGATCTAGAAGATCTATTGAAAAACTGCAATGACTCCTCCCTCTCGAACGTTGATAGCCAAAGCTTTAAAATCACTAAAGACCTAGAATCAACTTTATTATCCTACAAAACCTTTGTTTCAACCTTATTATCTCAACTAAACTTGGCTATCGAAAACAATAATGATACTGAAATTGATGAAACTTTGCAAGTCATCTCAGATTTAGAAAAAATGTTTTTAGCTGTAAAACAAAAATTAAATCATGGCTTTGATGAAGATGATGAAGGTTATCTTTCTTCTGCTTCAATTAGATCTACTAAATCAAACTTTTCAAGAAAATCAACTGCTTCTTCCTTTAACATGGAAAGAAGACCAACCAATAATATCAACAATATTAACAACAACCTTAATAGAACTTTTTATAATAATCAACACTTATCTTCAAACACCTCTTCAAACATCCCTCCAATCACTCTGGAAAATATTACTACCACTACTACCGATAATAATAATAAAAATATCAAAAAAGAAAACCAAAAACATGAAATTCTCAATCCACTTCCAAAACCTCAATTTACAACTTCATTTGCTTCTTCCTCAACCCCAGAAAATATCTCAAATGAATCCATCCAACAAAACATTCCTCAAGCTACAAGTACTCCACCTCCAAATGTCCCTGTTAAATTAAATTTCGAAGAACCCTTTATCAAATCCGTTGAAACCACTAGGTCTTCCTCATCTTCAACAAATTTTGAAAACGATACTTTGTATGAACCACTAGGCGATAATGAAGGAATGGAAACCTCTATCATCAATATCAAAAAATTACAATCACTACATACTGCCTCTGGCTCTGCATACGTTTTCACTCCCGGTTCCCATAGATCGTCTTTTTCTTCTGGCTCAACTTCAATGACACTAGTCAACCATCATGCTGGCAACACCGGTAAAAAGAAATCCACAATTTCATCAGAGATGCCATATTTATTAAATGCTTTTGACAACGCTAGACAAGTTGAACATGATTTGATTGACATAATTGAAGAAGCCAATCTAGGTAACTCAATTTTAGGCAATAGAAAAAATCATAAAGTCTTGCGCAAATCATCAATTGGTCAATTGAATAACAACAATAATAAAAATAAAAGCAACAGTTTTTCACTTAATTATACTTTAAACAAAAATGATCAAGATAAAAAAGAAATCATGGAAGATGATGGTCATTTGTTAGAGTATGCAGGCAACAAAGTCGGCAACA
The DNA here is from genome assembly GCF_001661345.1 of Ascoidea rubescens DSM 1968. Classification (NCBI taxonomy): domain Eukaryota; kingdom Fungi; phylum Ascomycota; class Saccharomycetes; order Ascoideales; family Ascoideaceae; genus Ascoidea; species Ascoidea rubescens. The sequence continues at coordinate 258,891 of NW_017962929.1, read as the reverse complement.
CATCCAAACTATTTGCACGTACAAATTTCATCAAATCGCTGACACCAAGACCTTTTGTTCAAAAACCTATTATTGCAGGCGTTTCGAATAGCTCTAATTTAACATCACTATCAAATCCACTTATTGTCAAAACGGAAGTCATCAATGGTAATAAAGTCGGTGGAGGTTTGCTATCCAAATTCAACTTATTGTCTCCATCAACATCTAAGAATAATTTGTCCCAATATTCTACACCAAAAGTTAGAAAAACAATCGATAACAGAACCTTTTCATCACGTAGAGGCTCAATGAGATCATTATCAGGTAATGAGTTGGGATTAGTTACTATGGCCTCCAAAAATTCCGTATTGGGTTCTCCTCTAACACTAGATGCTGATTTTAAACAAAGAAATTTATTAATGGGAATTGAGTCTGATAATGAAAACTCTGAAAACTCTGAAGACGAAGATTCGGATTCAAATTCAGATTCGGAAGAAGCCGATGATGAAGAAAGTTTCGATGAAGATATTTCTGAGAATGACGATTTTGAAGAACTTGCCAACGAAATTGATTAAATCTAACGACTAAAATCACTAATCCAATTCACAACTACCAAACACATATCGTTAAACTATTTTTCCTTTTGAACCCTAATATTAATTATTATTCTTTCTACTTATAAAACTCATAAGATGTTTAAACCTTATAAAACACAAAATTTAAATTTTTTTCATCCTTTTAGTTTCTATTTTGCTTTCTTGTTTCATGTATTTCTTTCTACCCTTTCTATTCAGTTTTTTTTCTTCATTATTAATTACTAATTACTACAAAATATTTCTCAGACTATTGAATCACTTTTCCTATCTCTTTACTGCCCTTTTCCAAAAAATATCTATTTTTATGTATTTTTATCACCCCTTTAGTTCTCACCTCCCGAGCCTCTTCTTTCTATATACTATATCCAATACAATATACAGCCCTCACGACCCTCTTTCTCCTCCCACGCAGCACAAGCACCACAAGCTCTCAAAGTGGAAGGTTGACGCGCTGCATCACATGATATATCACATGTTTCGACTGCTTTTGGAGTGCTGCTTTTCTCTGTTTTGGTGCTGGAGATTCAAACAACCACTTCTTGTGCTGCTGTTGCTATATCTGTCTGTTACTCACCCACAATGGCTACTTTGAACGACAAGGAGCTTTGTATGTTTGTCTTCTGTTTTCTTACTGGCATGGGCTCTTGCCATTGGTTCCAATTTCTTTGCTGTATTTCCTGTTACTATGTTACTAACATTGTTGTCCAGTCGATCTTAACAAGAAAGCTGCAGTTGAAGGCTTTAAGATAAAACCAAGAATCACTTATAATACCGTTGGTGGTGTCAATGGTCCTTTGGTCATCTTGGAAAATGTTAAATTTCCTCGTTATAATGAAATTGTCAATTTAACTTTGCCCGATGGAACGGTTAGAGCTGGTCAGGTTTTAGAAGTTAGAGGTGATAGAGCTATTGTCCAAGTCTTTGAAGGTACCTCCGGAATCGATGTCAAAAAAACCAGAGTTGAATTCACAGGCCAGAACTTAAAATTGCCTGTTTCCGAAGATATGTTGGGTAGAATATTTGATGGTTCTGGTAGACCAATTGATAATGGTCCAAAAGTATTTGCTGAAGACTATCTTGATATTAATGGTTCTCCAATCAATCCATTTGCAAGAATTTATCCCGAAGAAATGATATCAACAGGTATATCTGCAATTGACACAATGAATTCCATTGCAAGAGGTCAAAAAATTCCTATTTTTTCTGCTTCTGGTTTACCTCACAATGAAATTGCTGCTCAAATTTGTAGACAAGCCGGTCTAGTTAGACCAACTAAAGATGTTCATGATGGTCATGAAGAAAATTTCTCAATTGTCTTTGCCGCTATGGGTGTTAATTTAGAAACTTCTAGATTTTTCAAACAAGATTTTGAAGAAAATGGTTCATTGGAAAGAACAACTTTATTCTTAAACTTGGCTAATGATCCAACTATTGAAAGAATTATCACTCCAAGATTGGCCTTGACAACTGCCGAATATTTAGCTTATCAAACCGAACGTCATGTTTTAACTATTTTAACCGATATGTCTTCCTACGCTGATGCTCTTAGAGAAGTTTCAGCTGCTAGAGAAGAAGTTCCAGGTAGAAGAGGTTATCCTGGTTATATGTATACTGATTTATCAACAATTTATGAAAGAGCAGGTAGAGTCGAAGGTAGAAACGGTTCAATTACTCAAATTCCAATTTTAACCATGCCTAATGATGATATCACTCATCCAATTCCTGATTTAACTGGTTATATTACTGAAGGCCAAATTTCTATTGATAGACAATTACACAATAGAGGTATTTATCCTCCAATTAATGTCTTACCTTCTTTATCTCGTTTAATGAAAAGTGCTATTGGTGAGGGTATGACAAGAAAAGATCATGGTGATGTTTCTAATCAATTATATGCCAAATATGCTATTGGTAGAGATGCCGCTGCAATGAAAGCTGTTGTTGGTGAAGAGGCTCTTTCTACAGAAGATAAATTATCCCTAGAATTTTTGGAAAAGTTCGAAAAAACTTTCATCAATCAAGGTGCTTATGAAAATAGAACCATTTTTGAAAGTTTAGATCAAGCTTGGTCTTTATTAAGAATTTATCCAAAAGAATTATTAAATAGAATTTCTCCCAAAATTCTAGATGAATTTTATGACAGAGATAGATCTAGAAATGATGAAGACGACGATGATAAAGATGACGACGATAAAGATTTATTGGATGCTTAAGTAATTAATAAATTGATATTTAACTTTGATTTTTGATTTTTGATTTTTGATTTTTCTATACACATTTTACTTTACAATAAAAATTGTCATAACCTTAATCCTAATCATATTCATAGTAATAAACAAAATTAAATTTATTATTATAATTTGATTAAATTTAATAAACAAAATTTCTTTTCTAATATTCTGCTTAAGTCACATATTGTCAAATCCTTTACCCAAACTATTTTTCTTTATTTTTTTCTCTTGAAATCTTTTTACATGTTTGTCCATTTTTTTTTATATATTTTTATAATATTTAATCTTACTTCGAGGTTACCTAAAATTTATTTATTCCTTTTCTTTTCATCTTCCTTATAATTATTTCCAGATTATGAATTAATTGATTAATAATTGCTTATACGTTCAGAGAATTTAGAGCATGTCTGAATCAACAATCTAAAAACAACCCAACAAGGAAATAATAAATTTGAAGCTTCACTTAAAAAAAATTAATAGAAAGTAAGTAAAACCCCCCAATTACATATAAAAATACTCCTTTATTTCTGAAAAGATTATTCTTTATTTCTATTATTCATTCATCAAAAAGAAAACTCAAGTTTTGGTATAAATATATCTTGATATCTAGATATACCTAAATCCCTGAACAGAAATAAAAAATGATTCCGATCAACCATTATGATAAAATTGATAATAATGATTCTTTAAAAATTAAGATTCAAAATAAGTTATCAGTTGACATTGCTCCTGAGGTTGACTGTCTTTCGCAAATTTTTAGCAATGTGCCAAAGAATCATATAATTGAAGTTTTGAAAACCTGTGAAGGTGATAAAAATAAAGCGAGTGAATTATTATCCAAAGAATGTGACAAAAATTTTGATATTATTATCTTGATAGAAACATTTCCACATATACCAAAAAGTAAGCTTGAGAGAATTCATGAAAAAAATAATTGTGATATTAATAAGACTTCAAATAATTTAATTTTTTCTCAAGACATTTTAGTTCGTAAAAATAACAATCAAAAATTTAAATTAGTGCAAAAAAAGTCAAGAAATACAAGAAAAAAACAACAACATATAAGCACGAACAAATCAAAAAATAACAAACCAACAAACAATAAAGCTGAAATTAAACCTCAAAACCAAATAAATAATGATTTCAATGACTCAAATATTGAAAACATCAATTTTGATTTACTAGAAACAAATGAAAATCACAAAAAACCAGAAAAACATGCTTTGATTTATGATCAATTAGAAATGATATTGAAATTTTTAAGATTGCCAGTAGAGTTGTGTGAGTTTTATTATCAAAAAAACTGTGCAAACGTTTTGAAATATATAATCGATATTATAACAAATGAAGATTCCCCTTTTTTAACATCAAAGTGCTCAGAATCACCAAACTCATTGGCCTCAGATTTTTTGTTTAATTCGCCTTTTATCTCAAACAAAAAGGATACCATAGATTTTAATGTAGAAAGCCCATTCAATAAGAAAAATCATCTGAAGGGTTTGGAGGTTCTGAAAAAGATTAAAGCCTCAGAAATTTTATGGAAAGAAATACGAAAAATTGAATCCCCTAAAAATACATCTAAAAACTATCATAACTCCATTAAAAAAGAATTTTTCACAAATTTAAATTTCAATAACCTGAATTCAGATAATATAGAATCAGTGTCCAATTTTAAAGTGGATTCAACAACTTATTTATATGATCACAATAGTAATGAATCAATCATGTTGAAAAAATTTTTAACTGAGAATTCAGATTACGATCAGTTAAAATTGCCAGATATTTTTCTTCAAAAGTCATTGGAGTATTTTAATGGTAATTATTTGCTTCTTATTAAGTTGTTGATTTATATTTTTGAAATTCAAAAAACCAAAGATGATAGCAAATTTAAGCAGCCCAATAAATCTGAAAATGACATCCCTCATGGTAATTGTTTTAAACAACCTTTAAAAAATATGAATCCTTATCTAATCTTATCGCTCAAATCTGAAGGATACAAAGAATATTTAAATACTGAAATATCTTGTTATAATCGTAGAAATCGTTCAAATGAAATTTTTGAGACAAGAGATAATGCATGTAAAAAAAAATTTACTTTAAAGTTGTCTGAAAGATTAAATGAAAAATGTGAATTACACCAAAATAATTTAAAAAAAAAACAGTTATTAAATTTCAAGCAGAATTTAACAATTGATTTGCATAAGTTTAGTTTAAGAAATTCAAAAAAAACCACCATACAAATACTAGCAGAATGGAAATCAATTGAATTTGAGCTCAGAGAAAACGAAGGTAATATGAAAAAAAATAAATATTATAATTTAGTTGGCCCATTGATAATTATAGCAGGAAGAGGGCTTCATGGTAAAAAAGAATGTCCCAGTATTCGAACTTTTGTTGAAAAACATTTAACAAATAACAAATATATTTTTAATGAACATTTAGGTACATTTCAAGTTATTGGCCAACAACTTTAAATGAAATTCAGTTTTATTTATTAATATATAATTTTATTTATAATTGATTAAGTGGTATAATGCTAATATGATGTCAATATAATGCATGTGTTCATGGGATATAGTATATTAGTTTGGGTTGTTGCAAAGAATTTTCATTAGATTTAACTCGCTTGAGAGGTATTGAGACAAGATTTCTCTGTTTTTGTCATTTATTATCATCTTGTTACTATCGTGTTTTTGTTTATTTTTCAACTGTTGATTGTTTGATTGATCTATGGAGTCGATTAAANTTTTCTTTCTAACTAGCAATTTTTTTTCGATGCTGTTTAAGTTTGACAATGATGTATGTAGCTGGTTGTAGCTATTCAAGTATTGGTTGCTGTACTTGAGCTCCAAGTCGCTATTCATCATCTTTCTCTTTTTGATGATTCGGTTCAAAATGGGCTTGGAGTTTAGCACCAAGAATTCGTTCATGTCGTTGTTCGTATTGGTGTAGTCTAGATTTTTGATAATATCCAAATGATTTATGTTGCCTTCACTGTATTTCTTTTCATCCAATAAACTAGTCAAATGCTTCGACACCTCATTAGAATAATCGTCAAACTCATCCAATCTTCTTTTAAAGATCTGTCTGTTATCATGGTTTCCATCACCACCGTTGCTGTGTATTGTGTGTAACTTTTTAGATACCACATCTATCTGTAGCAACAACTTGTCATTCTGCGCACTCAAATTTTTATTCGACTGGCTAGTTTGGTTGATCTCTTTATATTTTGTGTCGGTTTTTCTGAGAATCTGATTTATCTCCACGAACAAATCGTCTCTCTTACTTTTTTTCTCGTTCAACACCTCTTTGAACTTTCCAATTTCAATCACTTTGTTGTTCAAATCCTCTATCGTAATAAACTTGGAGTCAAAGATGTAGCTTAGAAACTTGTCCTTGGTATACTGTTCCAAGTATGTGAACTTCAAGTTGGAGAAAAACTCATTGAGCTGGTTTATGATCTGCACCAAGTACCTAGGCTCTTTGATCAACTTGTCGTAGTAATCCTTGATGTTGTCCTCGATGTTCTTTATGTTTTCCACGATCATCTCGTTGTCTGCATTTTTTTCTGTCAAGCTTTCATTGTTTACAATGTCTTTGATTAGTGTGTTGAGACTCTTGATGTAGTTTAACTTAGCGTTTGAGAACTCGCAGTAGTCAAGGCCAGAAGACAAGCCACTCGAACCAAAGCTATCACCAGCACCATTGCCACCAGCACCATCGCCACCACTTCCATCAGCTCCAACAGTCATTTTTCAGTGTGTTTCGTCTTCCAGCTCCATCCCAAAGAAGTAAACAAATAAATCTCTCCACGAAAGAGCCCTAGCAGAAGTAGGGCTCGGGTCACGCCACCCACAAAGACGGCTTCGTTTGCTCAAACACAGCGGTTTCTCATTAGAAGAGCACCAAATATACTGATTTGTCTCTGTGTGCTGTTTGGAGTGCTGTTTGGAGTGCTGTTTGGAGTGCTGTTTGGAGTGCTGTTTGGTGCGATGATTACGACCAAACTTGTTTCTGGCAGTGTGTTTATTTCAAACAGCGAATTGAGCTACAGATGCATCTCAATCAAGACAGTTACTGAATCATAGAGAAAATAAAACAACATTGCGGAGATAATTACGAAAACTATTACGATCACAGACTACTACGATCACGAAATCTGTTTCTGTTTTATTTTTGCTCTTTCTGTTTTGCTGCTTTTAAATTTGGTAGTTTTTACTAACTCTATTGCTTATTATTGTTGTGAAATCTTTAACATTGGACTTTTATATGTATCGGGAATGAAAAATGCTGGAAACTGGCTGTCAAATATGAATTGATGTTGTGGTCCAACATTGTCATAGTTGCACACATGCAGCGTAAGTCTTTGATATTTATTTGTTTTTGGATTAAATAAAATAGCTAAAAAACTGTGGAGAGAATATGTAACAGCTTGCGAACTGTGAAAAATATAAAATATATAGACAATAAAGCTATTAAATTTGCAAATGAAGTAATAAAAATGAAATAATAAATGAAAACAAAAAACACAATAAAATGATAAACTATTTCAACACCATAATTATACAATCCGTAAACAATTATACAATCCGTAAACAATTATCAAAGCAGATAAACTTTATCCTTCACCAAAACATTTATTTTAGTCTCAATCTGCTAAAAGGTGGTATGTGTTGAATATATCTAATAGAGGTTGATCTCACTTTCAATGTATGTAATTTTACTAGCATTGATATATCATTCAATCCTATTGCAAGGTTGAATGATATATCTAACTGCTCTAATTCAGTTAAGTTAGATATATTATCAAATTTCAAAAGATTGTTATTTGATAAGTTTAGAATTCTTACACCATGCAAATCTGATAAAGCAGCAGTACCAGTGATTCTATTTCTCGATAAGTTTACATTAATTAAATAATTTGAGGCTGGAAGGTCCGATAAACTGTTGATAAAATTGCCTTTAAGATCCAGTTTTTCTATGGAACATAAAACTGATAGACCAGCAACTTTAGTGATACTATTGAATGAGAGATTGAATATTTTCAAGGTCTCTATATCATCTAACCCTTCAATTGTTTTGATCTTGTTATATGAAAGATTTAATGATTTTAATCTGAATAAATAATGCAAGTTTTGTGTTTTGAAAATCCTATTATCTGACAAACTCAAAGCTTGTAAGTGATATAATTCAGTTAAACCAGAAATTTTTTTGATTTTATTATTAGATAAGTTTAAAACTTTTAAATCAAAAAATGGCGATAAATCTGGAATTTTTGGGATTTTATTGCAACTTAAATTCAAGTGAGTAAGATTAAGCAATGATGGTAAATCGATTTTCAGAATTTGATTGTGAGATAGATCTAAAAGTTTTAGAATCAGCAAACCACTAAACTTAGTTAAATTTGGAAATCTATTAAGATTTTGGTATTTTGAAGATACATTGTATAATAAAAATGAATTAAAAAATGAAAGATTAGTGTTGAAGGATAAACTAGAAAAATCTAAATTATCAATGGTATTTGAGGTTTTTAATTCATCAATTGAAAATGTTTGATCAAACTTCATGAACTTAGGTACGAGACTTAAAAAATTGTTCTGACTATAACTAGTAGGATTTTTGCGATACTCCATTCCGTTTCTGAATGAATAGATAAAAGACTTAATGGTGTTTGAATTGAAAATAATCAAAATCTTAAAAAAATTAATAGCAATGAAAAATTTTCTTTGATCAGCAATATCAGAATTTATATATAATAAACAAGTTTTCAAATTGCTTGTTAAATATAATATATTTCTTAATTGGGAATAATATAATACACCCAGTCTAAAACCAGTTTGAATATCAAGCAATAGATGTTCAATTGAGTCAAAATATTGATTATTAATTCTATCAAAATTTTCCAAATTCAACACAAATTTATATGAATTGCGGTTTCTGTTATTTTTTTTATTGGTTATTGTAACCTTATTAAACAAATGTTTCAAAGCACTTTGTCTTAAAACCTCATTATCTGACAATGTGAACAACCAAAGTTTATCATAGGGTAGATTTGAAAAGACTGCATTAATAATCTTAGGAGAACTAGCTTCCATAATAGCAATTTGGTATTTACTATAACGTGAATGAGAAGCAGTGATATGTTAAAAGGCACTTTTTAATTTATCACAAAGTACTAATAGATTTGAGGGTAAAATATACCAATCAACAGACCAGGATATGAATGGTTTATATATTGGATTTTTATTATCATTTGTATTTTAAATAATAGATAAAAGTTTTTTCAAGACTTCTTTACCACAGCAAGATGAATCTGTATTTTTTAAGAAACCAAGGAAAGCTTTGGATTTTTTGATAAAAAACGGATTTAATCGAGAGTTATCAGGAACTCATAATGATTTATAGCTATGAATTGTTGTAGTTGCAAATATGATGATTTGTATAATAATCTAGAAATTGAACATATTTTTGATTTTTTGATCTGTTCATCAGAATTTGAAAGAAGTTTTTAGAAAAAAAAATATATATCCCAATTAGGAAACATCATAGATTCTGATTCCAGTTGAATTACAAAGGAAATAGAAACAGATATCGCGGAGATAATCACGTTTGATTACCAACATGTTTTTCGAAAAGTTAGCGGGACCAAATACGTAAAATCAGTGTCTGAGTGTCTGACGAAACCAAAGTAAAGAATTACGGTTTTCAATACCGTTGAATGCTGATGATAATTATTACTCTTCTACTGGGAATTGAGCTTGCAACAGAATAATCAATAACAAAGTTGTAACCACTGCGCTAAAAAATTCAAAAAAGTTTGCCAGAGATATATTTTTTTTTATAAAGCTTGATTTGAATTTTTTTAGTTTTTTTTTCAATTTTTTCCACAGAATTGGAAATAAAGTCAATCTCCTAACTAATTCATTTAAAACATTATCTGCTTCTTTTACTTCTTTATCATTAGTATTATTATTATCTTCTCAATATTCTTTTTTTCTCCTTTTTTATGTTAAAATGAGTTTTGTTCCTTTTGTCAATATTATTTCCACCGGCTCTATTGCTTCATCTAACAATATTCCCTTTAATCTTAATGATAAATCAAGTTTTATTCAAAAGTCTATTAATATTTTCGATAGTTTATCAAATAATTATAAATCACCTTTAACAAGAGTAAATCAATTAGACGCAACATTATTAGATCAAGAAATATTCAACTCTTTATTTGAAAAGACTTTATCGATATTCAATAATAATTTTTATCCAGTTTTAAAATTAAATTACTCAAATGAACTTAAGCTATTTTTGAAATCAATATTATTTAAATTCACGATTTGGGATAATTCAACAACTTATGGATTTTTTTTGCAAAACTTAAAATTGATTGTCAATAATAGCAAAGAAAATAAGAATCTTCAAAAAACTACTCAAAATAGTAGAAAATTAACAAAAAAAATCAAAATTTTATACTATATATTTTTTATTCTTTTTGAGTATCTTCATGAAAAAATAGAGTTTTATATGTATTCAATGGATGATGATGAGGATGAGGATGGGGATGGGGATGGGGATGAAGATTATTACCATGAAAATCATGAGACTGAAAATGTTGACGATTATGAATTTGATAGCAATAAAAATAGAAAGAGAAAACAATCTTTATTTAAGAATATAATCAAAAAACTTTTAAGATTTTTTAAACCAATCTTCATGGTTTTCACTAATTTTTACAAGATTTTGAATTTATTCATTTTTTGCAAATTTTTAATTGATGGGAAATTTCAATCTTTAAATTATTATTTATTAAATATTTCCACAAATATAAATTCAATTGAATTTGATAAGAAAAATAAAGGTAATGTATCATTTGAATATCAAAATAGACAATTAATTTGGAATACATTTATAGAATTTTTGATATTTTTTTTGCCAATAATTCAGAAAAATAACAATTCCAAGAATAAAATTCTTAAAAATTTAAGAAAACAAAATAAAATTTTCTTTAAAAATTCAAAAATTGGAAAATTCATTTCTAAAAATTATTTAAATCAAGGTAATTATGATGGTGGTCATAGTGAATCTAGAAATTTAAAAAAATTGACAAATATTCAATTGTTTAATCATTTAAACCAATCTCAATGTGCTATCTGTTATCAAAATACAAATAATTTTAATAATTTAAATTCTTCCAATTCTAATACAAATTCATTAATTGGCAATGATGGTAATGTAAATTTGATCACAAATCCCTATATTACAAACTGTGGTCATATTTATTGTTACATGTGTTTATTGACAAAATTGGAAAGATTTCAATCTGATGAAAGAAATTTGGATAATTTGAAAAAAATCCATGATCACAGTCATGTTATAAGCCACAACACTGATGATGATGATGATGATGATTACGATGACGACAATGATGAACGATGGAGATGTTTAAGATGCTACAAACAAGTTCTTTGGTGCAAACCCTACGAAGATATAAATCCTGATGCAATAATCGGGATTAATCTTGATGATTTAGTTGAAATCGAGCAGCCTAAAGAGGAACCTCATGATGATCCTGGGTCTTATTCTGAGTTTTCAGATCATGATTCCGAAAGTGATGAAGTCGACAACCACACCCACAACGACATTGAAAACGATTCTGATGACGAGTCGTTTGACCAGATTCCCAGAGGACGATCTTTGTCTGATTCTGAGACAGAAAACAATAACGAAACTGGAGATCACAGCGACAACACAAGCTCTGGCGACGAAGAGGATTATGGATACAGCGACAGCGACAATGGTGATGGTGGGAACAGTGGCTTCTTCTCTGACGACGAGAGCCATGGCTTCTTACAACGAAACCTCACCAACGAGGACGAGTTGATGGAGTATGAAGAGGATTTCGATCAGGACGAGTTGCAGCTATAAACCGGTGTCCTCCTTCTCTTGTTTATAGACAATTCACTGAGATCAGTGCGAAAATCACTGTAGAATGTATAAGTTTTGCATCCACTTTCTTGAGCTTCTTTTATACCACTTTTATACCACTTTTACAGCACCTGTTTTAGGTTTACCTGTCAATATATTACTGTTTCTGTTCACACTTTTCATACACACAAAGAAAGCTCATGAACTGTTCTTGGTGATACTGTTTCCTCTGCTGCTTGTCCTGTTAGTTCTCGGAGCCCTTACTTGCTGCAAACCACACAGTGCTCCATATTGTCTTGATGGCCACTGCCAAATACTCTAACATCCCTCAATCTGAGCCTGATGATGCCAACATAGAACTACCGGTTGGCATCAACCACACCTCATCTAGCAAAACAACCCACAACACCAACAACGAATATGACAGTTTTGAGAACTTTGCAACTGCATCAGATAATCTGCAGAATAACTCAAGAAACAACGATTCCAATGATAGCTTTGGCATTGAGGAATTTGAAATCGAGGAGAACCAAGCGAACGACATTATCGATGATGAAAGTACTAAATCAACACTAAAAATGGCCATGATGAACATGACAAATTCTATTGTTGGTGCTGGAATCATATCTCAAGCCTACTCTGTTTACAACTGTGGGATCATTGGCTATATCCTTGGGTTGGTTATATTGACTGTGCTAGTCGATTGGACAATTCGTTTGATCATCATCAATTCAAAACTAAGTGGATCAACATCTTATCAAGAAGTTTGTTTTAAATGCTTTGGCAAAAAGGGCAAAATATTGATATTGCTATCTCAGGGATTGTTTGCAGTTGGTGGTGCAATGGCTTTTTGCATTATTATTGGTGATACAATACCTCATTTTCTAAAATTTATTTTCAAAAAACTAATTGACAAATTCAACTGGTTAAATTTTTTTTTTGAAAGAAATTTTGTTATTATCATGGTTACATCTTTAATAAGTTATCCACTATCGCTAAGTAGGAATATTTCTGAACTTGGGAAAGCGAGCTTGTTAGCATTACTTTCTATGCTAGTTATTGTTTTAATTGTACTAATTAATGGTCATTTTCTCATTAAAAATGACTTAAAGGGTGTTATTGACAGTAAATGGTTAATTTTCATTAAATTTGACTCATTATTTGAAGGATTAAGTGTTATTTCGTTTGCATTAGTTTGTCACCACAACAGTTTATTTATTTATCATTCTTTAAAGACTCCAACATTGGATCGATTCACAAAATTGACTCATTACAGCTGTTTTATTTCTTTAATTTGCTGTGGATTAATGGGTCTTGGTGGTTTCTCGATATTTAGAGATAAGGTTAAAGGAAATATTTTAAATAATTTTCCAAGTGACGATGTCTTAACAAATATTGCAAGATTTTGCTTCGGTTTAAATATGCTAACTACTTTTCCTTTAGAGATATTTGTTGTTAGAGATGTTATAAAAGATCTTGTATTCATAATTAAAACACCATCAGATGTTCTTGAACAAGAGCAACAACAAGAATCTTTTCTACCAAATAACACAGATGAAAATGATAATCAAATCTATTCTGATCATGAATTAAGTGATAAACAACATTTTATAATAACCACAGTCTGTGTATTTTTGTCAATGAGCGTATCGCTATTTACATGTAATCTTGGTGTGATGTTAGAAATAGTTGGCTCAACTACAGCTTCATTGATGGCATATATTTTTCCCCCTTTGTGCTATTTGAAGTTAACAAACAATGGAAATAAAAATTGGAAAGAGAAATTTCCATCTTACTTTACTATAACTTTTGGGTTTATGATTATGTTCATTTCTACATATCAAACAATAAAAAAAATACAGAATGATGATGAACAAACCCATTGTGTCGAATGAAATTTATATTCCTAAAAAATATTGCTGATGGTTTTATTTTTTTTTCAACTATCACAATTATATTATTTGTAATAACATTAATATTTAATATTTCATTTTACTCCTTATGATAATTGCAAGAAATTAATGAAGAACTTATAATTTACAATGATTTATAATTAAAAAAAAACAAAATAAAACAATCAAATCATCAACAAATATGGATAGTAGCTAAATAATAGTCTTATTTTACATATTTGTTCAATTATTAAAATAAAAATCTAATAAAATTTTGAACATTGAAATGAATATCAATAAAAGTACATATATAAAAAAAATTAAATGAATAAATTCAAAAAAAACATATTTTAGTAGATCACTCTGTAAAGTTCAATTAATCTGTATTGGTAACTTTAAAATTGATTTGTTTCATTGTGCTGCGCAGAAATTTATCGATAAAGTATATTTCATTTTAATTCCTAAAAGATGACTTCAATAACACAATTTTTTTTTTGCATAAAAATAAAAATGATACCAATTATGATTTTTTGTTTCCAGTAACTTCAAATTCACCAAAATTTTCAGTGAAACAATAACCATTTTCCTCTAAATATTTCCGGGTTAAAATTCTGATTCTAGAATATCCTTTGTCACTATGAAGACCTCTCCCTGTTACAATAACTAATGGACCAACAAAATTGTAATATTTATTCTTTGACATATTGCCATTTTTTTCTCTTAGTTCAAACTCCATCGATTTCCATTCTGACAATGCTTCTTTAGTGATTTCTTGAGATTTTGCTAAATTAAATCCATGCAAATCGATTCGTAAACTTTTTCTGAAATGTTTCATTCTCTCTGTTTTTAATAAATCTTGAGAGTTTTGTTGCAATGTATCTATTTGATTTAAATTTTTAGATAGCTCTGAGTTGAGATAACTTTTATAAGCACCGTTTTTTTCATTAACGATTTTATTTGAAAGCTTTTGGTGTTGAAGCTGATGATATTGAATTTCATTATTCAACTTTCTAATGTCCTTTGAACAAAATGATACTGTTGAGTCACTTAAACTGTTTCTGTTTGTCTTAGAGTCTTTAATTTTTTTGGTTTCTGCTTTATTTGATTTATAAGACAAATCGATTTGATTATCATAAATTCGATCAATCCTTTGATTTTCATATATACCAATCAATAATTGTATAACAGATAAAAAATTGCCATTGAAATGTTCCAATGCATTTTGATAAAATTGAAATGGTAAATTTAATTTACTAATCTCAGGATTTTGAGTTAAAAATTCTTGTATCTTGATTGATTCATCACTATTAGGATTATATTTATAATTTGATGAATTTGACCCAAACATATAATTGAACTTTGAATCTTTCAATTTTAAATTATTCAAATCATTGGTTACCTCATTGATTTGATTGATCTTAGTAGAACCATTGCAAATGTCCAGATGAATATTAATTTTTTTTCTATCTTGAATTCTACTTCCTTTGATTATTATTTTTTTATGTTTTTGCTGATTTTTGGTTTTTTCTAATTTCGAAATATGATTTTGTTCATTTTGAGAAATTTCCTTAGAAGAATTCAAAGGAGTTTGAGGGTTATAACAAGATGGTGGATAGTTTGTTGGAAAATCATGAGGAATTTTTGAAATTGAGGGTAAAACTGGTTTCATGGGAGATGTTGATTTGGAGGCAAGAGACTCTTTATTCATAATAATATCAATTAGTGTTTTAGAAAGGTCATTACGATTTTTATAGTAATGATAAGAACATGATTTAATTGGCAAATTTAGTAGATTTGATATAATTTCCAATTGGGTATTTATTCCAGACCAGTTTTTAAGATTTGAATTTGAATTTGAATTTGAATTTGAATTTGAATTTGAATTTAAAGTATCAGAGTTATAAGAATCTGCAGAATCAAGATTAAAAACATTAATTCCTCTGTTATTAGTGGTTAAAATTCTGTTTTTATAATTAAATTTTGATTTTGAATTGTTGTTAGATTTGTTATTGTTATTGTTATTGTTAATGGTAATTTTGTTTTTGTTTTTGTTTTTTTTGTTATTATTATTGTTTTTATTATTTATGATATCATCTTTAAGCGTATTTTGGAAGAGAATTAGTTGATTTGAGGTCTTGTGAATGTTAGTATCATTTAGTTGGTAAAATTTATTGATTTTTTCTTTTGATACATTTGGAAAGGCTTCCATTAATAAAAGAATATCGGAATCATCTAGGATTTCGTTTGATAGGAAATCACTTGTTTTGTTAATATCGCCTTCAAAGGTGGATAGTACTTCGATTATATGGTCTTTTGGAGTGTTTATAAAGATCTGGGAGAGATATTGAACGTCGTTAGTGATATCAAGAGTTATTATGTTTTGAATAGTGATGGAAACCGTATCTTTGAGATCAGTTTTACCAATTTGATCATCGATACTAAAATGGTTAATATTATCAGTGTTATTAGCATGAATGTGATTAATATCATCAGAACGATGTGGATCATTTGTGAGGTTATTCTTGGAGATCATTTATTTTTATTTTTTTTATTTGATTTAATTCAATTTTAAGAATGAGATACAAAAAGGTTATATTGTTAACCATTAAAGAGAGCAAATAAAGGGATTAAAAGAAAATTATAATGGGAGTCTTTTATATAGCGAGAAGAGGTATTTGGCATCATATATTTGATAAAAGTAAGGGAGTGAAATGTAAAGTGGACAGTGGATTAGTTTGGAGTTGGTTTCAAGAAGTTATCGCAAGATTCAGAGCATTTGAAGAAATAAGTGTGTTGGATAGATTTTAATGAGGTTTGAGATAAAATTTTTTATAAGAAAAATAGAGTTTGTTGAAGTGGAAACCTTAATGAGTATTTATTGTTTTATTTATTTATTTATTTATTTTGAATAAACTATTTAAAGAAAAAAAAAAAAATAAAAAAGGAAAGAGATTAAAAAACTTTGGAGAAATCTACAATGGAGTGAGCGTATTCTCTGCTTTTTTGAATTAGAAGAGCATCAGCAAGAACTAAGGCAGCCATTGCTTCTACTATTGGAACAGCTCTGGGGACGACATTTGGATCGTGTCTTCCTCTTGCTTTTAATACCCCAGGAGCACCATCATAGGTGGCAGTTTCTTGAGGCTGGCTGATTGTTGCTGGAGGTTTGAAGGCTACGTTGAAGTAGATATGTTCACCATTGGAAATACCACCTTGAATACCACCACTGAAGTTTGTTAGGGTTTTCAAGTTGTATTTGTCGTTTGGATCGTTGGAATCAGTGTTTTTTGAAAACATGTCGTTATGTTCAGAACCCTTAAGGGTTGTGCCATAGAAGCCAGAACCAATTTCGAAACCCTTTGTCGCTGGAATGGACAACATGGCATGGGCTAGCATGGCCTCTAGTTTATCAAAACAGGGCTCACCAAGAGCCTTTGGAACGTTTCTTATAACGCAGGTTACTACACCACCAATTGAATCTCTTTGGGCCTTTACAGATTCAGTTAGCTTGATTTGTTGTTCAGCAATATCCTTGTGTGGGCAACGAATTGGGTTGAATTGGTCGACTTGTTCTCTTGTTATGGTGTTGAGCAAGTTTTGAAAGTAAGGGGAGCTTGGATTTTTGTCGATGGAGATTTTGCCAACGCTTGAGACAAAGGCTACGATTTCCACGTTGTTGGCCAATTTGAGGAATCTTTCAGCAATTGCACCAGCAGCAACTCTTCCTATGGTTTCTCTTGCACTGGATCTGCCACCACCAGAGGCAGCCTTTATACCGTATTTAAGCAAGTATGTTAGGTCACTGTGGGAAGGTCTTGGGTAGAAATCAGTTTCCGAGTAGTCTTGTGGGTGGTGGTCTTTGTTTTTGACGATCATAGCGATGGGAGTGCCCAAAGTACGACCATTTTCTAGACCTGAGTGAATTACGACTTTGTCGTCTTCCTTTCTTGGGGTGGATAGTTTTGATTGACCAGGTCTTCTGCGGTCAAGTTGTGGTTGTATATCAGAGGCATCGAGGTTCATTCCACCGGGAACACCTTCGACAATGCAGCCAACAGAGGGACAATGGCTTTCACCATAGGTTGTGACTTTGAAAAGGGTACCGAAAGTAGACATTGTTAGGAGGAGTGAACAATATGGGTATTGTTGATGGAGTTGGTGGTGGAGTGAACAATAACTGAACAATAACCGAAACAGTGCAGTGAAAAATGAGTCAAAAAAAAGGAAAAACAAAAACAGAGAAAAAAGCTCATTGAATGGAAGTCGAACCGAAGACCTTTCAAACTGCAAGACCAGCGGTGTGGTTCTGTTTTGAAAAGAAAAAGTGCGTTGTTTGCGGGTAACGGCAAGAGCAAAAAATGTTTGGGTTTTTTTCTGGGTGAAATTTTTCAGAAGGAGGGAAAACGGAGGGAGAAATTGGAGCTGTATATTAATCTGGGTTTGTTTGATGGCTTTCTCTTTCTTTTCATCAGACACCAGTACATTGTATAATATTGTATAGTAACAGTAACACAGTAACAGCACCAAAATGAAATACATCCACACAGAACAAACATTAGATATCCCAGAAGGTGTCACAGTCAACATCAAGGCTCGTATCATCAAAGTGACTGGACCAAGAGGATCGCTAACCAAGAACTTACAACACATTGATGTTACTTTCCAACACCCTGGAGTTCACTCCAAACACATCAAAATCATTGTCCACAATGGAGACAGAAAGCACGTTGCTGCTTTAAGAACAGTCAGATCGTTGGTCAACAACATGATCATTGGTGTCACCCAAGGATTCAGGTACAAGATGAGATATGTCTATGCACATTTTCCAATCAACGTGAACATCATTGAAAAGGACGAATCCAAGTATGTTGAGATTCGTAACTACTTGGGAGAAAAGAAAATCAGAGCTGTTTACATCAGAGAAGGAGTTACAGTTGAAATCTCTTCAGCTCAAAAGGACGAATTGATTGTCAGCGGAAACTCTTTGGATGATGTTTCTCAAACCTGTGCCGACGTTCAACAACAATGCAGAGCTAGAAATAAGGATATTCGTAAATTCTTGGATGGTATTTATGTTTCCCATCGTGGTGTTATTGAAGAAGCTGCTTAGGTTTGATTTTTCTGAGTTGTCTACATTCTTTTATTATATAGGCTATATAATAGTGGGAACTGGGGAATATGAAAAGTTAAAAAAAGATGGTTTTTTTTCTCTTTGAAATCATTAAAGTGCTCAACATAATAAAGAGCCCACTATGATTTCAGCAAAGGGAGAAAAAGGACATTTTCTATCAAATTGCAAGCATGTAGAGTGTAAGCTGTAGATTGAAGAATTGTAGAGCAGCCCTTTTGTTTGGTTGGCTACTGTCAGTATAGTGACAATTCCAGCTCCATAATCCGAGACTCCAATTCGTTTTTGACAATGCCCTCTGACCTTTTAAGAGCTGTGCTCTTTCTTTGGTGTTTCTTTGATATCTCCTTGATCTTCCTTTGATCTTCCTCTGGTCGTCCTCTCCTCTTCCTTTCATCTCTCTTCCACCTCTCTCTTTCTCCCTCCTGCTATTTGCCCGAGCCCGCCAATGAACAACCGTCCGGCGGCTCTCGGAAGCTGCCCGTGCACGCACGTCTCCCGCTCCCGCAGGTCTGCGCCTGCTCCCAGCGAATCAGAGTGCAGGAGCCCGCACGTGCACTGCTCCATCGCCCTGTGTGCGCGTGCTGCTGCACTTCCACGCCCGTTCTGCCGTCACACGCGCAAACCTAATCAGGCCCGCAGCAGCAAGAAAGGTCTGAGATGCTCTTCTCTTTGCTCCAAAATCGCTTTGTCGTTGCTCTCTTCTTCTCCTGTCTCTATAAATACGCTCCAGCTCCTCTGCTCTTTTCTTTTTCTTTACTTCCTCTTCTTCACTCCCATCCCATTCACTCCCATCCCACATCACATCACAATGGCTGGAAACGTCTTGGTCATCTCCAACAGATTGCCTGTCACCATTAAGCGAAACCCTGATGGCACCTACGACTACTCAATGTCCTCTGGTGGGTTGGTCACTGCATTGCAAGGACTCAAGAAAACAACCAGCTTTCAATGGTTTGGCTGGCCAGGCTTGGAGATCCCCGAAAATGAACAGAAGCAGGTTCGCCAGGACTTGATTGACAAGTTCAATTGCATTCCCATTTTCCTAACTGACGAAATTGCTGATTTGCACTACAACGGCTTCTCCAACTCAATTCTATGGCCTTTGTTCCACTACCATCCAGGTGAAATCAACTTTGATGAGAATGCCTGGATTGCCTACAACCAAGCAAACCGTCTTTTTGCCCACGAAATCTCCTCAATCATCAAGGACAACGACATGGTCTGGATCCACGACTACCATCTCATGTTGCTCCCGGAATTGTTGCGCTCCAAAATAGAAGAAAAGAAGATCAAACACACAAAGCTAGGCTTCTTCCTCCACACTCCATTTCCCTCCTCTGAAATCTACAGAATCTTGCCTGTTCGAAAGGAAATCCTCAATGGTGTCTTGGGCTGCGACTTGATTGGCTTTCACACCTACGACTACGCCAGACATTTTATCTCCTCTGTATCCAAAATCCTCAATCTCAACACCCTTCCCAACGCGATCAACTACAACAATAGGCAATTGAGCATTGGCGTCTTTCCCATAGGCATCGACGTCGACAAGTTTATCGACGGTTTGACTCTCACTTCTGTCAAACAAAGAATCCACGACTTGAGATCAAAAATCGGCAGCGACGTCAAAATCATCCTAGGTGTCGACAGATTGGACTACATTAAAGGTGTTCCCCAAAAATTACATGCCTTTGAAGTCTTTCTCAATGAACATCCAGAGTGGATAGGCAAAGTCATCCTCATCCAACTAGCCATTCCCTCCAGAGGCGACGTCGAAGAATACCAATCCCTCAGATCTGTCGTCAACGAGCTCGTTGGCAGAATCAATGGAAAATTCGGCACCATCGACTTTGTTCCCATCCACTTTATGCACAAGTCCATTCCCTTCAACGAACTAATAGCTCTCTACAACATCTCAGACGTCTGTCTCGTCAGCTCCACCAGAGATGGTATGAACCTCGTCTCCTACGAATACATTGCCTGCCAACAAGACAACAAGGGTGTCCTCATCCTCTCAGAGTTTGCTGGTGCTGCCCAGTCCCTCAATGGCTCCATCATCGTCAACCCATGGAACATCGAAGACCTCTCCAACTCAATCCACGACTCTCTCACTCTCCCCTACGAAAAAAGAAAAAACATGCACCAAAAACTATTCACCTACATCTCCAAATACACAAGTGCCTACTGGGGTGAAAGCTTTGTCAAGGAATTGTTCAAAATCAGCAAAAAAGACCAAAGCGTCTCTAACTACAACTCCCTCCACAATTCCTTGGATAACTCCATCGACAACTTGAAGATCAAACCCTCTTCTCTCGCTTCAAATAAAAGAGCTGTTGCTTTAGAATTATAGTTCTGTTCTCAACCCTAATTTATACTTCTCAATTCTCAATTCTCAATTTGCAATTTGCAATTTGCAATTTGCAATTTCATTGATATTTCTCAATTCTTATCTACATCTCTATATACAATCTCTTACATATACTTTATATACTTATAATCTATATATATAAACATCTATTCTCATCAACTCTCACCAACTGCAATTTCCCACTTCCGCTTTTTTTTGCCTTTAAATCGTCTCTCCGATTTTCTTCGATTGTAATCAATTATTACCAAATATAATCAATTATAATCAAATATTATCAAATATAACCATCCATAACCATCCACATTCAATTACACCTCTCTCTATCTCCCTCTACTCCCTTTTTCTTTTTTTATTTCTTTCTCTCCCTCCTTCCCACCCCCAAAATGCTGCAATCTCATCAAAAATTAAAAAAAACAACCCTATTCACACAGCCAAATAATAACAATAACAATAACAATAATGATAAAAATAAAAATAAAAATAACAACCAAACAAAAAAAAAAAGAAAATCACAAAGACTACTTAAAAAAGCAAAAACATCTAATAAAAACCCTTCCCATTCTCTTCAATCCAAAGAGCTAGCAAAGACTCACTCCCTAAATGTTCAAAGGCTCTCTTCAATTGAATTCCCACTAAACGTTATCAACGTTGATAAGGCCCTATCCATGGTTGGTGGCTCACGAAAGATAAAAGACAACATCCTCAAAAACAAAAACTTGGAACTAAGATTAAACCCAAACAACCCAGCTCTTCATCCAATTCAATCCCAAATAATTCCCTCCGAAAACATCCTCATAAAAGTATCTTTCCCAAAGGGCGAACTAGCTAAATATAATGGAAACATTCAAAACACCCTCAAGGCCAACACTTTTGGTTCTGAAAGATACTACAAAATAACTATATGTTCAGTGGTAAACAAAATTATCAGATTCAGAGAATTGGCTGATCATCAGTATATCTCCACCGAAAAAGAACAAAAACTATTTTCTCAAAAAATTAATTCTTCTCTATTTCAAGGAAGCTTCCCAAACATCAAACAACTAAATCTCGATCTTCACACTACTAAAAGACCTTGGTTGCCTGATGAATTTCAAAATTACTCAAATCAAGAAATGAACTCATTTCATGTCCAACAATTAATCAAAAAAACAAATCTAGGCTTATTTCCAATTCCAAAATTTTGTCAGCAACCACTCCCTTTTTCCTTCAACTACAAAGGCAATTCTTCTGTTATTGTATCAAGCGATAAAGTTAATGAAAAAAGATTTCTCAATTTTAATATTTCCCTCCATAGTAAGTTGAATAATATTCGTACTTCTTTTGACGCCAAGTCTCCACTCATCCCAACTAAAAGCTCTCTAAGCAAATTAATTTACATGAAAAATCAAATTTTACTGTTCAACGAATCTCAAAATAATCAAATCACAAGAAATGACAAACCTGATGATAGATCCAACTATAATATATTCAATTTGGATCCCCTGTTGGTTTCAGATGACGATGATAATATTAATAATATCGCAAACACTCTTATTGATAATAATCTTAAAATTGATAATCTTAAAATTAATAACCTAGATTTATTCAATTTCTCAGAGATTAATTATTGCAAACACTTGTTTGAAACAATTGAATTTTTGCAGAAAAAATTTGATGAAAAACCAATTTGGTTAACCTTTCATTTAGAATATTTAATTCCTTATCATATTAAATCCTTTCTATCTTCTGCATTACCTTATGTATCCTATTCATTTATTTATGGTCCTTGGAAACATGCCTACATCAAGATTGGCTATGATCCAAGAACTTCTCCTGATAGTAAATTATTACAAACTGAATTATTATCGATAAGAGGCTATCACAATAAAAGAATTAAATTGTTTTGTGAGTTTCAACTGTCAAATAACAATCCCAATTCAAATCAAATACCCAAAGAATACGAATTTGATGGCAATAATCTACCACTCACCTTATTATTTCAACTTGAAAACATAAAAGATCCACTAATTATAGATTTGTTGGGTCATGCTATTATTAACGAAAGTCCCAATATAACAAGTGGTTGGTATGATACCGCTACTATAAAAGGTGTGAGGAGAATATTAAAGAAAAAAATATTTTGCATTTTGAATAAAAGAATGAAAACAGATTTTACTAAAAAAATAATAAATGAAATAAATGATAAAAAATTGTTAGAAATTTCAATAAAAAAGGAAAAAAAGACTCCAAAAGATACCCAATCCAATAAAATGGAAACTAATAATAAAGAAACCGACCTATCTCTTTCGGTTGATTTCATTATAAATTCCAAATCTAAAATTGATTTAGACAAATTTGGTTTAGGCAAAGTTGAAAAATTCTTTATTAATAAAGACATGAAACAACTTGATATCCTAACACGATTTAGAGTAGCAAATCCAAAAGCTATTCATGAATTAGATTCTATTATTGGTTTAATTCAACAAGATAATATATCGGTTTTATGATCAATCAACCTGCTTGTTTTTCTGTTGACACGCTAGTTATTCTTTTCATGTTCAATCATTGCCTCAATTTATTTTATTTTTTTTTTAATTTCCCTTTATTTTGTATTTTATTTGATCATATATTATTAGATTGGATTTGGATTCAATAGTGATTGAATAGAGGATTTTGTAATTATTATTAATTTTCTATCAGCAGTCATATCCCATTGGTTGAATTCAATGTATAAGAATAATATAGGAACAAATGTCAGGTCAGTTCAATTGATTACTAAAATATCTCTTAACTTCAAAAACGAGCCCATTATTTTCTCTTGCTAATTTTGTCCATTTTTAATCATTGATTTTATTTTCACTCCCTTTAAGGGTCATAATTTGTCTCAACCACAAAGATATTGACTATGAGTAATCATAAGCAAATGTTCTTTATATTGCAAAAGGTAGTGGGCTCTAATTAGTGTCGATCTATTACCATTGGTGTTTCTCTAGAGTTTGATGCCTTTGATCATGGTTTTAATTATCATCACATCGATTTAGCTTCCTCCTTTCGATTTCCACCAACTTTTACTGATTCTACAAAGTGCTTTCCTGTTTTGTCCAAGCTAAAATAAATTCTAAATATGCACATTTATATCATTAAATGTGCCTGCATAATCAAAGCATAAACATAAACATAAACACAAAACAAATATATACAGGATTCTAAGATAATTATTCATTTTCTATAGCATAAGATAAAAGTCAATAAAGGTTAATGATATATACTAAAAGCAAATTAACAGTATTTGGGAATTATCACACTGTCATTTAGGAAAATAATAGAATTAGTGCATCAATCTTAAAATAATACTTATTTAAGTTTTACGAAATTCAAATTCGTAAAATAAAAACAAAAAAGATCATTTAAATCAAATACAAAGCAACCATAATAGGTTGCAGAAAAAAAAAAGCCAGCCATATCTAAAAAAAAAAGAACTCATAAATCTTGATCTAAACTCTCCTGATCAAAATCGTAGACAGCACAAATAAAAAGTAAAATATCACTTACAGCTTACCATAAATCATAATTTGAAATATGAAGATTATTGTTATCTAATTTTTCAGATCAGGTTGATGCAGGTCGAATAATAGCGATTTCAAGGATATGTTTACATTACTTGGATATAGTTGATCATTCAAATTGGAGTTTGATTTCAAATCCAGACTGTTCAAGGAGGTTCTACCACCAAACTTGAAGTTTAAAAAATTAGTTTTTTCGCTTTTTTCACTTAAATTTGAATTGCTCAGCTTCCTTTTCTTTTCAAAAACTGAATCTTCATTAAAATGGTTGCTGCCTGTGTCGTCTTGTTCTCTTGAAAATGATAGTACTGAAAAGAATTTACTATCATTAGAAATTGGAGGACTTTGAATTTGGTTCTGTTGAAATTTTGAATTTGAATCGAGATTAAAATTATTATTTCTAGAAATACTTGAATTAGAATCAAGTTTACTTGATTTTTTATTGATTTCGTTTGCACCGATTACAAACAGTGAATTCTGGTTTAATTGATCCATATCCAGTATAACAGAACTGTCAGGTCTTCTTGTTTCCATGCTCGAGTTTTCTCTATGCAGCTCTACTGAATTCATTGATTCTTCTGAAAAATCAATTTCAATTGTATTGTAATTTTTGAGTCTATTTAATGTTTCCTGATGAAAACTCTCAGATAATGGGGTTTCAATCAACTTATCATTTATTGGGGTATCTTTGACGACAGTTCTTGAAGAGTCTGGGGATATATGATTGTTATCTGAATTATTTTGTGAATATTTAGGAACTTTGTAATTTTTTTTATTAATTATTTTATCATATCTCCAAGGTAAAGAAGGTGAAATTGAATTATTCTTTTGGACATGAAAATCATTTGAATTTTTCTGTAGGTGAATTGGAAATGAGATATTATTATTAGCATTGACTGAATTTCTTAAATGGGCTAAATATCTTTTATAATTTTCTTGTTTTCTTTGATATTCGATTGTATTGTATCTTTTTAATTCAGAATTTATGGAATTAATTGAAGCAGATCTTTTGACTATTACAGATGAAGAAATTGTACTTGATGTCAAAGTTCTGTTGAGTTTTAATGAAGAGTTGGATCTAGAACAATTATTTTTCATTGAATTTTTCAAATTCTGAATATTTGAGGCGCCCTTTTGAAGAAAAGGTGGTAATAAATTTGAATTCATTTTGGAGATGTTTGATTTTTCTCGATCCAAATACAAAGTAAAAGATTTGTTATTGGTTAAATCATTAGTGTTATAATCATGAAAAGTTTTTTCATTGAGATTAAATTGAGGGCAAGAATTTGTGTGAACATTTGAGAATTTTTTTAGTGGTGATAAATTTGAGGGTATTAAATGATCTTGTTTCATTGTAAAATTTTGATCGAAATTGTCGAGATAAAATTCTGAATGGTCGTTAAAATAATTGTGATTATCATGATGATTATCAAATTCAATATTACTAGGGAAAGAAGTTTCTAATTTGGGAGATGAAAAGGAGTTGTTATCGGGAGACATATTTGAACCATTGGTTCTAATTTTATCTTCATCGTCATCTTGAAGATAATCAATTTGATTTTTTTGATTAACAGTATTATTATTATTATTATCAGTAAAATAATAAGGGTTTGATGGATTTGATAAATTTAAAGAGCGTAGAGAATTTGATAAATTTCTTTGGTCATGAACAAAGGGAGGAGGGATATACCAGTTATCTTGAATATCATTATTGGAGGAAATTACACCAACAGTATTTGGTGTAATTGGAGACAAAGGAGAGATTAAATTATTTTGAGTTAAGGTTATCAGAGAAGGTTTAAATCTAATTTTGTTTGTTGTTTGCGACTTGTGGATTTGAAAAAGAGAGGAGTGTTTAGTTAAAGGAGGATTGGAAGGATTGCAAGAATGAAGTTGAACAAAATTTAAGAAAAACAATAAAGCCAATAAAGAGAATCTTAAGATTATTGATGAGATGTAGAAAATGGAAGAAACTAGAATTAGATAGTGTGTTTTATTTTTCAAGAAAATATCCAATTGAAAGTAAAATAAGTTGTTGAGTTGATAAATTGAGCCGTATTTGATAAACCAAGAGAATATAGTGGAGGATAAATAAATGAAAAAGAAAAAAGTAAAGAACAAAGAAACCAAAGAAAGGAAGATTAGAATATAAATAAGGATTGAGTTTTTGAATCTTTGAAGGATGAAGTTCAGAGTAGTGATTGTTATTTTGTTTGAGATTTGATTTGAGATTTTGCAGTTTTTTTGATAATTGTTTTGATAATTGTTTTGGTAGATTTTTTTATTCGAGTTGATGAAAATGAAGAACAAAGAAAACAAAAGAGATAAAGATTCTGATGTAATTGATAAAATAATTGATATTTTTAATACTTTTAAAACATGATATTGAGTGTTGGGTATTAAATTGTATGAATCGAGAGGAATGAGAAAATTTAAAATTGTTGATAAAAGGGATATATTTGTTATTAAAGAAAAAATGAATAGGATAAATAAGATCAAAGAAATTCTAAGCAAAAGAACCTTTGGATGACAATTTAGAGATGAGCACATTTAGTATAATTTTGGGATTGATGAAAATAATAATGAGGATAATTGCAGTAATAGTTATAACAATCTGTTTTTGTTTTTTTTTTAAAAAAAAAATTTCTTTGACCTTTAAAGGTCAAATATTTTTCTAACAAAACAAGGAAAAATTTCTTTTTCTTCTTCTTCTGATTCTTTTTTTCCTATTTTTATTCTATTGTTTCCAGATATTATTATAAGGAAAAAACAGAAGAAGAATAAAATGATTTTAAAAACAGATCCTTTTTTTTTTAATTGAAAAAAATGGAAAACTTTTGCACGATATATATATCCAAGAATTGCAGAACTCTTTTAAATTTAAATTTAAGCTCAGCTGCTTTAACTTTGAAAGTGTTTATAGCTTTATTGTAGAGTTGTTGTAAAATTATTATAAGTATATAATAATTTTATAAATTGCTTAGAATATCTAGACATCTTCCAGTGAATAAAACAAACAAGATAGTAGTGAATATGAGATGACAACAATCTGCATCAAGTACCATTTTTTAGCTTTGCAAGAGCCAATGAAATAAATAAACAAATAAATAAACAAACAAGTAAACAAACAAGTAAATACAACAAGAAACCGAAACCAATTAAGGTAGACAGAAGTTGAGCAGAATGAGATAAATTGAGGATATTAAAGATATTAGGGATGTAGAGACTAAGACGAGAGGAATAGCCTCAAGAGCAGAAAAGAGCCAACAGATGAACAGAAGATGCAGAAAATAAACACAGATCGAGTTGCAGCACTCCTGCTGAGGTTAAACTGTTGAGCAGGATGAGCAGGAAGAGCATTAAGGTATTAAGTGCTGCGAAGAGTAATGGAGAGCAAAATTAGGTTGAATTCCAATTGAAAAGTGTGAAAGGAATACCAAAGGAGCTATTTTTAATGAATTCTGAGAAATGTGTTGGGATGAATTCGCCTGTAATAAAGCATAAACCAAGCCTTTCTGGAACAAGCAGAGTGTAATTGTTGGAAAACGCAGCAGAGGTACGATCTGGAGCTGCCAAAGCCCATGGTCTGTGTTTCGCTGAGAAGCACCGGCAGCAGAAGCAGCAAAGGAGGAGGAAGCAGAGGAAGCAGCGAAATCGAAGCCAGTCCTGCTTCTGGAAGCCCTGCACACGTATGCCATGTTATGCGTAAACATGCACATGCACAATCCGATGTGGGAAAATGTAAACACAAACCTGGCGCATTAGGCCTTTTTCTGGAGAGCTCCATTTTGGTGCTTTGGAGGTGTTTTCATGGTGCTTTAGCAGTGCTCCAGCTGTTGTACAAGTGCTTTGAAGGTGCTTTGAAGGTGGCCTACATAACTACAGCAGTGTGTAGAAGAATAGTGTTATTGAGTACAAATGGAAGCCAGGATAGGCAAGTTACGCGCACAGTCACCAGGCAACCAGAGTGTGCGAAGCGATGTTACTCCAGATCTATAGCTCTTGGTGAATTATCTTTGAGACTGTGCTGGAAACTGTGCTGGAAAACGTATTGCAAACATCGATGTCACCAAAAATCAAATATCCAATAATTAAAAACGAAAAGCCAACTCCAAGCAAACTCAATTTCAAGCTGGCCTCCTCTTGCTCAATGATTTTAAACATTTTGACATCCAACGGATCTCTATCTTGCACTTGTCTGAAGATCGCTGTTTCAGTGGGTTTGTAATTGATCTCACTCAACTCTTTTGGTAAATTCTTGAATGGGTACATCGACTCAATAAATTGTTCTATCTTACCGCATAAAATTCCAATTTTAAGGTAATTTGGATCATCCGGCTTGGATTTGTGATGAATTGATTTGATATATCCGCTGAAAATTTCAGTTACTCCCTTTAATGTTCGAGATTTCAAAATTAAATAACAAGTGGTTCCTCTTCTAATTTTAACAGTTTTTTTTTGCAATTCTTTATTTTGATAAAGTAAATCCAAGGTTGCAATTGCCATCACTTGCGGAATTGCGCAGAAATTAAAGCAGTTTTGTTCATTAATCAACGAGAGAAAATCCAATACGTCAATAACATGCCCTAATGCATTTAAAATCAAATCTGAAGTACAATTTAATAATTTGTCCACATTTTTTTCAAGTAATAAATCTGGTAACTTATCACAATATTTGGACCAAATTTCCTTGGGATAGAATGACCTACCATCTCTTAGATCCTCTTCTAAATCTCTTATAATATTGGTCTTTTGTAAAAACAAGCCCATTGATTCAGCCAAATCCATTTTATCATTTAACAACGGATTTGAAAATTTCGCTAATACAAATAAATTGGTCAATCCCTCACCAACTAACCCTGCAACATAATGACAATATAAATCATAATCTTTAACCGTTTTAACTCCATTTAAATTGAATTCTTCATCTAAAATATACCTTGCCATTCCATTCCCCATCTTGTACGTGATTCTTTTGATGACATCTTGATACTTCCTTTTAATATTTGAATGAAAAACTTTTAAAATTGAGTCAAAGTTAATTAACACAATGCGATCTTTTTCCTTAATAGAATTCCCATCAAATGTCCAATCTGTTAGTTCCAACTTTTCACTAAAGCTCTTTAATAACGGAATCTTTATCTTAGGTTCAATGGTCATATCGTCTTCAACGGTATCTAATGCCCTTAAGATGAGGTAGAATAGCATAACTGCATCTCTTAATTCAGGATGTAGCTCGATAACAACCAATGCAAAAGACCTCGAGGTCTTCTTCAATAAGTCATAGCATAGCTTGGTCTCCTTAGACTCCTTGGATAGATCAATTGGTACATTTTTCCTGAATGCCTTCAAATGAATCATCGAAATTAATTCGCATGGGTGTGCTAAAATCTCACCAAGTTTTCCCATCGTGATATCCTATTTTCCAATCCTTTTCTTTGAACAAATGCTATGAAAATGAATCTTAAAGCGAATATGAGAGCAACTTGCAAATATTTATGGCAATGTCTGTCCAAATGGGCTGGGGAAAGATGGTAGAAATGAATAATACCTGGCTATTATACCAATCGATTTTTGCCTATTATCTCGATCTAAAAACAAGTACCGCAGCTATGGATCAATTCTCAGCAACCCTCGGAACGAGTTTCCGAGCTCCGCTACGAGGGTCGGGTAAGAGCATGCAGCACAGGAAGCACAGGAAGAAGAAATAGCAGAAGCAGCTTCCACAGGTGTTTATTAGTCATAAGTCGCGTTACATATGAAAAAAATTATACAGAAATGAAAAAACAAAAAATCATAATCCACTTTTAATTCAAAAAAATATAATCAAAAAAAACATAATCAAAAAAACGTAGTTCAAAAAAACGTAGTTCAAAAGTATAATCAAAAAAAAACATTAATCAAAAAACACAATAAAAGTAAAATCAATAAAGGCTGAATTGGTAAGAGTAAAATCAATAATAGTAAAATCCAAAAGATAATTAAAAAAAAAGAAAGAAATGAAAATAATTGAAAACCAGATGTGATATCATGATACTATTGATATCATACAAAAAAGAAAGAAATAAAAAAAAAACTGTAGTTTGAAATTTGCAACAGTGGTTAAACAAATTTCATTATAATTTATCAGCAATAATTGCAATAGCTTTATAACTCAGTGAAATGCTTTTTGGTGAGTCTTCAAATGCTGGGCTAAATTGTCGCTTCTACTAAACTTTTTATCACAAAATTTGCATGGGAATGGTCTTTCTGATGAATGGACTGATCTAAAGTGTCGTTTCAAGTGTTCCTGTCTTCTAAAGCCAAATTCACAAGAAATACATTGGAATGGTTTTTCAGCATTCTTGGATTTTCTTGAAATATCATTAATATCATAAATATCAATAGTCTTGCTATTAATTGTAATATTAAAGCTTTTATGTCTCTGATGTTTGACTCTTTCGGTTGGTCTTGAGACTGTATTAGAGGGCAAACTTTCATTAGAATGATTATTACCATTTTTATTAGTTTTAATATTAGTATTAACGTTAGTGTTATTATTATTACCACTGCTAGTAATACTACCACTAGTAATATTACCACCGGTATTACTGAAATTAGCATTAGGACTAATAAAGTTATTTTTACCAATATTGTTTTCAAAGGATTTATTAAGATGAAGACTGTCATTATCTGTATCAGCAAGATTACCTGCATCATTATCAGTTGATGAAAAACTATTGATATTACCAGTACTATTTGTATTAGTATTAGTAGTATTAGCGCTATTAGCGCTATTGGTACTGTTAATATTAATGCTCGAATTTGTTAAAATGGAAGAGTTTAAACTTGGGTTCAAATCGGTATTAATGTGAGTATTTTTTGAAAAAATTGAGGGTAAATCATTTCTATTCAAGTTTAGATTAGATTCTGATTTGGTTCTTTTCTTTCTTCTCAATTTCTTCTTTTTAAAGGATTTGTTGTTATTGTTGTTATTGGCATCAATATTGTTGACATCCGAGAAATTGATTCCCGATTGCAATGAATTTCTTCGTTCTTTCAAGAAAGTCAATGAAGTCTTTTTCCCGATTTTCAAGTTGTTGGAAAAGTTGAAAGTATCATTATGATATTTTGTGTTATTTATGTTACTAATTGAAGTGCTTGACTTGATAGATCTGTTGGATTTGATGGATCTAATAGATTTGTTAGATTTGTTGGATTTATAAGATTTTGTGTCATCATTATCATGATCTACATCATTGTCGTCAATATCATTATCATTGATATTTTCAATGTCAATGTCGTTATTAATAATAGTATTATTATTATTATTATTATTGTTATTATTATTATCGTTGTTGTTGTTGTTGTTGTTGTCAATACTTTCTTTTAAATTTTTTGATCTAGGTTTACTTTTATTGTTGGGGTTTAGTTTATTTTCGGGTTTATTTGAATCTGAATTGAAATCAGTATAAATGAGCTGGTTATCTTGATTATTCATTTTGGTAAACTCATTTAGTTCGTTCAGCTCATTCAATTCATTCAGTTCATTGAAATCATTTGAATCATCGATTGAACGATTTTCCATAATTTTATCCAATTTCAAGTCAATATAATTATAATTATCATCAATCCATTTATTTTTATTTTTATTTTTGTTGCTGCTGTTGTTGTCGTTTGAGTTATCATTATCATTATCATTATCATTGTCATTGTAATCATTGCAATCGTAGTCATAATCACTAAAGTTTGAATCGTCTAGAGATAGATTGTAGTTGTAATAATTGTTGTTATTATAGTAGTTATTGTCGATATAAATTGAATCTTCAAAGACACTTGGACTTATAGTTTTAATATTGTTATCAAATAATTGGCTATTATTGATATTAATATTTGGATTGATATTTGTGTTGTTATTAACAGTGTTGTTATTGCTGTTGTTGTTGTTAAATAGAGAATCAATTTTTAAATTGTTGAAATTGGATAGCATGTCATTTTTATTGATGTAGTTATTGTTTTGACTAAAAATTGATAATTCCGATTCAAGAGTGATTGACGAAATTGGAGAATTATTTGAGAGATTGTTGTTATTTGAATTTGAATTTGAATTTGAATTTGTATAAAAGTTATTGGTATTACTAATACTACTGATGTTGTTAATGTTATTGATATTGTTGGAAGTGGCATTGTTTGCGAAGCTGTTGTTAAAATTAATGTTGTTTAATAGATGAGAGTTGTTCAAGTTTGCTAAATTATCAGAATCTTGAAACTGATTTTTGAATTGCATGTATTGATTGAAATCGGTAAGGCCAATGCTGTTTCTGTTGCTGTTGATATTGACATTGATATTAGTATTAGAGTTATTGATAAACTTGTTGTTGAATAGGTTTTGATTATAGTCCTCATAATCATTAAAGCTAAAGTTTTCAGTCAAGAAAGATGTGTCATTTAAGATATTATTACAGTCGTTATTAATGATATTATTATTATTATTATTATTATTATTATTATTATTATTATTATTATTATTATTATTATTATTATTATTATTATTATTATTATTATTATTATTGTGATTATTATTATTGTTATTGTTATTGTTATTATTATTGTTGTTGTTGTTATTAAAATCTAGATTATTGTTTGATTGAGTGAGCAAAATGTCAGAAAAGTCATTTTGATTACTTATATTATTTATGTTATTTATATTAGTAATGTTATTACTTGTATTGATATTATTATTGAAGTTATTAGTATTAATATTAGTAATACTAGTATTGTTATTATTATTGTTATTATTATTGTTATTATTATTGTTATTATTGTTACTATTATTATTACTATTTAAAAACAATTGGTATTGATGTTGGTAATGATTTTGGTTCTGGTTCTGGGTGTCATTTATATTGATTGAAGTTGACATTTTTGAATGAAAACTTGGGCCAGCCGTAATTAATTAATTGGACAATTAATCAATTAGACAATTAATTATATAATTAATAAGGTAGATAAGAGTGGAAGCGACAAAATGGTAGGAAATAAATTGAATCAAGCACTAGTAAAAACCCCAACAAAAAGCAAAAAAAAAGCAAAAAAAACTGAACAATAATAAGCAACTAGAGAAGATTTTAAAGTAAAATCGTAAAAGAATTGGAGTGAAAGTGAGTATTATATAAGTTCTGAGTTGCAAAAAGTGAGTTGCTCACTGCGAACAGAGCAGAAATGGAGCAGAGACAGCAGAAAAAAGGCAATTGAGGCAGTAAAAAGAGCAGTGAGAAGAGCTGGAGACGGAGAGAGGTTCAAGCAGCAAAAACGCTACAGCAAAAGCACCAGAAACAGCAGAAACAGCAGACAGAGAAACAAGGTGACGGAGACACAAAAACACTGTGAAAGGTTATATAGTATAAGAAGGCTGTTGAACGCGTGCTGTGATTGGCCGTATCTGCAGAGGGTCTCGCGCTGAAGCGGAACGCTACGCGCATACAAATCACGCATGCCGCCGCCCGCCGGCCCTCAGTCAGCCCCAGCCTCAGACCCCCACTTGTTGCTCCCCAGCAGTGGTTCCAACCACCGCACTGGAATTATGCTCTCCACGGTGATGAGCGGCAGGACACTCCACAAGTCGCCTACCCAGGCATGACTCTGCCTAGTCCCTCCCATCGTCCTGGAGATTCAACTGGTTGCCGTTGTAGGTGACTCTGTCGTCGTCCTTCTTGGTGCTGGAGGCATCTTTGGTGCCGGTTCCGTCGGCATCGTCGTTGAGGGTGCGGACCCTGGAGTTCGAGAGGTTCGAGTGCATTGTGAACTCGGTGCTGAGGTTGTGTGCTGAAGAGGTAGGAATGGAGAAGAGCGACGATTGCGAGAGATTCAAGTTGCCATGGAACATGTTCGAGCCGTGGAGCTCGTTGCTGCTGTTGGTGTTGGATAAAGCAGGTTTCTTGGGCATGTGTTTGATGTGAGCGTGGTTGTGGGCGTGGGCATGGGGATGGCGGTTGATTATGTTTGTGCTGATCTTGTCATCGGGAACGTTGCAAGTGATAGCTGCATTTCTTCTCTTGTCTTTTGCCTCATTTTTAGTGTTGTCACTGCTAGTAGAAGTTTTATTTTCATTTTGTGTATCATTATGAGTGTCGTTGCGGGCGTCATCATGAGTGTCATTATGAGTGTCAGTGGTATTGATATTATCTGTGGTGATGCTACCATTACTAGCGTTATTATTTTCGTTATTATTATCATTGTTATCATTATTAGCATCGAAATTAATTTTATTATTGTTGTTATTATTATCAGTACCAGTGGTAGTAGTGGGATTGGAATTAGCATCAATATCGGTATTTATAATTCTATCTGCATCAGTATTTGTGTTGTAGCCAAACAACGAGCAGATGGCGTTTGATATTTTACCAAATATTGAATTGTTATAATTGTAATTATAATTGTTGCTGTTGTTATTATAAGCGTTTGAATAGTTATTTGAAT
The DNA here is from genome assembly GCF_001661345.1 of Ascoidea rubescens DSM 1968. Classification (NCBI taxonomy): domain Eukaryota; kingdom Fungi; phylum Ascomycota; class Saccharomycetes; order Ascoideales; family Ascoideaceae; genus Ascoidea; species Ascoidea rubescens. The sequence continues at coordinate 223,778 of NW_017962929.1, read as the reverse complement.
TTGTTGGTTTCAAAATTAATACAGATCTAGGTAGCAAATCCAAGTCCTTCAAAGTCATTGATTCTTCTCTGATTGATAAGGTTTTTCTTTCTAAATGTTGATAAAAGACAAACGGTTTATTGATATTGCCGTTATTATTATTATAATATATTAGTTCATTTTCAAGAAAGCCCCGGACGTTTAATAATGTGTCATCTGGCTTGAATTCATTTTTGATGGTATGCCCGTCTAATAGTCTGATTGATAATATACAATAGTCATAATCTTTTTTGATATTTTTATTCAAAGTTTTATTACTATTCTTATTCTTATTTTTATTCTTATTTTTATTCTTATTTTTATTCGTATTTGTATTCTTACTAATAGTTTTGTTAGTAGTTTTGTTATTATTGTTATTGTTATTATTGTTATTGTTATTATTATTATTACTATTATTATTATTATTATTGTTATTATTAATTACATCGCTATAGCGGTAAATCATATTAACTCTTTTATTAAACTCATCTTGTTCATTATATTCCTCGCTAGGATTCTCTTTCTTGATAAATATATTCAATAATTTCCCATTTTTAATGAAAAAAATAGATGGAAATGTGATTTTTTGAATATTGTTAGTTATTTGGCTGAAGTGCTTGAAATTATTATAATCAGCAGTGTTGTTTTCAATTTGCAAGAAAACGGAATCTATATAAAAACTTGGGTTGATGGTTTTGTTATTGTCTTGCAATAACAATTTTAAACCCCATCCTAAATCGTCTCGAATCTCTCCAGCACCACTGCTTCCATGATCATCGGTGATTAACAACACCAATGTCTTTTTCAGCTCAATTGACAGGTTGATGCCCTCCTCCACAGACGCCAGGAAAAGAGCATCTGCGTCACGAATATGTCTACCATCACCATTCTGAGTGTCCATTGTGTTGCTTTCTTTGTTCTTTGGATTTTTATCTGTTAGGCCTTCCTTCTCTTCCGTTTATATACCAGATTGCACGTGCCCGAGCGCTCGCTCTCCGCACCACTGGGCCCCACTGCCTGCAGTTGCACTGCACACGCACTGCTGCCTGGCACCACACTGCTGGCTCGCTCTGTCACACGTGCAGCACGCGCACTATGCTCCTATTTGCACCCGGCCCGCTGCTTTTGCTCGATTACCCCATCTGGCGCCGCTGTCACTCCCAGCCCACTGGCTCACACAGGAGCTTCTACAACACTGAACAATAGGATCTGTGGACAATAAGACCAGCTTCTCCAGCTTCTCCAGCTTCACAGTACCATCTCTGCCAGGACACCAGGGTCTTTTTAACCTTCACAATCCCCAGCATTGCTCACAGACAGACTTCCACTTCTTGCTTGTTTCTTCTTCACCACCTGCTATTCGCCTACATGGCCCAGTCCTACTCTTTAATTTCAAAAACCGCATAATCTTAAGTTTAATCTTCATAGAAGCTTAAACCCACGTATAATACTCTCGTACTCTCTCATACCTAATTTCCTTTTTTTGTTCTCTTTATACAAGGGTTTTATAAAATCGCCAATACCCTGATTCCTGTCTCTTTATCTTTAGGACATTACTATACCTCTTGCCTGTAATCCTAGATCTCCATCCCATACTACTATATCAGTAGATCGCCATATCAACTCCAGCATCACTATATAAATATCACCATATAATAAATATCGTGGTTTTGCATTACATTGCAATCTTTTGCAAAAACCCTATCAATACTCTACACTGTCTCATAGCTTTTGCTCGCTTCTTTTCATAATAGTATTCTTACTATTATCCATTATCCCTTTTTTTTTTCTGTTATCAAAACTTAAATCACCTACACAATACAAATTACAAAATGCCTAAAAATCCTAAAAGGATTCACCAGGAATTAGAAAAAGAAGAGAGAATCAAAAAAGCTATTGAATATAAAGAAAATAATAAAAATGCAACTTGGCAACTCGTTGAACAGCTATTTAAAGTTAACAGAAGAACTTGCTTGAGACGTAAAAATGGCGAAACAAAACCCTTTCATCTTGCTCATGTATCCCAACAAAACTTATCTCCAGATGAAGAAAACTCCCTAGTTTATAGAATCTCTTGCTGGTCAAAAATTGGCTCTCCCCCTGACGTTTACGCTTTTTTAAACCTTTATGATGAAATCATCCTTGAAAGACCTGAAAATAAAAGACCAAAAAAAAAATACTCAGTTCCAAACAAACTATCTGATGAAAAACATTTCACAACTATTGAATACGTTCACAGATTCATATCAAGAAAACCAAATCTACAATTCACTAAAAATAATAAAATCCAATCCTTAAACCTATCAAAATCTTTTATTCCAAACAATTTCCCAACCTTAGATCACGACATCAACCATTCATCTTCTCCCAACTCCTCTTCTACTTCCTCTTCAACATCAACCCAAAAAATTATTGATTACAACAGCCAAGTCCAAAATCAAAACCTCTTTTTAAATGATCAAATCCGTCTTTCAATTCCCTCAGATTTATCTCCTCAAGATTACTATCTATCAAACTGGATCTATCGTTTCGAAGATTTAATTAAAATTAAAGAGTTTGATAAAAATCAGATCTATAATTTTGACCAGGTCTCGATTTTATTCTCAATAAATAACAATATCAATAACACTCTCAATAATAATAATAATAATAATAATAATAATAATAATAATAATAATAATAATAATAATAATAACAATAACAATAACAATAACAATAATAACCCAAACTATCCAATTAACAATGTAAATAATAACATCGCCCTATTGACTTCCTATGATTATAAAAATAAATCAATTAATTTGAATACAAATCAAAAATCTCAAAGTAATATAGTATCCTTTATAGAATGTATATGTTCTGACGGTTCTTCCTTATATCCTTCAATCATAATTAAAGAAAATAACACCTTCAATAAATTAGAAAATAAAAATGCTGATACTCAAAATAACAGCTTGGATATCGATACCTTTAAGCAAAGAATTAAAAATAATAAAAATTTTGATAACTATTATATTCAATCAACTCACTCAGGCTTTGCAACTCCCGATTCTTCTCATGACTGGTTAGTTAATCATTTTATCCCACTAACTGGTGGTTATGGTCCCTTAAGACTATTAATTTGTGATTCTGTTAACTCAGCTTCTTATATATCCTTCAAATTTATTAAAACTTGTGATCTAGCCAACATTGTACTCTTCGTTTTTCCTTCCTTTGTTCCTTCAAACAATAATCATAATATTATTAATAGCAACAATACATCTCAGCTATCTTCAACATCTTTTGAAAATTCAAGAAGCAATACAATTAATAATAATAATAACAACAATAACAATAACGAATCTCAAACATCTGTGTCATCATCTTCAACTTCCACTTCCACGTCTTTGATAACAACAAACCACAATACAATACAACCTTTAGATATTGATATCTATTGTATTTTAAAATCAAAGGCCAACATATTAATTGAAAATCTATTGAATGAAAAATTAAAAACTCATCACAGCAATATTCAAAATATCCATAATAATGATATCTCAAAAATAGAAAAATCAAACCAAAATTTATTCATAACTTTATTTGAAGCTTTAGATATTTACTTTAAAGCAAGATTCGTTTCAATAATATCTAAAAACATTGTGCACGGTTTTAATACCTCTGGTATATATCCTTTAAATATTGAAAAACTAACTGCTTTCACCTCGAAACACTCCTTACAAAATGATAATGATGCATCTTTAAATAATGATTATGATAACAATGATGAAGCTAGGCTAATATCTTCTTTCGATTATAAATCGTATGGTAAAGTTAAAGATAATGTCAAAAAGATTAACCAAATAACTAAAACTTGTAAAATCGCCAGTGAATTAGTTGAGACTGTTAAACCAGCGAATTTAAATAATGATCAAAAATCTTTTTTACTAGATTTTATTAATACTGCTAAGGATTGTTTTGTTAAACAGTTAAGTGAAGAAAGTGTCTTCAAAAATATTAACTCCAAAAACCCAAGGAATTTTAGAATCTCTCAAAATTATTCCAAATCTTTTAATGATTCCCAAAATATTGATAATAACAATAATATTAATAATAGCAATAATAATAATAATAACAACGACAACAACAACAACAACAACAATAATAATAATAATAATAATAATAATAATAATAATAATAATAATAATAATAATAATAATAATAATAATAATAATAATAATATAAATAGTACCATTAACAAAAATATCAATAATATTAATAATATGAGCAACAATATGAGCAGTAATATTAATAACAATATTAATAATATCAATAATGGAATTAATAATAATATGAATAATAATATCAATATGAATAACAATATCAATAATGGAATTAATAATAATATAAATAATAATATGAATATGAATAATAATTTTAATAATATCGTGAAACATAGAAATAATTCAATCATCAGTACAATTTCTAATAGTGATAAAATGCCTTTACACTCAAACAAGGAATTAATCAGATCTAACACTCTTGGTATTGAAAACAATAATTCTACTAACATGAATAAAAATCCAATTCTCGATAACGGTCCAATCCATAGTATCAGTCACACTAATAGTCCATTACATGTTCATTCTATGAGTCAAAACTCAAACAAGAATTTGAATCATACTCTAAACTCATCGACAAATCATACTCCAACAGCTCAGGTTTTGCCACAAAATTTATCCCAAGGTAATATAAATGATCCAATAAACAATTCCATAAACAATCAAATGTCTGGCCATATTAATAATCAAATAAATTCAATATCCTCTATGAATTCAATGAATATCTCAAGAAATGTTAATCATCAAATGAACAATCAAATGAACAATCAAATAAGCAATCAAATTAACATGAACAATCCAATGAATTCCCCAATGAATAACACGCTTGGAAATCATGTAAATTCTCATGTGAACTCTCATATGAGCTCTCATATGAATCATGAAATAAATAATCAACAATTAGGAAATATAAATAGCATTCATGGAAATATGAATATGGGAATGAATATGGGTTTGGATTTAGGATATGTTCCAGGAAATAATCAATCACATTCAGTGGAGTCTCAGCATATACAAAACCCTCAAAACTATGATCATTATTTAAATCAAAATAACCATTCCACAAATCACCATGTCGTGAGCTCATTAGGTAGTGATACCAGAACCTCCTATAGGAGAGAAAATCCAGATATGGAATATAGGCCAATTCTTCCCTATTAGAGCTCCCTAATTATATTTTTTTATCTTTAATTTTCTTTAGTTTTTTGGGTTGTTCTTTTAAGTTTTATTTATTTATTTCTTTTTTTTATAAGGTTTTTTTTAATTTTACTGGTCTATATTCTAGACTTATTGTGATGACTCTTTTTCATTTTTTTAATCTTACCTTATTTCATTTTATCTTATTTTTTTGACTTATTTTGGCTCATTTTATTTATTTTTATGTTAATCATTTTTGTGTAACTTTGTATTCTTTTGTGTTGATTTTTTAAATAGTTCAAAAAAAACCAATTCAGATTGTGTTTTCATTTTTTTTTATCCTCTAAATTTAACCTGGAGAAAACTTCATTTTTGTTTTCCAATAAAACTGGAAAACCTTTTAATTACTAATCATTAATTATTAATCATAAGTCAAGAAGATAAAAAATGAAAAGTTTTATCTTTTCCGAAACAATTTAAAAACTTGAGATTTACACTCGTTACCTACTTATCTTTTTATCTTTTAGTTATATTTTTCTTAATTTTTTTTTAATTTTTTTTCTTTACTTTTTTTTTCTCTCAGTTTTTTTTTAAACTTTCTACTTTTCTTGATATCTGATATAGAATAGTAAATTGAATTTAGTTTTTTAATACATTTATATACCCATCATTGTTTTATATATTTTCCATCTTTGTATATATATTGTGTCATTTTATAAAACTTCCCTTATTATTTGTTGATTTTGTAAGCTTGTATATATTTTTTTGTTAAATAATCCAAAAGTTATATTTATTCTTTATATTACAAATGTTCATTCGAAATTTTTTCAGCGGCTAACAGCTATTCATTTTTAAAGAGTATTTCAATACAGAAAAGCTAAGTTGGCAAAACTAGAAACCTCAACATTTTAATTACTGTTGATCAAAAATAAAGACAAAAGTATAAAATTGAGTTGTGTTTTTGTTCAGAGATCGTCAAATTAATTAAAACTCTGCTAGTTATCAGAGATCATAGTTTTAAAGCACTATAAAAACTAGGATTAATTGTCCATTTTCTTTGATTACCTTTAATAATATCTTTTCGAGCAATGTTTTCTATTGTATTTTTAATCGTTTTCCTAGTATAATTGTTTAATTCTTTGGTTAAAACATCGACCAAAGTTCCTAAACCAAAATCGTCGTTTTCTGTGATGTAATCACACATCTTTAATAAATCCTTTTTATTCACAATTACAGTTTTGGCCTTTTTACGAGATTGCAATGTATTTACTTCTGGTGTGTTATCGTTTGTTGTTAATGCTGAATTCAAGCCAATTTCCCGTTTTTGTTGATTTTGAAGAATAAAATCTAAAGTTGAAGAACTGCTTAACATATCTGTTTTTGTATTTAGATTTGAAGCCTTGAAAGTATTAGAATTAATTGTTGTTGGTAGTTCCCAATAGTTTTTAAAAGGATCGATAGGAAAAAAAATATTCCATCTTAATTTCTCTGCCTGCATCGAATTGAAGAATAGATCGGTTTCATAATCATTATTATTAAAATTATTTATTTTTATAACTGGTTTCAATGGACCAAATATTCTCTTTTTAGATGTAGTATTAATATCTTGATCATCTTCAGCGACAAAGTCATCTAAATGGTCTGTAGTTTCATCCATGATTTCATTCTCGCTATCTTCACCATCCAGATCGACATCTTCGCCTTCATCATCCTCTTGATTGTTTTCCCATTCAACATCGGAATCATATTCATAATCCAAGCCCGAAGATTTTGTATAAAATGGGTTTGATTTAGGAATAATTGATGTTTTTTTTGAAAAGGTACCAAAATAAGGAGGTCTAACATTTTCATAAAATTGCAAATATTTAATTGGAATTTTTGAGATCAATTGAATAACCTGCGATTCTGTTATTTGTAAGGAATTGATTGATTCGACTATTTTCGAAGCTTCAACGGATATTTCAAAACCTCTAGAAGTTTGTTGATTAATAAACCAATTTTTTAAATCATTGTTATTGAAGTTTATTTTTGAATGAAGACTCATTTGAGAATCAAATGTGGATACTGAAGAGTTTAATTGATGCTGAGATAAATCATACAAGGTGGATAGATATGAATTTTGTCTTAAATAAAAATTTAAAAAGACTTTATCATATTCTAATTTATTATGATTTGTTGAAATTGACAAGTTTTGTTTGAGTAATTGAGAATTGTGAAGTAATTGAGTATTATGGAGCGATTTATGATTTTTTGGGGAGTTATCGATGGGAATTGTAGATAACATCAGAATAGATTGTGATTGTGATTGAGGTTGTAATTGAGGTTGCGATTGTGAATATGGCAGTGGTTTTTGTATTTTTAGTGATTTTTGTGATTTTAATGGTGTTTTTGGTAGTGTATTTGAGGTTGAAATTGGAATTTGTTGTGGTGGTTGTGGTTTTGGTATAGATTTGAAAAAACTTGCAATTTTCATTTGAGATTTGTCTTCATTCTGGGATGTCTTTTTCTTTTCAGAATCTGGAGGTAATTGAGATTGAATTTTTGGATCTTTTTCAGGCTTATTTTTAGTTTTAGGAGTTTGGGGTTCATTTAATTTTTTGGTTTGATTTTTATTGATATTATTAGTATTACTAGTATTATTAGTATTATTAGTATTATTGTTATTTATATCAATTATTTCATTTGAATTATTTAAAGTATTAATATTATTTGAGTTGTTTAAAATTTTAATATCATTTAAGGATAGATTTAAATCATCAATTTTCTTAATATTTTTAATTTTTTTAATTTTTTTAGAGTTTTTAATTTGTTCTTTATCAATTTTCAATTTAGTTTTTAATTTTGATTTTGGTTGTTTGGTTTGTTTATTTTTTAATTTATTTAATTTTTTCAATTGATCTTCTTTTTCTTTTATGATTAAATTTTGAATGTTATTTAGTTTTTGTAAATGGTTGTCGTTATAGAATATTTTTTTATTTCTAGTTCTAGTTTTTTTAAGCTGTGTATTTAATACCGAAGAAGGAGAGGATGAGGATGAGGGAGGTGAATTGTGTATAGTTTTTTTATTAGGAGTATTATTCAAATTAATTTGGCTAGTTATTTCAGTAAATGAATCAGAATCAGAATCAGAGCTGGAATTAGAATCAGAAATAGTGATGGGATTTGAATTTGAATCGATGTCAATATCTATATCTATATTGTTGTTATTGATTAAATTGACAGAATTAATTGATGAAGAGCTTAATTTATTAGCAATTGTTTGGTTATTTGGACTATTTGTATAATTTGTTCGAGATAAATTGAATGAAACATTTGAATTGGTTAGAATCGCGTCAGTTTGATTTTTAGAAAAATCATTTTGAATTTGAGAATGAACTCGAGACTGAATCTGGTTTTTTGGAGTCTGGTGGAGTATTGGTTGTAAGATTTTTTGTGGATGAGGTCGTTGGTGATTTATATTTTGAGGAGAATTGGTTTTACTGTTAGTTTTGGTGTTATTGTCAGTTTTGGCGTTGGTGTTTTGAGAGACATTGGCAGCCTTTGGAAATGGTAGAGTATGCTGTTTTGGAGCAGGTTTGAAGTTCAACTGTAGCTGAGAGTGGCCCATTTCTGGAAATGTTGCTGGAAATGGTGCTAGAGAAGCTGTGGTCTCAGCAAGAGGAAGATGGTGGAGAAGGCGATGGTGAAGATGAAGTTGGAGAAAGGCAACGATGGAGCAGAGCTAAGCGCCGACACTTTTTCGTGTTGTTGACAAATCAAAAACGGCCGCAGCGCTACGCAGCACAGGCAGCACCAAACACAAACACAGGCAGAGGAGGCACAAACAGCACAGGCAGCACAGGCAGCACAGGCAGCACACGCGACAGCGCTCCTGGAGAGGTCAGCAAGGTATAAATAGCAGTGTTCCACGATCTGCTGTCGCCTGTTGCTCCGAGTAGCTTCTTCTGGCTGTGCTTCTTTTGATTGTGCTGCGTGTGCTGTTGGTGCTTCTTCTGCTTCTGCTTCTCTGCCGGTGTTGGTTGTGCTGGTTGTGGTGCTCATCTCGTTTTTGTTGGTGTTGCTCCTGCTGTGCTGGTGCTGCTTCTGCTGGCGTGCTTGTTCATCCAATGTGCTTTGTTCAGCTGCAGGTTGGGCATCTGCCTCCATTTTAAAGCGAGACAGATCTGATTGAGCACCTCCTTTCAAGTCGAAATACTCTGCTGCTTCAAAGGATTGCCATTGCTTCTATTCTTGCACCTAACAAACAACCTCCAGGCCTCTGTTGGCTAGCCCAATATGTTTTCCTCTTTCCCTCTTGTTTTCTCCAGCTTGCTTTCTCTATACTGTGTACCCCATTCTCCCTCCCAGTTCTCAAATGTTCCCCATCAAATTGCACTTGAATAACGATCTTCGTTCCGTCAACACCAGCGCTCGATCGACCATCTTAACCTCAAACCTCTCCAACAGCAAGAACACCATCAGTAACATCGACCATAATGCTCCATCTGATTCTGAAAGACCTCAGTTTAAAAGAGCAAATTCCACTCCAATCCTATCCACTACAAAAAAATTATTCCAAAAATTTTCCATCTCAAATTTAAATAACCGGTTATCCTTTGATAACATCAATAACAATTACAATTACAATTATAATTGTAATTATAATTATAGTTATAACTATAACTACAATAACCAGATTAATAACAGGAATAATAACCATAACAGTTACGACGATAATGATGATATTTATATCAATTTCCAGAAACATACTTCATCTTCCTTTTCTCCAAAAAATCTACTAAGTATCCTGTCAAAGACTTTTAAAAAATTTAAATCAAAGACAAACTCAATTATATCCAGTTCTTTATCTGATAATAATCTAAATCCCTATTTATCCAGTAATTATAACCACAACGATTACAATAACTATAAAAGTAATACTACGAATAATATTTATAATAAAAATTACAATAAAAATTTTACCGCCAACACTAATCATTTTAATTTTCCTTATTATTACTATATTAATGATACCCAATCAATTCATAACAACAATAATCAAAATAATAATATAGATAATATAAAAAGTATAGAAAACACTCAAAGTACTCAAGATAATCAAGATACTCAAGATAAAACCAATATAGACACAACAAATGATACCATCATACCCTCCCATTTATTAACCCTTGACATAGACTCTTTATCTTCCATTTCAAATTCTTCTCATTTACCAAAGCTAAACACAACTACCACTAATAATAATAATAATAATAATAATAATAATAATAATAATAATAATAATAATCAAAAAAATAATAATAATCAAAAAAACACTAATACAAAAATTCAAAATAAATCTTGCTCAAACTGTCATCATACAATCATAAATGAAAAATCACTAAAATTTAATTCAAACTACTACCACTCTTCTTGTTTTAACTGCGATATCTGTAATACCCCTTGTCCTTCAAATTACTACATCTATAATAATTCTCAAAAATTATGTGAGCATCATTATTATAAAAAATTAAACCTAATTTGTTTTCATTGTCAATCTCCAATTAAAGATAACTCTTATATATCAATCCAATTCAATACCTCAAATTCTTTCCAAAACATCCAGAATTTCCATTTAAACCATCTTAAATGCTCAATCTGCCAAACCTCCTATCTATCAAATCAAAACTTACAATTCTTTGAACTATCAAATAAAATCTTTTGCAAAAATCATTACAAAAAATACCTAAAGGGTTTCTTCAAATGCTACTCTTGTAAACAAAAAATAGATTTTCAAAACGAAAAATTTATTGAACTTAGAATTAAGAAAAAACATGTCAAACTTGATGGTAAAAAATATCTAATAAAAAGTAAAAGATTCTATCATCTTTCATGTTATTTTCAATCATAATTAACTCATAAATTGTTTATAAATTACTCATAAAAACGATACAATAAAAAAAAAATGAAAACGTTTATTTAATGCTAAATACAGAAAATGTCTCTTCACCTTAATGATGAAACCGTCTCTTTAGCTTAATAATGAATTGAAATTTTTATATTTATTTTTTCTAAATTTTAATTAAAAACTTTAACTAAATTACAATAATAAAACAGTGATAGCACCTAAAACAGAACTGAAAATAGTTTTAACGCTCAATTTAGCAACAATGCCATCGTTGGCTAAGAGAATTGATTGGGTTTCTTTAGCTTCACCTAATAATGTACTACTAGATTGCTTTTTGCTGATTGTATAGTTATATGGAACATATTCTGTGGTTCCATCAAGATCAATAATAGTGTAGTTTTCTGAAAAATAATCAGATGCGGTGGTTTCAGCATAACTTAATGTGGTCTTAGATTCATCAGATGTTTCAAATTCTCCTTTAAGAGTACTTGAAGATGACTTTTCAATGATAATTTCTTTAGACTTTGGAACACCAGTTTTGGGCTGTTCTTCTTCTTCCGGAACTGGCGTTGTACTTTTTGGTGTTTCAGATGTAGTCTTAGACTCATCAGATGTTTGATGTTCACCTTCAAGAGTGCTTGAGGATAATTTACTAATACTAATTTCGTTAGTTTTTGGGACATTAGTTTTTGCCTTTTCAGTTGTAGATTCTTTTTCTTCTTCTGGAATTGGAATAGAACCTTTTGGTTCTTCAGTAGTAGATGGGTTTTTAGCTTCAGAAAGACTTGTTGTTGAAACAACATTGGTTGTAGTAAGTGGATGGTAACTAGTGAAAATAGTAATGTTTTTCTTCGTGGTCAAAGTAACATAAGTGACACCTGTGGTAACTATAGATGATGAACATGATTCTTCAGAACATGAGGTAACAGTAAGTAAGGTTGTCTCTTCAGCTGTTGAAGTCGTTATGAAAGTTGAAACAACTGGAACATAAGTCTTAGTGGCAGTCAATGGACAGTATGTTGTATATACAGTTACTTCCTTGTTAATAGTGGTGGTAAAAACAGTAACACCAGTTTCAACTTCAACTTCTGAACATGGTGCATCAGAACTACAACTTGTAACAGTAATAACAGTTGTGAATGAAGCAACTTCAGTTTCATAAACGGTTGATAATGTGGATATTTTAGATGGTTTAGACGAGGAGATCTTAGATGAAGAGAGAACTTCAGAGCTAACAGCGACAGAACTTTCGACGGCAGAAGAATATTTTGATGGACCAGCCAATGAAGAGGATGAAAGTAATTCTGAAGAGCTTTGAGCAATAGAAGATTCAGATGGAACGGATAAATAAGAAGAGGAGACAATGACTGAACTGAAATATGATGAGCTAATGTATTCAGAACTAACAACCTGTGAATATGATTCACTGAAGATTTCGGAGCTAACATAAGAAGAGCTTGGGACAACAGATGATGTTTTTGATAAACCATCTAAAGTAGAAGAAGAAAGTGATTTAAAGTCAATATCACCAGTGAAAAGAGAGCTTTCAGGGATTGAAGATGATTCTGAGGGGGCTGATAATGAAGAGAACGAAAAGACATAAGAACTGTAAGAAGGGCTTTCAGCATATGAAGTATAACTTGAACTATAAATTAAAGAAACAGGTGAAGAGGTACTTTGTGAGAAAACTTCAGAGGATGATGGGATAACATCAGTAGATTGAGAAAAGGTTGATTTTGAATCTATATCACCAGTATGAGAGACATAGGTTTCCAGAGATGGGGAAAAATAAGTTGATTTAGTATAATGAGTTTTTGATCTTGATCTAGTTTTTGATTTGGTTTTGGTTTTCGATTCAGACTCAGATTCAAGCTCAGATTCAGATTCAGATTCAGTATAGAAAGTTGTTGGGCTGATAGTTGTGAAAGATGACTGAAGACATTCTGTGCCAGTGCAGCCATAAGAGATAGAATCGGTTTCACTTTCAGTGGATTGAACGCAATCAGAACCGGAACAAGCATAAGTTTCAGAGACAGTATCGGTACTTAAAGAAGATTCAGGATGACCATCACAACCGATTTTCCAACAATAATTAGAAGAATCGGTGCTACCATCACAACCAGTTGAGTACAGATAAGTGGTATCGTAACACCATGCAGAACATTTACTACCGTCTGAGCCATCACACCATTTATATTCAATATTAAATGGTTTCATGCAAACATATCCATCTTTTTCATCCACATTAACTTCTGCATCGACAGACCATTCACCTGGACTAGTGATTCTAGAAGAGGAAGTTGATATATCAGAGTAAAGAGTGATTGAATTTTGCAAACCAGTAAGACCAGTGATTTTCAAGCTTGAAAGAGCATCAATATCTAAAGTATCATAAGCTTTAAAATTAATTTTGACAGCATAAGTACCACATTTACAATATGAGACATCATAAATAGAGATATCGGCACTTGGGTATATCAATTGGTTAGTGGTGAAATCATTGTTGGGACATTCTTCAAAAATGGAGGTGCACACAACATCGGCAGAAGTTTGGGTTGTTGTTTGAGCACTTTCAATTGTTCTTGCAAAGCTAGCGGAAGATTTGGTTACTAAGAAACCAGTAAGAGCTAAAAGAGAAGATTTGGAAAACATTTTGAGAAGTATATTTGGAAATAATTGACCAACAGAGAGGTAATAAAAAGACAGAGGGGAGGAAAAAAACTATAGCAAAAAAAAGGGAAGATAATATTACAGAATTTAAATGAGTGACTGGTTGTTGGTTAATAGATAATCAAATGATTGGTATATTAATAAGCTAAAAGAAAAGAATTAAACAATAGGATGGAAGAAAATTGGTACTATATATATAAGATTTCCTGGGTGAGAATAATCTTCAAAGGAATCCATAGTTGGGTATTAAATTGAAATAAAATGAAAATGAAAATGAAAATGAAAATGAAAATAAAAATAAAAATAAAAATAAAAATAAAATAAAAATAGATTAAAAGTGGATAAATTCTTAAGTCAAATTGAATAAAACAATTCAAAAATTAGAATACAATAAATACAATATTTTTGTTTTTAAGAGAGAATGATAGTAAGTAAATAGAGTGAGCAAGAGCAAGAGAGTATAGGTATATGAAAAAGCATTGTGTTTATGGATTTGAAAAATTGGATATAATTGCTGAGCCAAAGGGTTTTACGGTTTGAAAGTGATAAATAAAAAAAAGATTTTTGTAACGTGAAATTCGTGAATTACATGGAGTGGTAGTTATAAAAGGGTATATAGGCTGATCAAGGTTTGAAAGGATTTGAGCTGGGAATCTTGAGCTGTTAATCCCGTAAATTATTGGAAAACTTGGTTGAAGTATTCAAGTAGAGCGATGGAGGAGGCCTAATAACAGGAGAATAAGAAGAGCGAGGAGGCAAGTACTCAGACAAACAAAGATCGCCGGTCTTAACTCTTGAGATAAGCAACGTTAACAGATCGACTTTGAAGCTCGCACTTTAAATAGCTGCAGGACTGTCGCCAAATACAGCAGTAAAACGTTTGAAGTTCCAGCGCAGTTGAACCGTGGAGAAGAGAAACAATAGCACTCAGTCAGGTGACTCTGCCTCGTGACACCCACACTGGTGGTTGTGCACTTGGTCATGTGTCACAGTCACATGTGCTGCACCCGGTTGTTCCGTAATATACTTCACTGCATTTCTGCATATGTTGCGCAGCCTACCATGCGTGTGGGACTGTGGTGCTTGGCTCCACAGGGACGGAGCTTGTGTCAAAGCTGCAGGTGTAACCAGCGAGGTAGTTTTGTGGTTGGAAAGCAAAACAAGTATACCCTCAGAAGAAGAGAAAGGGCATCGAAAGCTGTTTTCAGGTGTGTGCTGGAGCTGGAGCTGGAACTCAAAAAGTTGCTGATTCCTCGCTGATTCTCTGCTAATTTGCTGTGTGCTGTGAGAAATTCTAAACCGTCGGCTGCGTTTGCAACGAACCACTAACCACAACTCGTTTTGGCCTGATTTGGTGTGTTTAATTGACCAGATTCTTTGTCTCGTTAATCACTGTTTGTTTTTTCTCTTTTATCTTCATCTACTTCCATTGATTGTGATTGGTTTGAGCCTGATTTTCTTCAGCTTATTCTTCGAACTTTAGCAATTTGATTTGGATACTTTGAGTTCTTCCAATTCTTATACGGTTTGTTGAGAAAAAAGTCGTATTCTGTATTTTATTCTTTTTTTGCTCTTTTCACAATGGCTTCAACAACTTCCTCTGAGGATTTTGTCTTTCAGAACAAAAAACCTCTTCGGCAAAGAAACCAAAATGATCAAAAACTCGATCAGGACCAGGATCAAAAGCAAAGGCAATCCCATAATCACCCTTTCAAGAACAAAACTTCCCAATCAACTGTTCAACATCAAATTATTGATAAAAAAAATTTTCATCATTTAAAGCTTAATTCCTCTGAAACTGATAATAACGATATTAGCGATAGCAACGATAACATTACCAATGCCAATACTAATATCAACAATACCACTAATGATATAAGCTTGGATAGTCTTAATGTCAAAGAAATGACAAGAACCTCCTCCATCAATATACCTACTATTAAATTAAAAAATGGAGTCCTCTATAGTCATATCTATAACCATCATGACCACACTCATATCCATGGCCATATTCATAACAACAATATTAATAACCCTAATACCAGCCCTAACACCAACACCAACACTAACACTAACACTAACGTTAACAACACCAACATCAATAACAATAGCAATATAAATAATAATATAAACAACAATAATATCACTTCCAATAATACCTCTATTAAGGAAATATCTCAGCAAAACTCTTTTGACGAATCTAATTTTGACCCTAATTTTCTCTCTGATTCCTTTAATAACTTTCATACGCATTCCCATCCTCATCTCCATAACAATAATAATAGCAATAATAATCATGCACAGAACGATATCAATATCAATAATAAAAACAATGTCTGTTGTAATAATCAAATAGAAGACATGTATGATCAGCTTCATCAAAATATTCTTAAATTTCCTTCAAATACAAATAAAAAAAATCAGCGAATCTCTTATCCCCAGCAGTTATTAAAACTATGTTGTGATGAGAATCATAATGAATTTAATCAATCAGATACTAATTTTGCTCTGGATAACCTGCAAAATACTAATAATCACAATAATCTTAACAGTATCGACAATCCTAATAACTTCAACACTCTCAATGCTCTCAACCCTCTCAACCCTCTTAATAATAACAGTAATAATAATAATATTCAAAATAAGATTAGAAATGAAAATAAGATCAAAAATGAAAATAAAATCAAGAACGAAGATGAAAACGAAAATGAAAATAATGATATTCAACCCCTTGATAACAATATAAACCATCACCCTTTTATGGATTATAGTAATTTCAACATCTCACTTGAATTACAAGAAAAATTCCAATCAAACCACCTAGATTCAAACTTCCTATCTTGTTTTGACTTTGATATTTGCGATAATCTAAATTGCAATCAATTTGTTTGTGCGAACCAATTAGATAATTGTGAAATTCAAAATTTAACCAACGATCCACACCATCAACAAAATATTAACAATAACTTTAACCATAATAATCAAATCAACCAAATCAATCAAAATAATCAAAATAATCAAAATAATCAAAATAATTTCTACTTTCAGAACTATGCTCATTCTCATTCTCATAATCATAATTATAATCATAATCATAATTATAATCATAATCATTCTAATTACCACGATTGTCATAATTGTAATCCTTACCAAAGTTCAACCTCTTCTAATTCTTCAAAATCATCCACTTTAGTCCCACAAACTCCTAATGGTTTAAACTTGATAAACAATATTAATTTGAACCCTTCAAACATAATTATCAATACTGAAACAGTTTCAAATCCTTCTATTAATGGTAACAGCAATACGTTCAATGCTGAAAATACCACCAATTCAACGAATAAAGATGTTCAAAACTATTTCGACTGTTGCAAAGATGGTAATTGTACTGTTTCTAATGATAACTGTTTCTTTTTATCTAACAATAATCAAAATAAAAAGCCAATCTGGAAAAAAAATACTCTAGAGTGTCTATGTTCAATTAATAATTTAGCGAATAATTTCATTTCAAAGGATGAAAACAGTGACAATAGCCATATTAATAATGCTACTACCACTCCTAAAAATAATGATAATAACAATAAAAACGCTATCGCTTATAATAAATCTGCTAATGAAAACATTATAAATAATAATATAAACAGTATCATAAAATTGCCTGAAAATACCAATCAAATTGCTAATCAGAACACTCTTAACGATTTAGTTATGAATATGGTTCAATTATTAGTTAACCTTAAAACATTTGTAAAGACAAATAGTACCGATAATGACATCAATATTGATAATCCAAATGCTGGGTGCGATAGTCGAAATGATGGTATTGATATTGATAATGATAATCGAAACAGCGCTGATGGAAAAAGTAATTTTAAGAAAAGAAAATTAAATGACAGTATTAGCAATAAAAATGAAATGGGTTATAATAGTAGTATTGGTATTGAAAATGAAATGAGTTTGAATCAAAATATCAATGAATATGGAAATGGAAATGGAAATGGAAATGGAAATGGAAATGGAAATGAAAATGAAAATGAAAATGAAAATATGAATTTAGGTGGTGATAATGAAAATCTTAACAAGTATAATAACAAGTGTCAATGGGATAATTGTTTCAGTACAATTTTGGATTATAATGATTTCCAGAGACATGTTGTTAAAGATCATTTATTATCTGAGTATTGTAACTCGAAAGGGCAAAATTTGATATTGAACGAAAGTTCTATGAACAATATTGGTGTTAGTAGTTCTGATGCTGTTATCAATGAGAAGAATGTGGATGGTGAAAAATGGAAGCAGTTAAATCGAAATGGGAATGAGAAAGGAGAAGATTTTTTGAAAACTGAATATGAATTGTTAAATTCAAAAGAGGTTGATGTTGATGTGTTTATTAAGCATTTGACGGAGTATATTAATGAGAATAAAGAAAAAAAGTTTAATATTGATAATAGTAATGTTTCTGGTAATCTTTTCATTGGTAATACTAGTGATAATAATAATAATAATAATAATAATAATAATAGTAGGGGTAATGGTAATGGTAATGGTAATAAAAGTGAGAATGATGAATGCAAGATGAATAATAGTTTAGTTGAGAGTAGTGGGAATAATGTTAATAGCAATTTAGTGGGAGATACTAGTAATGATGGCAATTATTATGATTGTGAGTGGTTGAGTTGTAATTTCCAGGGAGATAATTTTTTTTCATTGTTTAATCATCTTAGTACGGATCATGGAAATAATTATAGAAATGTGAGTGTTATTGATGGATATGATAATAGTGGGATGAATGGAGTGAGTGGAGTGAATTTGAATGAAATGAATTTAAATGGAGTGAATTTAAACGATGTGAATTTAAATGGAGTGAATTTAATTCATAATAATAATGATAGTAATAATAATAATGATAGTAATAATAATAATAATAATAATAATAATAATAATAATAATAATAATAATAATGATAGTAATAATAATAATAATAATAATAATAATAATAATAATANAATAATAATAATAATAATAATAATAATAATAATAATAATAATAATAATAATAATAATAATAATAATAATAATAATAATAATAATAATAATAATAACAATGGGGGAATATTGTTGAAGAGAAATAACGAAATGAACTTTATTCTAAGTCCTGAAATGCTGATTTCATCTATTGGAAGTAAAAATGGATTTAATAAAGGAGCGATTTATAAATTTAATAATGGAGAAAGGAATGATAGTGTTAGTGATAATAGTGGTAATGAAGATGAGAGAAGTGTTGAACTGGATGAAAAGAGGGTTCATTATTGTAAATGGGAAATGAATTATGAAGAAAATAGGAATAATAAGAGTAATAAGAGTAATAAGAATGGTAGGAATGGTAATAAGAACAGTAAAAATGGTGATGGAAATGAGAAGATGATACATTGTAATAAAGCATTTAATAATACTAATGATTTAACCAATCATATAATTCAAGAGCATGTCGGGTCTGGAAAATCGCAATATACATGTTGTTGGGAAGAATGTGAAAGAAATCATCGAATTTTTAATCAAAGACAAAAGATAGTTCGACATTTACATGTTCATACGAAGCATAAACCGTTTGTTTGTTCAATTTGCCAACATCGGTTTTCAGTTGATACAATGTTACAACAGCATATGAGGATTCATTCGGGAGAAAAACCATTTAAATGTAAAATATGTTCAAAGACGTTTACCACGAGTTCGTCGTTAACGATTCATTTAAGGATCCATTCAGGCGAAAAACCATTAGTTTGCAAGTATCCAGGGTGTGGAAAAAGATTTAGTGAGAGTTCAAATTTGACCAAACATATGCGAATTCATGAAAAGAAGTACAAGTGCAAGAAATGCTGTCGAAGTTTTGACCGAGAGGAGCAACTAAGAGGACACTTGATGAGACATGAAAAAAAGGAAGCGAAGGAATTGAAGATCAAGACGATTGGAATTGGATTGAACAGCAATTAACAAGGTGATTTGTGTTGTTGTTGACATTAGGATAAATTATTATAGAATGTGTCACTTTTGCTTTCTTTATTAATTTTAATTATTTATCATTTATTATTATTTATTATTTAATGTTGCTCATTCATTAATTTGACATAATTTTTTTGATTTTGATTTAGTAATTTAAACAATTATTTTTGAGTTGGCTGAAACATTTTGTCTTCGAGCCCAGATAAAGCAAAGCGGTTTGTGGGTGTTATAAATAAAAAGTCGAGAGACATTTCATTGTTGCAGTTTGGAGAAGATCATCAATATAGGGTTTGGATTAATTGGTGCAAAGTCGGAAATCAAAAACCGTTGGGATCAGAGCAGACGACAAACGAGATCCGACCATTTCACGTGTGTATAGAATAAGCGCTGACCAATCCGTCTAGCGGCCTGAACACGGACGGAGCAACGGCCGCTCTCTGTTGCGCCGTGGAGACAAGAAGCTTTTTTGTGAACGCACTGGAGCATTGCCCCAATAGATTCTCCGGCACCTGTGCAACACGAAGAATGCAGCTCAAGAAAGCTATTTTTAGCGACGAGGGCACGACGCGCGAAAGAAGTGGAAGTCTAGATCACGCTGAAACAACCGGGGATATGACCCAGAATTTCTGCTGGGAGAGATCTGAGCTAGCTTGTTTTGGAAGCGAAAGCTTAAGAGGCTTCACGGCCTTTTGGTAGCAGCTTCTCAAAGTGTTTCGAAAGCACCTCTCCACAACAGCCACTTTGCACAGCATTTCCTTCTGAAGCTGCAAGAGCTCGTGAGGCTGCTTCTGCACCAGCAGCTCAGGAGGAAGCACCCGCCCAGCGCTGCGGCTCTTGGTGTTTGTGTCCGCGGGTTGCATGGCTTCGGTGTCTTTCGGAGGCTTAATCTGCAGGTACAGAATTGGTCCTTCTGAAGATGGGTCTGGGTCTGGTTCTAGAAACTTGAGCATAGATAGAGCACCGAAGTATTGCTCAAGCACTGCTCAAGCCCTGGAACAGTGCGAAATAGTGCTGATGGTGCTGGATCTGCTCACACTCGAATGGAAACACTTAGGGCATTTCTTACAAATCATGACAAATGTCTTCTGCTCCTGCTGCTCAATCCCAAAAGCACTGTTTCTTCCTTCGCATTCCCTCCAGCAACCTAATTTGCCCACTGGATGATTTTTCAGTTTTGCGATTTTGCAAATTTCCAGTTTGCAAATCTTATTTTTATTTTCCTGAACCTCCAACATATTTATCCTCTGGCTGTCTTGTTCATATATATTCATATCTACTCATCTATTCATATCTGTTTACTATTCACATTCACTATTCGCTGCTGGGCACTAGTCTCTAGGAACTAACAACTGTCTACTTCTATTGCTCTGCCTTATTGCTGTTGCTGTTCACTTTTTATTGTCTCCTCCTTGTATCTCTCGCTGGATATTGCTTTTTTACATCCACGTCCACGTCCACATCCACTTTTACCTTTATTAGATTTGCAAAATGGCCTCCAGAGACTTGACTGGAAACTACCATCCTCTAGATAATGACATCCCTCTCCAGGACAATTTAAACTCAAACAACTACAGTACCAACTACAATAATGGCAGCTCCTACAGCCTTGACGACTTCGACAACAATACAAACCATAACCCAAACATCCTAAATAGCAATGGCTTAGACAGTCACTCTGCCTCTTATCACTCAAAAATCAACAACAATGGAAGTAAAGTTCTACTAGACTCATCTTCCGATGCTGAAAGCGACTTTGATTCAAAAAATCCCTTCAACGATAACAACGTCCCATCCGCTTCCAACTCAAATTCAAATTTACTCAATAACGTCAACAACACTGCAAAGGATATACCCAACAACTACCCCTTATCTAACAACACCTCTTACGATTCACCAAATCGCCTATCCACATACGATAATGCCAACATCAACACTTCCAAAAACTCCTCTGACAACCTCATCCCTGCCGGCATCAATAGATACGATTCCTCTCTAACTCTACAAGGTATGAATAATCCCAACCCCAATACCCACAGAAATCTTAACCACCACAACAGTATCAATACTGACTCCCAGCTGCAAAGAAGTAACAACACCTACTCCTACGTCTCAGATTTCTCAAACAATTCCTCAAACTCAAAGACTAATCTCTTTCTAGCTGATGCCGATTCCTCTCCATTTGGTGGCTATCCTGCTTCTGCCTTTCCTCTACATATGGACGAAATCGAAGACGATGACTACCTTCACAACCCCGACCCAATCAACGACGCTGAATATGACAACCACAGGCTCTTGTACGACTTAAAAGCAATGGACAAGAAATCTGGCCTAGGCTTGTTCAGCTTCATCCTCCTTCTACTCGCACTATTGGTCTTGTTCGTGGTCTACCCCATATTGACCTACTCTGGTGCCACTGAATACGTAAAACCCCAGACCTTTGAATACCTATCTTCCTACCAATACCCAACCCTAAATGCCATCAGATCTGACTTGGTTGATCCAGATACCCCATCTTCTGCCTACACAAGAACTGCAAGAGATGGCTCCGAATGGAACTTGGTCTTTTCCGACGAATTCAACAAAGAAGGCAGAACCTTTTATGAAGGCGACGACCAGTTCTGGAATGGCCCCGATATCCATTACGCTGCAACAAACGACTTGGAATGGTACGATCCTGATGCTTCAACAACCGCCAATGGCACCCTCATCTTTAGAATGGACGCCTTCAAAAACCACAACTTGTACTACAGATCTGGAATGGTCCAAAGTTGGAACCAACTATGCTTCACACAGGGTGCCATGGAAGTCAGTGCAATGTTGCCCAACTTTGGTAATGTCACTGGTCTATGGCCTGGTATCTGGTCCATGGGTAACATCGCCAGACCCGGCTTCTTGGGCTCAACAGAAGGTGTCTGGCCCTACTCCTACGAAGACTGCGATGCTGGTATCACCCCCAACCAATCTTCTCCCGATGGCATCAGCTATCTACCTGGCCAGAAATTAAACTCCTGCACCTGTCTGGGTGAAGACCATCCAAATCCAGGCAATGGTAGAGGTGCTCCTGAAATTGATGCCCTAGAAGCTGCCATTGATACAACGGTGGGAACTGGTGTGGCTTCTCAATCAATGCAAATCGCTCCTTATGATATATGGTATATCCCAAATTATGACTATGTCGAAATCTACAACGACACTGTTACCTCCATGAACACCTATTGTGGTGGTCCTTTTCAACAAGCTGTCTCTGGAACAAGCACATTGAACGTAACTTGGTATCAATTTGGTGACTACCAGCCCCACTATCAAAAGTATGGCTTTGAATATCTCCATGATAACGATGACGGTTACGTCCAATGGTTTATTGGTGATGATCCCACCCTAACTGTTCATGCAAAGGCTTTACCTCCCAATGGTAACGTCGGCTGGAGAAGAATAGCTAAAGAACCTCTATCAATGATCTTAAATCTAGGTATTTCAAATAATTGGGCCTATATTGACTGGCAGTCTATTAAATTCCCAGTCGAAATGAAAATTGACTATGTCAGAATATACCAACCAAACGATAGTATTAGTGTAACTTGTGATCCAACAGATTACCCAACTTATGATTATATTCAAGACCATCTTCGTGCTTATAAAAATCCAAACTACACTACATGGGAAGAAGCTGGTTATACATTTCCTAAGCATAGACTAACAGGAGATTGTGAATAAATATTTTACTTATCTATTCACTACTAGTCAATTTTTTTTCATTTCCATTTAAATTTGTTTTATTTTTTTTATACAAGTAAATTTTTTCTCTATGATAATAGGTATGGTCTTTTTTCCTTTATATATATATATACTTGTTTGATTTTTTTTTATTTTGTTCATTCATTTATTCATTTTTTTTGTTTGTTTTGTTTTTATTTTTTTTATTTTTTTTATTTTTTTTTCTATTTATTTTACTTCTCTTAACCAAATTGTTTTATTAAAAAATTTTATTACTATTAAACTCAATTTTTCATTTTCCTTTAGTTCGTTTTCTTTTTTGCATTTGTTTCTAATAATAAAGTATTGTTTCAATTACTTTGACACTTATTCACCTATAAAAAAATCATATATTATTTACTTATAAAATCAGAAATTACCCCAAACGATTGTATTCACTAAAAAAAAAAAGAAGTATCAAGTTATTAAAAGTTAATTGAGATACTTGAAAGATTGCTTAATATAACTTAACCTCAAATAAATGAAATAAAATGCCAGTATATCTATAAAATAATTAAAAGGGCTTGATAATAAAATATAAAATCTCTTTAAAAAAAAATAATCAATTCCAAAAATAATGTTTAATTTGCAACTTGTAATTTTTCTTTCTCTTTTTCCTGATCAGCTTTGGAAAGATTTTGTTCAACTGAGTTTTTGTGAGCAATCTTTAAATTATTTAGTCTTTCAACCAAACTTGAATGATTTGTAGAAACCTCTAAGGATTCTGCGGTCTCATTATTTTTGACAGAAGGTGTTTCTTCTGTTTTCTCTTTCGAAATTTTGAGCAGGTCTTCTTTTGGTTGACTTTCAAGTGGAGTTGGTGTGTTTTGATTGGTTTCAGCTAATATTTTATTTTGTTTTTCTTTTGATTCTTCTTTTAATTCTGCTTTTAATTCTGCTTTTAATTTTTCTTCCTTTAATTTCTCTTCTTTTAATTTTTCTTCTCTTAATTTCTCTTCCTTTAGCATTTGCTCGAATTCTTTATCAATTTCTTCATTGATAATAATATCATCATTTGTATCTGATAATCTTGATAATTCTTGATTAACTTGATCAATTTGAGATTTTTGATCATCAATTTCATCAATTAGATTTTCCAATTCATCTAAACTAATTTTATTATTTAAATCTTTCAAAATAAGGTTAGATTTTTGAAGAGTATCAGCCATAATAATGTTAGTTTTTGCTTGGTTTATACTGCTTAAAATACTATCTAATTGATCTAGATTTGTAATAAATTTAATTAAATTTGATTGCAAAACTTTTTTTGATTTCAAGTAGATTTTGATTATCGGTTTATTGGAGATAGTAATTGGCAATAAATTTTTAATTTTTGATTCTACATCAGAAATTTTTGAGTCAGTTTTGGTGATTTGCAAATTTAGCAAACTAATTGAGTATTTGATTTGAGCAATTGATTTTTCTTCTTCAGTTATTGTCAACTCATTATTACTAGATTTGAATTTAATAAATTGATTCTTAGTAGCTGAATCAGTTGAAATTATAATGTCGTTTTTATCTCTTGATAAATAAGTGAAAATTGAGTCAAAATAGGTTTCTTCATTATTTTGATAATTTAAAGTTGGATTAAATGATTCTAATTTTGTTAGAAATATATTTTTTAAAATTAAGATTAAATCATCTTTTAAAAAGATTTTATTGGTTATTAAATTCACTTCGTTGATTTGTTCAAGAATTAACAATCTCAATTTATTTAGAAAGAAGATGTTGATGAATTGATCACTTTTAAGATAATTTCCTTTTTTTGAAAGCAGTAATGATGAAGATGAGGATTTCGATGAGTTTTTATTAATATTGTAATTAATACCACTGTTAATAAAACCAACAGTTAATTTGTTTAAAACCCAATAAACCAAATTTGAAACCAAATTCTTTTTGTAATAAATCGAGGTTTTAGAATTGTTGAAAAGAGTTAGAGGTAAAAAAAATCTATTTTCCATTGAATCGTCATTGATTAAATCGTTTATAACAGTGTCTAAGGACAATGGAATTAAGTGGTCTTCTGATTTTGATTTGTGATGATAAGCTAAATCATCTAGAATGTTACTAAAATCAAATATCAATATATTCAAATTTGAGATGATTTTGGATAATAAGTCTTTCCAAATTTGCAAGTTTGCCTGATAGCCATCAATATTATCAACGATTAAATCATCAAAGTTCGAGTATAAAGATTTGATTCTTGATTCTGAAAATTGGAATTGTTGATAAAGCAAGTTCTGAATCTCTTGGTGGTTCATTTTTTGATCAATCTAGCTAGTATCTGAGCAAAATATTAGAAATATGGCCAAGATATAAAGAATATATTATGATCTTTTATGTTTGAAATCAAAAACCAAGATTAAACAATTTTTTATAAACGAAAACAAAGCAATGTTGCATTTGTAGATATGCTCTCTCGCAAAAAATGTATAGGGGTTTACTAGCACATACAACAGCGTCCTGATATTAAAGGTATTTCTGCCAGAGATGGCACAATAAGAAGCAAAACCAGCCAGATGAACACAATGCATATATGCATTATGTCACACAGAAATACATAGACATGCTTATTAGATCCATACTACTGAAAGCATATCTAAATGCCGCTACTAACGTTGACCTGCATGGACACACGTGAATTGCGCAAGAAGAGCCTCAACACCGGCCTCATCTTTACACGTGCCCTTGCCGTGCTGATCTGTCTATTTTTTTTGCTTCCTGAGCTTCCTCCTGCTGTTTTCTAATCGCTAGCATCAAAGTATTAACTTATCAATGAATACAATTGAGTAGCGTATTTCTGAATTTCCTGCAGTCTCCTCCCCAACAAACACCAGCTTTTCTCTTTAAAAGTTCCACTGAATCCAGATCCCAAGGTCTTTCGCTCATCAATTTTAGTCTCAAAACATCAGTTTTTTGCACTTACTAAACTGACTTTTTTTTTGGCTCGTTTTTTTTTCTTTCACTTCCATAATCATTTGTTGATTAAGCTGACAGAATGTCTTATACGAAAGAACAGGAAATCTTGGTTGAAAAAATATTAAAAAGTGGTGAATTTTATTCAATTTTATCCGTTGAAAAATCTGCTACTGATGGCGAAATTAAAAAGGCCTACAGAAAGTTGGCCTTGAAAGTCCATCCTGATAAGAACCAGCACCCAAAGGCACCTGAAGCTTTCAAGAAAGTTTCAAAGGCTTTTGAAATTTTATCTGACCCACAAAAGAGAGCGTTATTTGATCAGACTGGAAGAGACCCTGATTCAAGACCTTCTGCTTCCACTTCTGGTTTCCAAAGAACCACCACAAATGGTCCTGCTCCCGATGATATATTTTCAGCTTTCCAAGCTTTTAATGGTAGACCAATGAATGATGATATATTCAACATTTTTTTTGGTGGTCAGCGTGGAACCACTTTTACTTTTGGTCCTGGTGGTTTTACAACTCATCGTTTCCCCCCAAGACAAAGAACTTATCAAACTCATCAAAACAGCACCAACCAACCACCTCCAGATTTTTTAACTAGTTTAAAAAGTTTGTTACCTTTATTTTTAATACTTTTAATGCCAATAATATCAATGTTTAGTGCTCACACTTCCAATAAAATCCCTGATTTTTATTTCACTCCATATAACAACTTTAATGTTCAAAGATCAACCCAAGTTTATAACATTCCTTATTATATCAAGGAATCCTCGCTTCAAGATTTAACTGAAAATGATTTAAGGGTTTTAGATAAAAAAGCCGAAAATAAATACATCACAATGCTAAATAAAAAATGTATTTATGAAAACACTGAAAGAAACAGATTGATAAATGAAGCTCATGGCTGGTTTTTTGTTGACACCGAAAGATTGAAACAAGGAAGAAATTATCCAAGACCAAATTGTGACAGATTAGCTTCGATGGGTTTAATTTAATTAAACTTAATAATAGCTATAATAATAAAACGATGATCATAACAATCGCAATAAACATATTACGCATGATAAGCATAATAATTTTCCATTTAAAGTCTGTATATATAAAATAAAAAAAACAACTTTGAAACATTTCTTTAATTTAATGTTTGAACATCCGAAAAAAAGGAGTCAGAAAAACAAACTTCAATAGCAAATAAGTTTTCTTTTTTTTCCATCTTGTTTGTTGACTAAAGAAAAGTTTTTTTATTTTCATTTTCTTCTTCTTCACACCCAAATCTTCCTCTTTGTTTTTTATTGAAACAATATCAACAACGATAGTAACTTTTATGTTTTCGTTCATTTCTTTAAGTCATACTAATACCTCTTTTTCAGTTCTATTCATAGTAATTTTTGTTAACTGACTAATATGTTAACATGAAAAAGTCAGATTCTTTCTTCTATTTTAATAATTTTTTCCCACCATCTTTATATTTTCTTTTTATAGTTGATTTATTAGCTTGATCTTTTTTTCTTTGGTTTTATTTTTTTTGTATATCTTTTTTTTTCGTTTTTAGTTTTTATTAAAAGAGTATAACATAAAAATAAGTATAATAATCTAGTTAAGTTTGGTTTTTTAAGCTTAGCTATACCTTAATCGTTTTAATATATAATAAAAATATTATACAAAAAACATTAACAAAATACCAAATGAAATTATCGAATGAGATTATCGAATAAAATTATTAAATACAATTACCAAATACAATTATCGAATACAATTGTTGAATAAAATTATCGAATAAAAATACTGAATCAAATGAAATATAAATGAAATATAAATAAAATATAAATATAAATATGAATCAGAATTAAAAATAGTAATTAAAGCTGTTGTTGAAAACTTTGAACTTTTTTTCTTGCAAATTGTAAAGCGCTAAAAAACTATAATTATGGAAAATAAAATTGCAAAGTCAGTAAAATCAAAATCCAATCAAACATGTCTAATGAAGAACAATCAAAAAAAAAAACAACGATTAACACAAAACTAATAAACAAATATTTCTCTTTTTAGTTGGTTTAGCCAAACAAAAACAATAAAAATCTAAAATTAAAATAAAAAGGACATTAATTTACTTACGCCTTTTTCAGATAATTCAATATTTCTTAATGAAGGAGTTTCAGCACTGGGTCTTGTTGAAACTCTGGAAGCAATTACTGAGCCTTCTGTTTCCAAAATAATACCATCATCACAGGTTTCATCAATAGCCAAACATACAAAGTCATAGTTTTCCTGAACTGACTTTTTATCAATAGCATGTCTTAATACAACATCTAGAGCATCTCTTAGTCCTATCAAAACCTGGTACAAACATGCCTCATTTTCGTCGATATTTCCAATTATATATATGATTATGTCTGAAATCTCCTTGTAAACAACAACCTGGTTTTCGAATAAAATTATGTCTGATTTTAATTTGTAAGTCTTGGAAAACAATGATGATTCAAATGCCAATTGAGATTTCAAAGTTGGAAATGGAGCTGGTTCTGTAGAATGAATTGGAGTGTAGTACTTGGCAAATAATCGTTTGCCTTCGTTATCCAATATCAATATCGCATTTATAGAATAAAGAGAAAAGTCAGCCATTGTTGGTTGCCAAAACAGAGAATAGAAACGAAGAGATTTGGTTATTTCAGCTTCAACTGAAGTGATGCTGAAATTAAATTGTTGAAGTGTTATTTTGAAGACCCTCGGAACTCATCTTCATCACGTGCAAAATTTTTAATATTTTATTTTTTGGAAAAACTTTGCAGAATTTCTCAAATGGTTGAAAGGTTTTACTTTTATTAATAAAGAATTAGCTAATTCTTTAATTCCTGCTTCTTGTGATCTTGTATTAATTGAAACTGCAATGGGAGTGCCAGCACTTTTTCGATGGTTGTCCTTGAAATACCCCAAGATTATTACTCCTGTAATACAGCCTGAGAGTTATGACAATTTCGATTACACTTCCCCAAACCCCAATGGGGAGTTGGATAACCTATATCTCGATATGAATGGTATTGTCCATCCATGTGCTCATCCTGAAAATAAACCTCCTCCGGAAACAGAGGAAGATATGATGCTTGAAGTCTTTATCTATACTAATAATGTTGTTAATATGGCTCGTCCAAGAAAGGTGCTAGTCATTGCTATTGATGGTGTTGCTCCAAGAGCCAAAATGAATCAACAACGTTCAAGAAGATTTAGGTCTGCCAAAGATGCTCAAATTGAACAAGAGGAGTTAGAAAAGCAAATAATGATAAAGGAACAGATCCACGGCCAGGTCATTGATAATGCAATCAAAAATAAGAAACACTGGGACTCTAATGCAATTACTCCAGGAACTCCCTTCATGGACATTTTAGCCAGATCACTTAGATATTGGGTTGCATACAAATTAGCGACTGATCCTGGATGGAAAGACTTGAATGTTGTCATCTCTGATTCCTCTGTTCCTGGCGAGGGTGAACATAAATTGATGAATTTCATTAGATCTCAAAGAGCAAATCCAGAATATAATCCAAACACAACTCATTGCATTTATGGTCTAGATGCTGATTTGATTTTTCTTGGTTTAGCCACTCATGAACCGCATTTCAGAATTCTTCGAGAAGACGTTTTCGCTGAACAAAAATCAAAGCCAACAATGAAAGACCGAATAAAAATGGCCTTGAAACCAGAAAAAGCTCTAGAAAAGGCTCTGGAAAAAGAAGACAAACAGAAACCTTTCATATGGTTACATATTCCAATTTTAAGAGAATATCTATCTGTTGAATTATCAATTCCAAACTTCAAGTTGGACTTTGAGAGGTGCATTGATGATTGGGTTTTTTTATGCTTTTTCATTGGAAATGATTTTTTGCCTCATTTACCTTCTTTAAGTGTGAGAGATGGTTCAATTAATATTTTAGTTAGAATTTGGAAATCAATTCTCCCTATACTAATATCCGTTGATCCTTCTAACATTACCGAAGAAAATATGAAAAAAAATAAAAAATCAAGTTACTTTTTGACTTGCGATGGCCATATAAACTTCCATGGTGTTGAATTGTTGTTAAAAGAACTAAGTCAGTGTGAAATGGGAATATTTATCAAAAAACACAATTATGATTTAAAACAAGAGGAATATTATAAAAGAAAAAATTTATTGAGAGAAAATAAAAAGCTAGCTAAAGAACTTTTGAAAACGTCAAATTCAACTGTTACTATGGAGAAAGGGTTGGCAACTTCTGTTGATTACCAGTTATTTGATCCAAGTAAAGATAGAAATAATGTTAAACTTGATATCAGTAAAATAAATTTAAGTAAAAAAGAGATTGAAATACAAGAAAAAATGAAAAAAAATGAGGAAATAATTAAAAAATCTCATGAAGTTCAACAGACTTTCTATGATAATATTGCAGAACAAATGCTGAAAATGAATTCCAGTAATATGAGTGCCGCAGCAGCCTTAAAAGCACAATTATCAGCTAATTCAAAAACGGATTCCCCTTCAATTGGTCAAAAAAGATCGTTTTATCAAGTTCAAATTTCTGAAAATACTACATCAGTTAGCACTAGTGACTTGGAAATGAATACATCAGAACTTCCAGATGAGATGAATTTGGTGAATAAAGTTATTAAGAACTCGGGATCTGATAATATTATAGACAATAATGGAGACATTAAATTTTATGAAAGTGGTTATAGTGACAGATATTACAGAATGAAATTTGGAATCACTGATAAGGAAGTGCCTTTGTATAGAAAAAAGCTTGTTACCTCGTATTTAGAAGGTGTTGCATGGGTATTACTATACTATTATCAAGGCTGTCCTTCTTGGAAATGGTATTATCCATTTCATTACTCTCCTTTATGCATTGATTTTGGTGATTTTGATTTCTCAGAATTGTCAATTAGCTTTAATAGAGGGGAGCCCTTTAAACCCTTTGAACAGTTAATGAGTGTTTTACCAGCAAGCTCTGCACATAATTTGCCACCTGTTTTTCATGATTTGATGAAAAATAAAGACTCTGAAATTATTGATTTTTATCCAGAAAATTTTGATTTAGATAGTAATGGCGCTCATGTAAGTTGGTTATATATTCCTTTACTTCCCTTTATTGATCAAAATCGATTGTTAACAGCTGTTGGTAAAAAGTATCCTCTACTCACGGACGATGAAAAAAATAGAAATGAAAATAAAGTTGAGGAGTTAATGATAAGTAGCAAAAATTCATGGTATAAAACTTGGAGAAAAAAACTTTATCCTAAAAAAAAACCAATTGAAGATGATGCTTGTTTTCATTTTAACGCACATAAGACAAATTTTTGTGGAACTGTTACCAGAGACCCTTCTTATGATACAAAATCTGTGGTAATTTTTCCATTACTGATTAATGATCCTACCAACCTCTATCCCAGTGAGATTTCTAACACCAATTACCTTAGATTACGTTATAATTATTATTTTGACCCAATTGAGGATAAAAAAATATCCGGAAAGTCTATGCTATTGGGAGGATTTATTCCACCACAAAGAAATCTCAACCAAGAAGATATTAACAGTATTAAATATGGTAAGGGGTATGCACAAGATCGATCTTATAGAAATTTCAAAATGGGAAACGATGATAATAATGATACTGAACCTGTTTTAATTGGACCAGATAAGAAAGTATCTAGTATATATAAAAATCGTTCTGGGGGTTTTCAGGTTTTTCTAAAAACTGATATTGGTGATGAAACTCACGGTATTGTTAGAGAAACACACATACAAAACGTAATTGCCAATGCATATAATCAAAACAACGGTTATAGTAATAACAATTATAGAGGCAACAATTTCAGGGGCAACAGCTTTAGAGGTAATTACAGAGGTAATTACAGAGGTAGCTTTAGAGGAAACAGAGGAAACAGAGGTGGTTTCAAAAGTTACAATAACTTTGAACGTCGTAATTTTAATGGAAATCGGGATTTTGATGGTTATGGAAACTCATCAAGTGGTGTTTTACCAGATCCCTCTACAGGAGTGCTACCAAATCCACCTAATAATTTGAATGCTAATAGAGGAGGAGTCTTCAATAACTTTAGTAACTTAAGTGCATATTTTAATAATACCACCAACAGCAATACCAATACCAATAACAATAACAATAACAATAACAATAATCTGAATAGCTTTAATGGGTTCAATAATAATGGAAATAACACAAATAACAATTATAATTTTAATAATTTCGACAATTTCAATTTCAAAAATTCAAATAATTATAACAGGTAAGCTTAGGTTTAATAAAAATGGGGTCTGGTTATTTTAGTTAATAGCTTTTTGTATCATAGTATTAGGATTTTTTTTGTTTTGGTTCATAGTGAAATAAATAACCGATATTATAATGGCCTTTCAGTTCTGTTTACACGTGATGAAATGCTTCTTCTGCTTCTTCTGCTTCTCAGTTACACAAACAGCTATCCAGGCATTAAAACCATCTATATTGATTTTGTATTGTGGGATATTTTTGGCATTAGATAGTAGATGCTAATTTGTTCAGTGTTTTTTTCAACTAAAATTTAATCTTCACCAAGTTTATCCAAGGCATTCTCTTTTTGTTTTTAATGAATCTTTTTTAATATATTCTAAAAGATTCTATTATTGCTTGATTTATATATTATATTGCTAATAATGCTAAGCTTGACAAAAATATTGGTTTGGCTTTCTGGTTTGCTATATTTTGTTAATGCAGGTTATTTTGTGCAGTTGAAGACTCCAACTACTTTTGAAGCATTATTGAAAAAAGATGACAAAGTTAAAGCACTTCGTCATATCAGGCCATTGATTAAAAAGGCCTTTTCCTTTGAAGGATTTGAAGGATTTGCTGGAGATTTTGATTCTGACATTTTGGCCAGATTGGCAAATAATCCATTAGTACGAAATACCTTAAAAAAATTAAATTTTAGTTTTGGTTTTTTTAAAAAGCTAATACTAATAGTAAATTTAACATTGAATATTTTATTATTTTGCAAATTAAAAAAAAAAAGGTTGCCGAAATAACACCAGACATCAACATAAATGTTTTTGATAATTACAATGTTCAGCATGATGCTCCCAGACATTTAGTACGTTTATCACAGCGTGAAAAGATTCCTTTTCATCCAGAAGAAAACAACTATTATTATCCCAGTGAGTATCAAGGTGAAGAAGTTACTGCTTATGTTATTGATACTGGGATTAATTGTGCTCATCCTGAATTTGAGAATAGATGTGAGAATGGTGGTGACTTTACTGGTGAAGGACCTGGAGATAGAAATGGGCATGGAACTCATGTAGCTGGAATTGTTGGTTCTAAGACATATGGGGTAGCTAAAATGATCAATCTTATTGAAGTCAAGGCATTGGATAAAAGTGGAAGTGGAACATTAACTTCAATAATTGCAGGTGTTGAATATGCAGTTAAACATCGAAGAGAAAATGAGATTGAAGCAGCAGTAATGAATTTATCAGTTGGATCATTTAAAAATGTAGTGTTGAATAAGGCAATTGAGGCAGCAGTGGCATCTGGGTTTGTTGTAATAGCAGCAGCAGGAAATTCCAATTCGGATGCATGCAACACTAGTCCAGCAAGTGCCAAAAGTGCTATTACAGTTGGTGCAATTGATGATAAAACAGATCATTTGGCATCATTTTCTAATTGGGGCAGATGTGTGGATATATTAGCTAGTGGTGTTAAGATTGCCAGTGTCAATTCAAAGGATTTTAATGGAAAGCCATTACATTTATCAGGAACTTCGATGGCAGCGCCAATAATAACTGGATTAGCAGCATTATATTTAAGCTCAGGATTACCAAATGATGAGATTAAGGAAAGATTAAAAATGACTTCGACCAGTGGAGCAATTTCAAGGTTATCATTTATATTGAAGCCAATGACACCAAATAGATTAGCGTATTTGCCATATTATGATTTAACTTCGGATTTTATTGAGCCGTATTTTTCTAATTATACAGAGAGTTCTGTTGAAAAAGGAAAGTCAATGCCAGTTTTAATTTTATAAATGACATTATAGAAAAAAAAATAAAAAAACAAAAGAAAACAAAAGAAAACAAAAAAAACAGATATTTTGAGGGTTTGAGGTTTTAAGGTTTTTAATTTTTTTTTTCTTTGTTCTACTCAAATAGGCAAGATATATAAGATAAGATAAAGACAAGTTTTAATGAAGATAATATTTCAATGTATTAACGAATTATGAATTATTTAAATTTACGATTTTTCAACAAATATAGCCATTAAGGTAAATATACTATAAAACAAACCCAAGGGATAAGCAGTTAAAAATCTGATATTTTGTAATTTTAATGTTAACACGAAGAAACCACTAGCAGAATAGGTTGACCAAACTGTGCAAATAGCACCTAAGAGATAACCGAAAAAATTATCTAGACTTATAAAAACACCCAAAAAGCTCACAAATACTAGGGGTAATAAACAATAGCCAATTATGCTAGCAGACTTTGCAAAATCCAATTCTTTGATTTCACCTTCAGGTTTGGAATCGTTAGATTGTTGTGGAATTGAATAGTTTCCGTAAATATCTATTCCTGGAGGTTGATTGAAATTATAAGAATTATTGTTTGTGTTTAGCATGTTGTATGATTCTTCAAGATTTGAAGAAGCCATTAATTTAAGAAACCAATGTAAAGATAAAGTCCCAAATAAACCACAGCCGTATATGTAGCCAAAATGAATTTTACCTGCTAGCAATAGGAAAACGCCGAATAAAAGAACAAAAAAAATAGGGCCAGCTAGATCAGAATCATTTAAAATTGTAGAATCGCCTGAAGCCAAATTTGATTTATTCTTATTGAACTTGTTGAAGGGGTTCAAAACAGCCATTGTTTTCAATTTGATGTGGTTGAAATTTATATCCAATTCCTCCAACAACGATGGTTCGCCGGGGTAGCCAGAAGTAGAAAAAGCAGCAAGTACTCCAGTGGACAACTGGTTTTCAGTGGACAAAGAAGCCATATTGGATGTCGACGAGTTCATTGGGTTAGAATAATATTGGTTGTTCATTGAACCAGACAAGTTGGAATTGAAGATATTGGGGTTCAAAGGGCCAGCTGAACCAGAAGGCCTAGGAATTGAGCCAGAAATGGGATATTGGGACTGGTAGTAACTCATATTGTAGACAAACAATAGCAAGCAATAGACCAAGATAGCAAGTTGAAGATATGAGAAGCAGTTGCACAGTAACAACAGTGCTCCAGAGACAGCTGTTTTTGAGGCCAGAGCTGAAGCTGATCCAAAACCACTGTGCTGGCAGATGCATATAACAGTTCAAGTATGCGGTCCACAATGCTGGCTCGGAACCTGCTTTTCAGCTTCTTCTTCAGCTTCTTCAGCTTCACCAGACAAAGACAAATACAACACAAGTGCTCCAGAAGAGACAAAACAGCACCATGCCCTCACTTCGCACCAACACTCCCTCCCAACATGACTCGACGTTGGCCATTTCCCCATTGCTCACTGCCTCCACCAGAAACCGCCAGGTGAACAGCATCTTTTCCACTCCCATCAGACACAACTTGTCCCAGAAACCGATTAGCTCCAATCTTGCGAACCAGCACCACAATCGCAACACAATTCATGCCAATCTCTCCTTGAACATGATGAGTAGCCATAAGAGCCATCATAGCTACAATAACAATCAGGAGGATGCCATTGACGCAGAAATCTCGTTGAGCCAGCCAATTCTTTCCCAGGCCGACAAATTGAGGTTGTGG
Organism: Ascoidea rubescens DSM 1968; assembly: GCF_001661345.1. Taxonomy (NCBI): domain Eukaryota; kingdom Fungi; phylum Ascomycota; class Saccharomycetes; order Ascoideales; family Ascoideaceae; genus Ascoidea; species Ascoidea rubescens. The sequence goes on along the minus strand of NW_017962929.1, from coordinate 187,515 downwards.
AGACATGATGCTTTGATGCAACATCACTATAAGACTGCTGAGTATATTGGCGACAAAATATTGGCCTTGACAGACGATCCAAGCGACGCCTTTTGGCTAGCTCAAGTGTACTATTCTGCTGGAAACTATATCAGAGCCTATCAGGTCTTATCAACAAAGGAGTTGTCACAGAGCATAGCGTGCAGGTATCTATCTGGTTTATGTTTGACAAAATTGAATCGATGGGATGATGCTTTGGATGTGATAGGTGAATCAAATCCTTTTAAAAGAGAAGGTAAGCCAAACTTCATATTTCTAAGTTTTTATTTCTTTCTTTTTTTATTTCTTTCTTTCTTAACCGCTGATAAGATTCCTGCTACTAATATCATAATAACATTACAACAACAATTTATTTCTAATTCATTTTCAATTCATTTTCAATTCATTTTCAATTTGTTTTTAATTTATAATATACTAAGACAATGTTCATAACAAAAACTATGATGGAGGTGTGAAGCTAGAGGCTTCAATGTGTTACCTTAGAGGCATGATATATGCAAACCAAAATAACTTTGATAGAGCAAAGGAATGCTATAAAGAAGCAGTTCAAGTAGACGCCAAATGCTTTGAAGCGTTTGACGAATTAATCCATAACAACTTTCTTACTGCCCAAGAAGAATGGGACTTTTTAAATACTTTGGATTTTGAAGATGCAAATGATAACCAAGAATTAGTAAAATTATTATACATTACAAGACTAAACAAACACTATAATATTCCCAAATTTGAAGAGGCAGAAAGCATATTAAAAGAAGAATACAATCTAACCAATAATAACGATATACTATTGTCAAGAGCAGATTTACTTTTCATTCAATGCAAATTTCAAAAATGTCTTGAAATTTGTGAAAAAATCTTAAAAAATGATGAATATAATGTTTCAATAATGCCAAACTATTTAAGTTGCTTACATGAATTAGGCGCAAAAAATAAACTATTTGCAATGGCTCATAAATTGGCCCAAAATCAACCAACTTTATCAATAAGTTGGTTAGCTGTTGGAATTTATTATCTTTCAATAAATAAAATATCAGAAGCAAGAAAATATTTCTCCAAAGCTTCAATAATGAACCCGAATTTCGGTCAGGCTTGGATAGGTTTTGCTCATACTTTTGCCGCTGAAGGTGAACATGAACAAGCAATATCGGCTTATGCTACTGCTGCAAGATTATTCCCAGGCACTCATCTACCTAATTTATTTCTTGGAATGCAATATCTCCAAATGAACAACTTGACTCTAGCTGAAGAATACCTAACTACTTCTTATCAAATTTGTAATACCGACCCGCTTCTATTAAATGAAATGGGTGTAATATATTATCACAAGAATGATCTTAAAAAAGCTGAATATTATTTTTTGAAAGCATTCAGCGCTTCAAGAAATTTAAATTCAGATTCAAAAGCTTGGTTATCAATTCATGCAAATTTGGGCCATGTTTATAGAAGATTAAACTCATTTGAAAAATCTCTTGAATGCTTTAATCAAGTTTTGAAAATTTCTTCAAAGGATGCAAACGTTTATTCTGCAATTGGTTTAGTTTGTTTAAAAATGAATAAAATAGATAAAGCCATTGAAAATTTACATGATGCTTTAGCTCTAGCTCCAAGTGATCCGGTAGCAAATGATTTAATGAAAAAAGCATTGGAAGAAAACTCAAAAAGCTCAATCAATAACTCTCAAATAGATTCATTATTATCAAAAAGAATTTCCTCAAAAGGATTTATGTTTCATAATTCACTTCTTTCTAACTCGAAAAGATTGAAAAATAATCATAATCTAGATACTTCTTTTAATTTTGATAATCCTGATTCAAATAATGATTTCTTTTCTAAAACATCCAAGCTATTAAGTCTAAATAAGGCTACACTAATGTATAAAAAAAGATATAAAGGGAAACAATCAGAAATTATTTCCACATCAAACTTAGGTACAGAAAAGAAATTATCAGGTTTGAGCAAATCTCAAAGATTTAATACAAAATTTGGAAAAAGCCCAGAAGACATTAATAATTTGAGTGAAAATAGTGATACAAAAACCCTCGCAAAAAGTTTAATACAAGGAGAGCAAAGTAGTGATGAAGAAGATGTAATGGATATTGAAACCGATTAGTAACAGCTTCATTATTTTAAATAGCTTATTGCTTTAATTTATAGAAATTTAATTTGAAATAATAGAAATAAAAACTAAAACTAAAAAAAAAATGTATTAAGAGTCAAATAATAAAAAGAAACACACAAAACCTTTCAAGCCAGTTAATGTAAACCTTAAAAATTAATCGTAATAAAGATTAAACATAATAAATAATAAAATAAATAAAAATTGTAAAAAAAACAAATAAGAAAATGCCGGATAAGAGAAAACTAAAAAAAAACAACAGAAAATTATAGGAGTTTAGTATTTGTCTCTGTTATTATTGTAAAAATAGTGAGTGTTTATAATTAATTAATCATTCAAATCACCAAAACTTCTCCAGCCTTCTCGAACAAGCTCCCATTCTCTAATATTAGAATCTTTGTGATCCTCGGATTTCTTTTTCTCTTTTTCAACAATTACGTATTTTTCCCATTTGCCTCTAAACTTCCAAACAATTATAACAGAATCTTCACCAGACCAACCGAATACACCTCTATCAATAATAGTATTATTATAGTTTAAACCGTCATTATATTTATCAATGTTTGGGATTAATTTTGTCTTTCTACCTGAATCAGTACTTAATGAGGATGAGGAAGAAGATGTTGAAACCTGATTTAAATGACAAGAAACAAAACTCCAAGTCGAGTTAAAGTAACTTGAGAAAAATGGCATATTTTTAAGCATATGAGATCTATTATAGGTTAAAGATTTTGAAGAAATTGGATTATCGTTTATAGAGTTCGAATTGCTTGATAGACTATGATTTGAATTATTTAGGAAATGGTTACCCATAATTGAACTTTTAGATAAAGAATTCGAATTAAAAATGTTAAATATATGTAAAGTTTGTTTATCTGAGATAACCGCTAATTTTGAACCATTAGGAGAGAATTTCATTGAATAGACAATAGCTCTATCCAAACCTCTTCTAAATTCATATAATAAAGTACAATTTTGAGTAGAATGTATTCTAATGATTGTACCAGTTTCCGAAGCCGAAGCTACCATTGTCCCCAATTTATTTAGAGCTAGACAACGAATTTTTGATTTATGAGCTTTGATAATTGAGATTAAGTTTCGTTCCTGGCCAACAGGAGATATATCGACAATTTGAATCTGACCTGGTTGACGACCAGGAAATGCAAGAATTTCGTTAGCAGTTGTAGAAGGAGCGTAGGAACGATGTCTGTTTGAGGTGGTATTATTGGTATTATTATTAGTGTTGTTATTGGTATTGTTATTATTGGTGTTGTGATTATTATTATTTATGTTATTGTCATTGGTGCTAGTCTTTTTATTAGCACTATTATTGATATCAGGATTATTGGTATTTTCATTAGATTTGTTATTGAGACCCTCATCAAAGCTAGTATGAGAACTAATAGAAGTAGATGAGTTATTGCGATGGTTTATATTAGAATTGTTTTTAGAGGAGTTATTAGTAGAGGAAGAAACAGTTGATAGAGAATTGGATAAATCGGCAATACCAAAGGGATTTTCTATGGTTTCATAGCTTGCAATCTTTTTCGGTGGAGAACTAAAAGCATAAACATAGATATGAGTCTCAACCACTATAACGATTCTAATTCTTGATAAAAAGACATTTAAAATTGGGCTCATGAATTCTAAAATTAAGGAGTTTTTCTTTTTTAAATCATCATATATGATGACTTTATTAATTGGAAATTTTGGGTTTTTACCACCACCAACTAAAGCCAAAAAATTGGTTCTATGTAGCATTGTTATGTTGCCAATACCTGAACCGGTTGATTTTAAAGAATTGTTATTATTATTGGAAGAATTATAATTAGAGGGATTATTGTCGATGTTATTTGTGGTATAATTAGAGTTTTTGCTGTTATTGTCATTATTAGGTTTATTTTTACTGTTACTAATGGAAATATCAGATGTCGAGCTATTATTACGAGAAAGATTTTTGTGTTTTCCATTAGATTTGTTGAAGTTTCTCTTAACTCTTAGGACCATTGGGTCAGTATTATACACTCTAAAACCATTTTCATAGCCTATGGCAAAACAGTTTTGATCTTGATTAAAAGAAGCACATAGTAATTTTGGTTCGGTGCTTTTTTTGATATTTGCAATGGCAGTTCTTGTATTCATTGGTTTTGGATTCCTTGATGGTTGAATGGTTTAATGGTTTATTACTTAAATTTTTAATTATTAATTACTGTTTTCTGTCTTTTTTTATAAGCCAAAAGCAGACCAAAACAAAGTAAAGCTAGAATAGGAAGAAAGCAGTAGCAAGCAATGACTGAGGAAAAACAGCTACTAAGCGGAAAATCAGACAATAAACAGGTGTTGAAAAAAGATATTGTGCAATGACAGCAGAGGAAGATGTTGAGGAGCAACAACAGGAAGCAGAAGAAGTGGAAGAAGCAGAAGAAGCGAGAAAGCAGGAGAAGGAGAAGGAGAAGGAAAAGAGCAAATGCCTCTGCCGCGGAGCGTGACGCACGGAGCTCCAAAAGCGGTACGAACGCTACGAGCACGCACTCTGATGTCGTGTCAAAGTGCGTGTCTAACGTTACCACAAAATAACCGTGTGTGCTGTGCGTGTTGCGTCTGCTGCGTCTGCTGTATTTTCGGTATATATGTACAGGGAAAGAGAAGTAACACACCTAGAGTTTGTCGGCACACTCGCCCATAAGCTGGATTACTTTCTCGACGTTTTCATTATTTTTCGCACAGCAGGGCACCACTTTCCAGCCATTGTCATCAACAAACCTCTTCAACTGAACAAATTTGTTTTGAGAGTCCTTCAAGTCTGCTTTGGTTGCAACAACCAACACTCTTTTATTATTCATTCTCTTGGGCCCCAATTCTTTGATCAACAACGTTAAATCAGAAATTGGGTCAACAGAACCTAATGAAATCACAAATGCCAATCCTGATGATCTTTCCACATGTCTTAAAAACTCCAAGCCCAACCCTTTTCCTTCTGTGGACGCTCCTTCTATTATACCGGGAATATCAGCAACAGTAAATGATGGCTTATCAATTCCCAATGATATAGTTCCAACTGTTGGCTCTAGTGTAGTAAATGCCCAAGCTCCAACTTTAGGTCTTGCATTTGATATCGCTCTTAGTAGTGTTGATTTTCCTGCATTCGGTAACCCAACTAACCCTAAATCTGCTAATAGCTTCAATTCAAACACAAAACATTGTGAAAGACCTGCTCTTCCTTCTTTGCAAAATCTAGGGTTTCTTATCAAGTTGGTTAAAAAATGAATGTTACCCAATCCTCCTTTACCTCCCTTTAGCAACAATAATGGTTTTTTCGATGGTTGATTTAAATCTAGTCCTGCAATTGGAAAAATATCATTATTTAATTCCTCTGTATATGTGGCTTTATCATATTTTTGAACTTTTTTATTCAATTCTGTGAAATAATCTTTATCTTGATAATATTCTTCATCATATTCTTTATATAGCCATCCTTTTCCGATTTCATATGAATCCCTGAAAAGTTGTACATATTTTGGATTAAAATCACCATCAACCTCCCCAAATCCCTTTATATTAAAATATTCAGTGCTAGCTCCTTCCTTTTGTAATTTTTTAACTTCTTTAATATCAGGTATCCATCTTATAATCGTACCAACAGGTACTGTAATAATAATATCTTCTCCATTAGCTCCATCCAATTGATGTTTTGATCCCGAAACTCCAGATTTTGCAGCATATGTACTCTTTAAATGATGCAATGAATTCAAACTTTCAATGGCTTGAACATAGATGTTTCCACCATTTCCACCATTTCCACCATCAGGAGGTCCATTAGGTCTACCAGCATCTCTAAAAAATGATATCGCTCCATTTCCACCACTGCCTGCTGTTAATCGAACGAATTTCATATCAAGAAATGTCTGACTAGTTGTCGATTTTGGTCTTTGTTTATAAGATAGATTCGACCATGGGGATGCTTTTAGTGATTTAAATTGATCCAATGGGATCTTTAAGTCCAAAAACCCATTTTCATCTACTCCTTTAAATTCGTATTTCAACCCAAAATTTTCTTTATCCCTAATAGATTGTTCCACTTTTAAAAACTTGTTTTCATTTATATTATCTTTAATTGAGTCTGGTTCAATTTTTTTAAAAAATGATTCATTTTTAAAAGGATTTTTTTCATTATAATCTTTAATATCTTTAATATCTTTAATATCTTTAATATCTTTAATATCTTTAATATCTTGAAATAAAATTTGGTCCTCAATTTCTTTCTGTTCTCTTGGTGTTAATTCCCCATGGTTTATTAATAATTGATTAATATTTTCCTCAAATCTTTGTTCCTCATAATTGTTGAAGCTATCAACATTACGACTGTGAGGATTTGGAATAGAATTATCATTTGAATTTCGGGAGCTCTTATCTAACGTCTTTAGCCATTTTTCATTCTCAGTAGCTGTGGGCGACCAATCAACAGGCTCTATGTTGGTATTTCCACGAAATGAATTGTCTGATATTCTTCTCGCAGCAAGATAGCAAACTATATCATTGATGTTATACCTCCTTTGTATTAGTCTTGATGAGGTGACAAAACTGCCTTTCTTGTTTCTTAAAAATACACCCAAATTACGATTCATCCTGCCATATACACTTGGTGACAACAAACGGTTTATCAGGTTTTACAGCAACAATCTAAAGAAGTTTTGCTCGTGTTTTGTGTTCAGTCTGGATGATATTTTAGAAATACGTAAAAACCTGCCTGAAAGATAGTTTCAATAATATTCAAATAAGTGATCTATGGCACCAAATCCCTAATCCTTCACGCTTCTGGAACAAAATACTCAGTGATGCCGTTTGTTTACAAAGAAGTTAAAAGCACTTTGGAGCTATTTTCAACCTACTGTGAGACTATTTCATGTTAAATCTACAAAAATGAGTTACTTTGAATTGATTTATTATTGGAACTTTGAAAAAGAAAGAAAAAAATTAAAGAAAAATAATCACAACTTTATGTAACAAGTTATTTGAAATAAAAAGTGATAATTCAAAACAAAAATCTGTACAGATTTTCAAAAAAATATAACGAATATAAAAAAGTTTATGTAAAAACACCAAATATAAAAAGTACAGTGTAAAAAAACTAACAAAAGTGTTTCAGTTGAAGTAAAACCCCCTCAAGAACAAAAAAAAAAAGAAAAACGGCAGTGATGTAAACCAAGGAAAAAGAATGAGACCATTAATGAATTATAAACAATTAATTTTATTGTAAAGATTGATGATGAATAAAAAAAAAAGAATTAAATAACTTTCAGGATTTGATAATCGTTTTTAATAAATGATTTTTTTCAATATAAAAAAAACATGTATATGGTAATTTATTTAAAGGGTATTTGATTAACATGTAACAATATTATAAGCGTTTGACATAAAATTTGTTTCGTTCATTCCCATAGCCATGTTCATGTTCATGTTCATGTTCATGTTCTGGTTGTTTTTGTTTAAATTATTAACGCCGTTGTTATTGTAATTACTACCCATGGTTAGAGTGCTCAAACTGCTATTGTTGCCGTTCATCACAATATTGTGGTTAATGAGATTGTTATTATTAGCATTTGCATTGCCATTGCCATTAATATTATTGTTGTTGTTGAAACTATTGGTGTTATAATTATTATTGTTGTAGTTTTCATTGTTAATAGTTTCTGAAAAAACGTTATTGGCAATATCTGGATAATAGGTGTTTGGTACTTCAAACAAATTAGTAGCTAAATCCAACAGTGTACTTTGTTCGGTATCTAAAGAATATTTATTATCTTCATCAAATTCCTCATCTAAACCTGAAGCAAAAGGTAGGTTTTGATTGCTATTATTGTTACTAGAATTACTTAATGGAGAAGTGATTGTAGTAAAATCGGGAGTAGAATTCACTGTAGTGTTATTAAGTAGAGAAATTTCAGTGGAATTTCTATTGTTAACATTTTCATTATTGTAAAGATTAGGTGGTAATTGGTTTAATGGTTGGTGATTGATGGACTGTGAGATAGGAACTGGATGTAATTGAGTTTGAATCAATTGAGAATTAATTTGAGGTTGAGAAAAAAAAGAAATTTGATTTTGGTTTTGGTTTTGATTAAAATCAAGAGAAAATTGAAAGTTATTTAGATTATTGAAATTGTTATTAGTGTTTATATTGTTATTGCCGTTTATATTATTATTGGCGTTTATATTGTTATTGTTATTGTTATTGTTATTATTGTTATTATTATTATTATTGTTGTTGTTAATATCATTATTAATTAAATTGTTATTTAAATCATTCAAGTTATTATTGACGCTGATAAACTGATTGGGTTGATTATTTTCAAATTGATTAAAAGGATTGTTAAAATTGATAGGGATTTGGTTATTGATTTGCATTGGGATTTGGCTAGCATTGATATTATTAATGTTAGGAATAGCGTTAATGTTATTAATGTTAGCGATATGATTAATATTATTGGGAATTTGAAGATGGTTTTTCTTCTTGTTGTGAGATTTATTATTTCTTGAAATATAGCCAAAAGGTAAGCCTTTGCATTGGCCACTTTCAATGTGATTTTCTACCCAATCTTCGTTGCTTTCAAAGCGTACACCACAAGAAGCACATCTACCAGAAACATGGCATCTATCATGAGATCTTGTTCCAGGAGGATATTTAAAGTGCCTGGCTTTTAGGTGGGTTTTGTAGGTATCTCTTCTAGAAAAGCCACCATTTGGATGACATTTGTGGTCTGAGTTTGGATTGTAGAAGGGACATTTGTAAGCTTTGTCGATGGCATGTTTTTTAATGTGTCTAGTTAAGTAACCACGAACTCTGAATTCAGCTTGACAGTAAGAGCAAACATGGACTTTTGATTTGCCTGAGGAGGAGCCTGATGAGGAGATTTCGTTTGAGGGAGAGGAATCAAAGCCGTCAGGCTCACCTTTATCAGAGACATCAGAATCGTCAGATTTATCTGAGTTGTGCAAGTCTTCCAAGCCTTCCAAGTCTTGCAAGTCATCTGAATCTTCTAATTTGTTTAACTTTTTTGAATCGTTTTCTTGGGTTTTTGTTGTTTCAGATTGATTTGATTTGATTGATTTGATTGATTTAATTGAAATATGTGATTTGGATTGTTTTTGAGAGATATTTGTAGCGGATTTATTGGATGATTGAGATGGAGAAGTGGGATTTGAAGAAGGAGAGGAAGAGGAAGAAGTGGAGGAAGGAGGAGATGGTGAAAGGGACTCAGCGTCTGAAATAGAAGTGGAGGAAGAGGAAGAGGATAGGGTTGAGTTGAACAGTTTATTTTTTAGTGTTTTTTTATGTTTTGTTGATTTTTTAAAGGATTTATTTTGTGGTGATTTTGAGGGTAAAGAAGATTGGTTGAAAATATGGCCATTTGAGGGTAAAATGGGGACCAAGTTGCTGTCGATTGTAGTGAAGGTTTTTTCATGGTTGATGTTGTTTGAATTGTTAAAGGTGTTTTGGAGATTGTTGGTAATGAAATTACTGTCAAAACTGATTGTATTTAAGTTGTTATTTAAATTATCAATTTGGGAGAAAGAAGAGGTGGTTAAGGTAAAATCTTTGTCAGTTAAAAAAGTTGAATAATCGTTCAAGTTGTTGAAGTTATCCAAGTTGAAATCAGCTAGATCAATATTAGTCAAGTCAAAATCTTGAGAGATGTCATTATTAAAATCAGGGATGTTGTTCAAGTCAATAATATAGTTATTATCATTGTTGTTGTTGTTATTATTATTATTATTATTATTATTATTATTATTATTATTATTATTATTATTATTATTATTATTATTATTATTATTATTATTATTATTATTATTANTATTATTATTATTATTATTATTATTATTATTATTATTATTATTATTATTATTATTATTATTATTATTATTATTATTATTATTATTATTATTATTAATTATGTTAATAGTGTTAATAGTGTTAATAGTGTTAATAGTGTTAATAGTGTTAATAGTGTTAGTGTTATTAATTACTTGGTTTGACCAAGAGATGTTACCTGATTGATCTTGGATGGGAATAAATTTCAATTGATTTTGGTCGATGGAACAAGATTTTGCAGATGATTTGATTAGTAATGAGTTTGAGTTTTTATTTGAGACAGATAATTTTTGGGGGATACTGAAGTTGTTGTAGTTGTTATTGGGAAAGAAGATGATTTTTTGTGATTTTTTTGAAGATTTATTGAGAGTATTGTTGACATTTGACTTTAAGGAGATGATTTTACTTGACTTCTTGGATGATTTTTTTTTATTATTGTTCAGCTTTGAATTATTTGAAACACTTGAATCATTTGAAACATTTGGGTGATTTGGTTTGGTTGAGTTAATAAGATTAGTAGAATGGTTTGAGGGTTTTTGAAATTGCTGATCATCGTCTTTATTGGTGAGAAAGGGATAAAAAATTGATTTTAGATTTAGAAAATTTGATTTCAAAAGATTCAATAGGTTGAAGAAAAACGAGAGAACAACACTATTGGAGATAATATTATATATATTAAAGGAATATGAATACTTGTTTTGATTATTAGACATTTTGGGATCTGGCATAATTACATTAATGAAAAGAGAAGGGCTGCTTAACAAGTGGATTGCTGAGATGAGGGAATAGAAAGGGCAAGGAAGTGAACAAGGAAGAAAAGGAAAAGAAAAAGAGGCAGAAGCAGGAGCAGAAGCAGAAGCAGAAGCAGAAGTAAAGTCTGGAGGACAGTGGGAGGTACAAGATATATGAGCTGGGATGGTTTGAAGGATCTGACGAGTTGTTTACTGGCGAGATAGCAGATTGGAGATATTGTACTCTTTTCAAAAGCAGCGAAAGCGACTGTATTTATCCTTCCCTGGTCAGTCGCTAAGGCACTGCCGTCCAGCAGCACGGCTTTCGCGCGGCCCCTTAGCGAATAGCAGTCCGACCCAGCAGTTCGGATCCCGCACCACACTGCTGGACTCCGCTGCTTTCCGCGCTTGCCCGCGCTTCTGTCGGCTATCTCTCTTTGATAATCTCCGCGGCACGGCTGAGTCAGCCGCGGACCAGCCCTTCTGGCGCTTCTTCGTCTGTTTTGTCCAGCTCTTTGGGTTCTTGTGGTGCGCTGCTTCTTGTGGTGCATGTTTTCCTATCTCCCGTGCCGCCGCTGTGCTCTACATGTCTGCTGCCCCTGCTTCTCCGCCCGCTAATGTCCTGTTTCAGCGCCCCTGACGTGTTTCTCAAGGCCCTCGACAGGCTAGAGAAGTTGCTCTACCTCCCAGCCCTGCTCGATCCTTCCTCTGCTGCCATTGTATACGCTGCTGTTTCTGACCCTGTAATCTTGTCCTGTGGCTGCATTTTCTCCAGTGCCCTCTTCCTGTCCTCCTCCTCTTCCACCTGCCCCATCTGCCTGCTCTCCCCTGTCTTCAAGGTCTCCAACCTCAACATCTTGCGCAAGCTAGCAAAGTACATCTCCAACTACAAGGCTCTCTTCAGGAAAAACTCCTCCTCTCTCGCCCCCCTATCTGGTACCTCTCACACTCGCAACATTCCACTTCAATCCTCAAAAGGTCTCGACCATAACCAAACTTTTCTCCAATCTAGTTCAAACACTACTACCATTAAAAAGAACAACAAAAAGAAGTTTGTCAAATTTGAATACACTGAAAAAAGACACATCGATGCGATTAAAGAAATAAAAAAAAAACATGAAGATGAAAAATTCTTAAATCGCTCCTTATTTGATCCCGTATTAAGAGACAATTGTGAAAATAAATCTTTACTCGCCATTTTTGACAATGTAGCTAAAAAGATTAAAAATAACAGTGATCAAAATATCGATAAAAATAATGACAATACTATCAGGAATGCTAACATCATCATCACTTCTTCTGATCCAAATACCATTTCAAATAATATTTCAAATATTTCAAATAATATTTCAAATATTTCAAATGATAATAACATTACCATTCCCATAATTGACCAGCCAATTAAATTATTATCCAACACTCCGGTCTCTTCATCTCCTCAACAAATTTCAGATATCTATTTTAAATTAAACCCATCTTATCTTAACCCCAATCTAACTAAAAATAACATTTCTATTAACAATAATTTATTTCCACCAAAGACGGTATCCTTCACAAACCAACCTCCATCTTCTCTTCCCTTTGCATCCTTTTCGTCTAATAACAACATCGATCGAAACATATCCTCTTCTAATACAAATCCTCCTATCATATCTTCTGTTGATCCTTTAGATACATCCCAATACATCCCTCCTTCTTCCTCTTCTCCAATTCCAATCCCAATACAAAATACAATACAAAATACAATCCCAAACTCAAACTCAAATTCAAAGATATCTTCTTTATCAAAATCCCTATCAAACGTTATTCGAAAATCTGCTTCTGTTTCTTCTCTCCTAAAAAAGAAGAGCTCATTTTCAAATTTAAACTCAATTTCAAATGCAAGCTCAAACCTAATTCAAATCTCAAACCAAACCTTAAATCAAAACCTAAATCAAAACTCAATTTCAGATTCTCAATCAACTTCTTCAAACATTCTTTCTTTAAATAACAACAAAAACAACAACATAATCATGATTAATAATAATAATAATAGTAATGATTCAATAAAATTCGGCTCCTCTTATAACTCATTTCCTCCAAAATCAAATTTATCCTATATATCCTCTCCATCTAACTATCCGTCTGTAACAATTCCTCTTGCAAATTACGAAGCAAGATTCTCCACCAATTTCCCAATTTATCGAAAAAAAATCCAACATCCTTTCAAACTCAATAGAAAAAACTATCTCAAAAGACCAGATTTCATTGGCACCGCTTTATCTCCATTGGCTACAAAATTCGCTCTAATCGATGAAAAAAGATGGTTTGTTTATAAAATCTCTTCAAACTCGAATAAGAAGCCCTCTTTATTATGCTGTGGTAATAAAGATGGGGACTATGGCACAAATTTCGAAAATCTAATCCAATACAACCCTTACAATAATAACTTATCTCCAAACATAGATTTGCTAATTAATGGCAATTCGCAGGCAAAAGAATTTATTAAAAAGGGTATTTGGGAATTCTCTTTTGTCGCCTTAAGCGAGAATCTATTAGTAATATACGGAAAGAGATTGATTAGAATTTACGATGTCTCCAATAACGGCATGCCAATTTATACAAGATATGGAATCTCAGTTAGATGTATGGATATCTCTCCAATTGAAAATTTAATTGCTTTGGGGTTGACTAAAAAGGACAAGGCAACTGATGGAGAGGGAAGTATAATTCTTTTAATTCAATTGTCATTCCAACCCAATTTCAATTTCAATCTCAATAATGCTGACAGTAATATTAATAATATTAATAATGAAAATAATAATGATGGAAATAATAGTTTTATACTAGACTCAAATATACCTACTATTTCAACTTATCGAAACTCCAATTCTTCTTCTGCTGCTTCAAATCCCTCTTCTCCAACAATCTCATCTTTTTTCAATAACATTGTTAATACTAATAATACTACTACTAATAATAATAATATAAATGCATCTAAACTGATTTACTCTCAAGGGTCTTCTGTCAAAAGTCCTGGGGAAATAAGTACCAATGACGGAAATTCATCAAATGCAAGATCATTTAATTTTACATTAACTAGCGTTGATCATAAATTGATAACGCTTGGATATAACGATCCAATCAATGTTGTGAAGTTTTCGAAAGATGGAGTTTATCTTTCGTGTGCGACTATTTTGGAATCGAGATTTATGGTTATAAATGTTCGAAATCCTGCCGATGTTCGATTGGTTATGAAGTCGAAAAAGGATATTGACACAGCATATGAAAGTGAAGGGATAACGGATTTGGAATTTGTGGATGCGGATAATAATCTTATGGTGGTGTCGTCGGTTGCTTTTAAAACGCCGCCAGTTTTGATTGAAACATTGATCCCCAAGTCAAATCCAGATTTGTTGTTCACTCAGCCGAGATTGAAGGCGAGAATTAATAATATCGGATCAGCTATTCATAGGTGTACAGCGTCACCCCGAGGGTACGCGTTGTCGTTGTTGAATAAAAAGGGAGATGTTTTCATAGTGGATATCAGTGGAGCACAAGAGATACGAAGGATTTTGATGGTCGACAATGTTATGAGTGCGACCAAGAAGTCAGAGTCTGCCAGTCTTGGATTTTCAGCAGATGGGTACAAGCTTTTTATTATAGATCGAAGGGGGACATTGTATATTGATGATTTTATAGCTGGGACGCCACAAAGTCCGGATGTTACAAAATGCAAGTCTGTATTATAAAGAAACATTTATTTTTGTTAATTTTGTTAATTTTGTTATTATTTTTGTTAATTTTGTTATTATTTTTGTTATTATTTTTGTTATTATTATTATTATTATTATTATTATTATTATTATTATTATTATTATTATTCTTATTCTTATTCTTATTCTTATTCTTTTTGTTATTGTTAAGTTTATAAATTGTTGTATTTAGATTCATTGTATTTAGATTCATTGTATTTAGATTCATTATATTTAGATTTATTATATTTAGATTTATTTGTTTTGAGTAAAATTGAACCATAGATAATTAAAGAATCGATTCATTAGAGAATCGATTGGGGAATCAATCAAGGGTAGAAAAGGCAAGATTAAAAAAGTGGATAGAAAAGGGCCTAATTTAAGAAAGTATATATTTCTTTTTTGAATCAAAGACAAAGAATTATCTAGGCCCAATAGATTTAGAAAAGAGGCTTTAAGAGATTTAAAAGGGTTAATGATGGGAAATCTTTTTTTAGTATTTTGATTTTGATGTTCGGTTTTGAATAGGAAATGGTTGAAAGGTTTGAAACTGGTTTGGGAGAGATGTGGGAAATAATTTATATAGAATTGATTAAATTTCAAGAAATTTGTTTGGTTGAAAATATAGAGAGAAGAGAATTTTGCAGTGTAGTGGAAAGATAGTAGGGGAATAAATAAAGAGGTGATCAATTGGAAGGTGAATCTCTCAAAGATGACAAATTTGTAATCTTTGTTGTAAGGGTTTAAAGAAGACTTTAGGGAAGCTGAATTGTATTTATCTTGTAGCAATTTGTATTTGTAGCCATGATAAGAGACATCGGATAGAATGTAGACGCCAGTAGTGACGGTGCAAAATTTCGATATGAAATTTTGGGGATTGTCAAGATTGATAAACTTGAAAAGTTTTTTAAGCTTTTTACTATTGTTATTGTTATTATTTGAGTGATGATTTACTTCATCGTTTGCATGATGGTATGCTTCAGAGACTTCAACGACCTTCTTTGTTGTTTTAGAAAACTTTTTCAATTTTCTGGAGTTGTTTGATAGCTTCAATAGGGGAGTCAACTCATTCTTGAGCAACTGGGATTCTCTAGACACAACATTGATGTCCCTGGATACAGCATTGAGACCGTCAATGGAATTGATGTTTTTGATGCTTTTGATGTTCGAGATGCTTTTGAGGTCTGTTATGGCAGCAGCCTCCTTGGATAGGTTCGCCAACTGGGCCTCTGTGGAAGCAAGTGGCAATTTCCTGGCTCGGCGGGAAACGTTGGAGAGCGGCTTCGCGTACGCAGCATAACGGAGGCCGGTGTCGTCGTTTTCGTCGGTGTCGGTGCTGCCGGTGCTGTCTGTGCTGCTCATCGCCGTTGTGGTGGTGCAAGAGCAGCTGTGGTGTGCGGGCGCGGTTGAATAGACGCGGCCGGGTAAGCACCACGGCAGCACCCCTCGCATCCGGCAATTCCATCAGAACAACACGCTCTCAACATGGCTTGTCCTGCGTTGCAGAGAGTCTGGCCATCAGCCTGGCTTGGTCTGAACGCGCATTACCCGGGTGTGTGTACGCGTGCAATTCCTGCCAATCCAGCAGCCGGGTAGCGTTGTTGCACGTGTGTGCCCAGAAGCTAGCGCGCTGTGTGGGTGGAGCAGATGCACCGAGAAGAGCGAGAACAACGGTGTGAGTGTTTGTGGGCTGAAATTAGAAGCAAGACCAGATTCAGGTAGGATTTGGTAGCAGCGGTTTCTTTTTTTAGGAGGCTCATCTTCCCTCCGCTGTTGGGGGCACCAACGCAACAGCATCGAGTGCTTGTGCTGCTTTTGTTGTTTTCTTTCCCTTTTGCTCGCCATACTGCTCCTGCTCCTTCTGTTCCATCCCTCTGCTGTATTTATACATCCTCTTCCCTTGGTCTCCATCGCTGTTCCTTCTCTGCTCTCCATCTCTCTGATAGCCCATCCTTAAAGTTGCACTTCACCCATACAAAATAGACTTGAAATACGCTTGATTTAGTCAGTGTCCAGACCTATAAGCAGAGTCTGCACATATCTCTCCTGTTCCTGGAATAGTGTTAATCTTCTTAGTGCAATCGTTTTTTCATTTCTTTTCGATCTCTTCAATCTGTTTATCCTGTTCTTTACAAATCACCACTCCACTACAGACCACCTTACAGTACCATAAAACAACTTCTTGTTTTCTTCCTCCGCTAATAGCATCCGGCTATTACTTAGAATCTCCATTCGTTTTACTGTTTTCCTTTGCAAGAACAACTATATTCCAACTAACTCATACATTCACACTGGTTTTCCTATTGGTTTCCTTTGGGTTCCTTTTCTGAGTTTCATTTCTCTCTCTCTCTCTCTTTTTTCTCTTCATTTCCTTTTTTTTCATTTTTTTTCTTTCCCTCTTTTTTCTCCCTTTGTTAATCAATTTCAAAAATGTCTTTTCGAAATAAAGATAATCCTAATAACGATATCGATGGTCAAAATTACTATGACCCAAATATCGATTTTCAAGCTCAACCCAATCTAGATCCAAATTCTAATCTCAATCCTAATCTTCATCCCAATCCCAATCCTAATTCTAATTCTAATTCTAATTCTAATTCTAATTCTAATTCTAATTCTAATTCTAATTCTAATAATCAATATCATGATCCCTACACTGATCAATCCCTGAATTCTCCTTCCTTTGATCAATCTCAGAATCAACAGCCGGATTCCTCTTATTACTACTACGAAAATGATAACAACAACGATAACATTAATCAATACAATTTCAACACAAACTCAACTGCAAACATTATCCCCCAAGATCCTTCAATTCAATTAAACCAAAACATCCAAAACAATTACTCAGACTACTCTCAAAATATCTCTCCATCTGCCTACGCTCCCTCTCACATCAGCTATGATACCAGAAACTCTTCTGCCACTTCAACTCCCTACTACAACTCAATGGGCCCAAACTCATCCACCATTGGAGGCTTTGTTCCTGGCTTGCCAAACGACCCTTATCCTGCTTGGAACGCTGACAACGAAGCTCCTGTCAAATTAGAAGACATTGAAGACATATTCATCGATCTAACAAACAAATTCGGCTTTCAAAGAGACTCAATGAGAAACATCTTTGATCATCTAATGAACCTTCTAGACTCAAGAGCCTCAAGAATGTCCCCATCTCAAGCCCTACTATCCCTCCACGCCGATTACATCGGTGGTGAATCTGCAAACTACAAAAGATGGTTTTTCGCTGCTCACCTAGATCTAGATGACCAAGTAGGTTTTGCCAACGTCAATATCTCAAAGGTATCCTCAAAAAACAAAAAAAAATCTAAATCCGCTAAACTATTAGCCAAAAATAACCTCAAATCCTCAAACGACGCCAACTTCAACCCTTCCTCTGCCTCCGATAACGTCTCCTCTCAATCAGCCATTGACTCGACCCTAACACAACTACAAGATGATAACTCCCTACTCGCTGCAAACTTTCGCTGGAACAATGAAATGAATCAGCTATCCTTTCTAGAAAAAATTAAACAATTAGCACTATATCTCCTTTTGTGGGGCGAAGCAAATCAAGTCAGATTCACCCCAGAATGCCTTTGCTTCATCTACAAATCCGCCTACGACTATCTAAGATCTCCTGCTTGCCAAAATACATCTCAACCTGTACCTGAAGGCGATTACCTCAACAGAGTCATCACCCCAATCTACAAATTTCTTAGAGACCAAATCTATGAAGTAGTAGACGGAAGATTTGTTAAAAGAGAACACGACCACAACAAAGTCATCGGTTACGACGACGTCAACCAATTGTTTTGGTATCCCGAAGGTATTGCCAAAATCATCCTCAAAGACGGTACAAGATTGATCGATATACCCCAAGACCAAAGATACTTGCGTTTAGGCGATGCTGATTGGTCCAACGTCTTTTTCAAAACTTATAAAGAAGTTAGAACTTGGTTCCACATGGTAACAAATTTCAACCGTATCTGGATCATTCATGGCTCAATCTACTGGATGTATTGCGCTTTCAACTCCCCAACTTTATACACAAAAAACTACGTTCAATTGGTCAACAATGAACCAGTTCCAACTTTTAGATGGGCTAGCACTGCGCTAGGTGGAACTGTCGCTTGTTTAATCCAAATTGCTGCCACCATTTGCGAATGGATCTTTGTTCCTAGAAATTGGGCCGGTGCTCAACATCTTTCAATAAGATTTTTATTCCTATTGTTACTAACCGGCATCAATTTAGCTCCCTTTATCTTCGTCGTCGTCTATAACCCAATCGATACCTACTCAAAAATTGCTCACATCGTATCTATAATTGATTTCGCTATCGCGGTTGCCACGATTGTTTTTTTCTCAATTATGCCTCTTGGTGGCTTATTCACCTCCTATATGAATCGCTCCTCAAGAAGATTTGTAGCTTCACAAACTTTTACTGCTAACTTTTACAGACTACAAGGCAAGGATATGTGGATGTCTTTCACTCTATGGTTTGTCGTCTTTTTAGCAAAATTCGTCGAATCCTACTTCTTTCTAATCTTATCTTTAAGAGATCCAATTCGAAATTTGGCTACAATGCATATGCGATGTACTGGTGAAGTTTGGTGGGAAAATAAATTGTGTACTTATCAATCTCAAATTGTCCTAGGAATGATGTATTTCACAGATTTTATTCTATTTTTCTTAGATACTTATATGTGGTACATTGTTTGTTCTTGTGTATTCTCCGTTGGTCGTTCCTTCTATTTAGGTATCTCAATTTTAACCCCTTGGAGAAATATTTTTTCAAGATTACCAAAGAGAATTTATTCCAAAGTTTTATCTACAACTGACATGGAAATCAAATATAAACCAAAAGTTCTTATTTCTCAAATTTGGAACGCCATCGTTATCTCAATGTATAGAGAACACTTGCTAGCTATTGACCATGTTCAAAGATTATTATATCACCAAGTTCCTTCCGAAATTGAAGGTAAAAGAACTTTAAGAGCTCCCGCTTTTTTTATTTCACAAGACAAAGATAATATTGAAAACCAATTCTATCCAAAAGATTCAGAAGCGGAAAGAAGAATCACTTTTTTTGCTCAGTCTTTAGGAACTCCAATGCCAGAACCCTTGCCAGTTGAAAATATGCCAACTTTTACTGTTTTTACTCCTCATTATTCTGAAAAAATTTTACTATCTTTAAGAGAAATTATTAGAGAAGATGATCAGTTTTCAAGAGTTACTTTATTGGAATATTTAAAACAGTTACACCCCGTTGAATGGGATTGTTTTGTTAAAGACACTAAAATCTTATCTGAAGAAACCGCTTCTTATGAGGAAATTCCCAAGTCTGAAAAAGAGGATAATGATACTCTAAAAACAAAAATTGACGATTTACCCTTCTATTGTATCGGTTTCAAAAGTGCTGCTCCCGAGTATACTTTGAGAACTAGAATCTGGGCTTCATTAAGAGCACAAACTTTATATCGTACGGTCTCGGGTATGATGAATTATGCTAGAGCTATCAAGTTACTTTATAGAGTTGAAAATCCTGAAATCGTTCAATTATATGGCGCTAATACCGAAGGTCTTGAAAGAGAATTGGAAAGAATGGCTAGAAGAAAGTTCAAATTTGTTGTAAGTATGCAAAGATTGGCAAAATTTAAACCCGATGAAGCTGAAAATGCAGAGTTTTTGTTACGTGCTTACCCAGATTTACAAATTGCTTATCTAGATGAAGAACCACCACTTGAAGAAGGAAAAGATCCAAGAATTTATTCCGCTATTATTGATGGTCATTGTGAATTGATGGAAAATGGAAGACGTAGACCTAAATTTAGAATCCAACTTTCAGGAAACCCAATTATCGGTGACGGTAAGTCCGATAATCAAAATCATGCTCTCATTTTTCATCGTGGTGAATATATCCAATTAATCGATGCTAATCAAGACAACTATCTTGAAGAATGTCTTAAAATTAGATCGGTTCTTGCTGAATTTGAAGAATTGTCTCCTGACCAAGTTAATCCCTATGCCCCTGAATTGAAATATGAAGATAAGAAATTCCATCCAGTTGCCATTGTCGGTGCTAGAGAATATATTTTCTCAGAAAACACCGGTATTCTTGGTGATGTTGCAGCTGGTAAAGAACAAACTTTCGGTACTCTTTTCCATAGAGTTCTTGCTCAAATTGGTGGTAAATTACATTACGGTCATCCCGATTTTCTTAATTCTACATTTATGTGTACTCGAGGTGGTGTTTCCAAAGCTCAAAAGGGTTTGCATCTTAATGAAGATATCTATGCTGGTATGAATGCCATGTTGCGTGGTGGAAGGATCAAGCATTGTGATTATTTTCAATGTGGTAAAGGTAGAGATATGGGTTTTGGATCAATTCTTAATTTTACAACAAAGATTGGTGCTGGTATGGGTGAACAAATGTTATCCCGTGAATATTATTATCTTGGAACTCAATTGCCGATTGATCGTTTCCTATCATTTTACTATGCTCACCCTGGTTTTCATGTTAATAATTTGTTTATTCAACTTTCTTTGCAGTGCTTTATGTTAACCTTAATTAATTTGAATGCGTTGGCTCATGAATCAATCATTTGTATATATGATAAAAATACTCCAGTAACTGATCTACAAATCCCTAGGGGTTGTTACAACTTAATGCCTGCAATTGATTGGGTTAGACGTTACACACTCTCTATTTTTATTGTTTTCTGGATTTCTTTTATTCCTCTATTTGTTCAAGAATTGGTTGAAAAGGGCGTTTGGAAGACAATTGTTAGATTATTGCATCACTTTTGTTCTTTGTCTCCAATGTTCGAGGTCTTTGTTGCTCAAATCTATGCTTCATCAATTTCCTCTGATTTAACGGTTGGCGGTGCTCGTTATATTGCAACAGGTCGTGGTTTTGCTACTTCTCGTATTCCATTTTCTGTTTTATATTCCCGTTTTGCCCAATCATCAATTTACATGGGTGCAAGATTGTTGTTTATGTTGTTGGCAGCAAGTGCTGCCTATTTTCAACCAGCTTTATTATGGTTCTGGGCTTCATTGTTTTCACTTATACTACCACCATTTGTATTCAATCCTCATCAATTTTCCTGGAAAGAATTTTTTATAGATTACCGTGATTATATTAGGTGGCTATCAAGAGGAAATGGTAAATGGCACAAAAATTCATGGGTGGGCTATGTTAAGATGTCTAGATCCAGAATTACTGGTTTCAAGCGTAAGGTTTTAGGTGAGCCATCTGAAAAGGCTGCTGGTGATGCTCCAAGAGCACATCGTTCTAATATTTTAACTTCCGATCTTGTTCCTACATGTATGTATGCAGGAGGTGTTTTCATTGCTTATACATTTATTAATGCTCAAACTGGTGTTAATGGTGGAGATGCTAGTCCAGTTAACTCTGCATTACGTGTGATTATTTGTGCTTTTGCTCCTGTTGTTATTAATATTATTGTGTTGCTTGGATGCTCAACAATGGCCTGCTGTGCTAGTCCATTATTAGGTGCTTGTTGCACAAGAACCGGACCAGTAATGGCATGTATTGTTCATGGAATATCTGTTATTATTCATTTTATTTTTTTTGTTATTATGTGGATATTGCAAGGTTTTAGTTTTGCTAAAATGACTCTTGGAATTATATGCATGATCTATTTTCAAAGAGTTCTTTTTAAATTTATGACAATAGCATTTTTAACTAGGGAGTTTAAACATGACCACTCCAATTCTGCATTTTGGACAGGTAAATGGCATGGTGCTGCTAATACTCAACCATTTCGTGAATTTTGTGCTAAGATAATTGAGCAATCTGAATTTGCAGCTGATTTTATTCTTGGGCATATGATTTTGTTTGTTCAGTTACCTATCCTATTGGTACCTTTTGCAGATAGATGGCACTCAATGATGTTATTTTGGTTAAAACCAAGCAAACAAATTAGACCACCTATTTATTCGTTGAAACAAGCCAAATTACGAAAACGGATAGTTAGAAGATACTCTTTGCTTTACTTTTTAATATTAGCAGTGTTTGCTATATTGATTGTGGCTCCAAGTGTCGCTTCTACAAAGGTTAGTGACAATTTTGGTCAAGATTTAAGTGGCGAACTTAAGGCATTAATTCAACCAAGAAAACAAGAAAATAATGATACTGGTGCATCAGCTCCGAGATCTTTTTTTACAACAACTCCATCTATGTCTACATGGTCCACAATTGCATGAAGAATTAATCTCTTCCCTTTTTATACCATTATACTTATTTTTTTAATAATTTTACTATATTAGATATATTATTTAGTATTTTTAGGATATATTTATTTCTTAGATAGATATTTTATAACTATTATTGTAATATAAAATAGAGTAGGTTGAGGTTTTTGAATTGAAAAGCAATTTTAGGTTTGGTGGATCTTTGCATCCATTGCAGTGGTTCATGTATCTTTATGCATATAATACATATTTTCTGGTTTGGATTTTTTTTGAATTTTTTTTTTGATTCAACATTTTGAAATTTTTCAAAGCATTTCAATCATCTTAGTTCTCGAGAATATACCCAAAGATATACTCAAAGATATGGACAAAGATATGGATTCGGAAGATTCTCAAGTAACATACATCTCCAGGGACATTCATCCATTTTATATGGGTGGTTCTCCAATTACATTGTCTTTGAATGGTAAATTTCTCATCACTGCCCTTTTAGATGATATAGTTATAGTGAACCCAAAGACCAATAAGATAATTGATCAAGTTGAAGGTGATGGTGGATCAATTACTTGTTTGCAAATAACTCCTGATGGTAAAATGTTGGCTGTTTGCTCAATATCTCAACAATTTCGTTTATATGATCTTGAAAAAAAGAAGTTTGTGAAAAACTTCAAGTTACCTTCTCCAGTATACACCATGACAGCAGATTCGACATCCACTTTAATAGTCTGTGGAGGTTCAGATGGTTCTATAAACATCTATGATTTGGATAATAAATATCTAACTCACCATTTCAATCACTCTTCAACGATTTCATCTTTGTCTATTTATAATTCAGAAAATAAAAAAACCTGGTTATTGGCCTCTGGGGATACTTTGGGCAACATGAAAGTGTTTGATTTGATTAAAAGAAAGCAAATCTATTCTTCACAGAGCCATAATTCGACGATTCGTGGTTTGGATTTTAGCGCAAATGGTGATCATCTATTAAGTGGTGGAAGAGATAAAATTGTTCAAATTTATGAAATCAATAATAAATTTAAAACAATCAAAACGATTCCTAGTAATCAACAAATTGAATCTGCAGGGTTTGTTATTTTAAATGGAAATGAATATTACTTTACTGCTGGTGATGATCCTATTATAAAAGTTTGGGACTACAAAAATGACCTTTTAATTGGAAATTCAGTTCAAACATTAAAAACAAATGAAGAGTTGATGATGATCCAAGTTTTAAAGGTTTCTTCTAACTTAGATGATGGAAATACAACCACAGATAAGCTATTTGCCAACATAAGTGATCAAACTATTATTGAATTTGATTTAACCGACATTGTAACATTAAACAACACGGATAAATTTTTATTGAAACATGATAGAACACTTGCAGGTAATCATGGTATAATATCTGATTTAAGATTTGTTTCACCAAATAAAAACTTGTTGGCATTAGCCACAAACTCACCTTCATTAAGAGTGATAAATCCTTATGAAAATCAATTCGAAGTTCAAATATTAGAGAGTCATAAGGATCTATTGAATTCATTAGATTCTACCAATGATGGATTGTGGATTGCAACAACTAGTAAAGATCACAAAGCTAAGATATGGAAGTATTCCACAAAAGTTAATTCCTTTAAACTATTTGCTACATTTTCTGGACACTCAAGTTCTGTGACCTGTGTGACAATAAATAAAAAATATTCTACTCAGCCAAATTTTATAATAACAGGTTCTGATGATTTAACAATCAAAAAATGGAAAATTCCTGTACTAAACGATGACACTGATTTTGATAATAGCAGTTTCACGCCATTCAAAGTTTCAACATCTGTCTACACTAGACGAGCTCATGAAAAGGATATTAATAGTATTGATATGTCTCCAAATAATGAATGTTTTGCTACAGCGGGTTTTGATAAAGTTGCGAAAATATGGAATACTGAATCGGGTGAAATTATGGGTGTTTTAAAAGGTCATAAAAGAGGATTATGGGATATAAGATTTTCATTATTTGATAAAACAGTTGCAACTTGCAGTATTGATAAAACCATTAAAGTATGGTCCGTTGAAACATTTACTTGTTTGAAAACTTTTGAAGGACATTCAAATTCAATTCAAAAAATTCAATTTCTTAGAAGTGACACTTGGATTGTTTCTGTCGGTGCCGATGCTCTTGTCAAGATTTGGGATGTTAAATCAGGAGAGTGTTTAAAAACATTAGATAATCACAATAACAGAATTTGGGCTTTAACAGTAAAAGACGATGGTGATTTAATTGTTTCAGCTGATGCAGATGGTAATATCAGCATTTGGGAAGATAAAACTAAAGAGACAATAGCAGAGGCCAATGAAAGGAAAAAACAGAAGATAGAACTAGAGCAGTCATTGAAGAACCATATTTTCAGGAAAGATTGGATTAATGCCTTTTTGTTGGCCCTAAAATTAGATCACCCAATGAGATTATACAATGTTATTAATCAATGTATAATTTCAAATGACGATCCTGATAGTGTTTTGGGGTCATATAAGTTGGAAGAATGTATTAAAAAACTAACTGAAGAGCAGATTTTGCTTTTGTTTAAAAGAATCAGAAATTGGAATGTCAATTCAAGACATTTTGAAATAGCACAAAAAATTATAAAATGCATATTGAACAATCATCATGCTGATAAACTAGTTGAAATTCCTGGGTTAAAGAATTTGCTCGAGAGTATTTTGCCTTATTCAGAACGTCATTATTCTAGAATCAACGATCTAATTGATCAAAGTTATCTTCTCGATTATACAATAAAACAGATAGACACTGTTTCTATATAGTTGATATAATATAATAGATAATTCTAGGCCCCGGCGCGAAGTGCGCGAGTGAAAGGGAGTTTATTTTTTGCCATTTTTAAATGTTTTTTTTTTCAATTTCAAATCTCTTTCATTTTATTTCTAGTTTGTAATTTGTAAAACATATTTTTAAAAGAGAGAAGATACAGTACAACACGATGCCTATCAATCAGCCATCCAATCAAATACGACTCACTAATGTCTCTTTGGTTCGTATGAAAAAAGGGAAGAAGAAATTTGAATTGGCCTGCTACAACAATAAGATCCAAGATTACAGATCAGGAGTGTAAGTGCTATATAAAATTGCTTTCTTTTCTTAATAATCTTCTTAGGATTATTCTTTTCGAATAAAATCAGATAACTAATACAATCTTATAAACAGAGAAAAGGATCTAGATGAGGTGTTGCAAATTCATCAAGTGTTTTTGAACGTGTCAAAAGGTCTTGTTGCTCCACACAATGAACTTGTTAAAGCATTTCAAAAAAGTGATATTGAAGAAATTATTTTAGAGATTCTTAATAAGGGTGAAATTCAATTGAATGAAAAAGAAAGGGATCAGAAAATTAAGCAAATAACCAATGAAATTGTGACATTAATATCGACGAAATGCGTTAATCCAAATACTAAAAAAAGATATTCTCCCTCGATGATCCTTAAAACTTTAAATCAGTTGAAATATCATATTTTACCTACTAAACCAGCCAAGGTTCAAGCATTAGATGCCATCAAAGTTTTGGTGTCCAAACAAATTATTCCGATAGCAAGAGCACAAATGGAGATTAAGATTGATTCTGATTTAAAATTTTACAAGAGTCACGCCGAAAAAATTAAAAGCTTGATTGAAAATATTGAAAACGAAACATTTACTAAAGATAGGTGGGAATGCTTTGCTTTAATAGATCCTGCCAATTATAAAGAGTTGAAGACTTTTAAGTTTTCATTAGAAGTATTGGACGCAGCAGTTATCAGTACTAGTGAGGGCAAATATAAATAACGTTCTATATTGATATATGAATAAAAGAGAGTTATTTCTAAAAACAAATAAAAATATGTAGCTATATCATATTTCACACAATAATTATAACCTCAGTCTATGAAGAGTATATGTTGTTGTTTTTTTGAATCATTATAAACTTAATTTCTCTTTTCTTTTTTGGAAAATTTATGATCGGAATCTTTGAGCAAACATACAAATAAGCAGCCCCATTTCTAAGGAGCCATAAACAGCAATTATGGGGGCAGACATTCAGATCATTTCATAGCAATTGATGGGTAGTGGTATAGTAACCTCCGGAAATAATAGTTTATCAGAATGATCACATATAAATTGCTATAGAATCTCTTGAATAGTTAAATGTATCTATATTTCACCATATTGATATAATATTCTTTTAACAATTGCAACTTAGTACTTTCTTACTACAACTTGTTATTTTAGCAAAATGGGGTTCTTAGTTGTTTTCTTGAGTGTTTGGGTTATAATCTTGTCAATAGTTGATGCAGACAGAGTTTTCTCACTTTCTGCCTTTGGAGGGGAATTTGCTAACGTCCCTGTTGTGCTTCCAGTTGGCTCTACTTATCTCAAATTAAAAGGCACAGGTGGAGGTGAAATCAGCTTTACTCTTGAAGAACCATCTGGGTTTTTGACCCTTTTGAATGATCCTACTCAATACGTTTCAGTCGATGCTAACGGTTTGCACATTACTGACAGAGGTGGTGCTTCCAAAGACTTTGGTCTTGACGAGAGTGGAAACTTGAGGTTCACTGCTTCCTTCCAAGGATGGTGGGCCTGTCCTCAAGCTGATGAATCGTTCAACATTGCCAGTTGGGCTTGCAAGGATGGTATCAAAATCATTTTGATTCCAAAAGTCAGAACTGTAGAGGAGTAAGCACCCTATTATGCCTTGGACACAATTGAAAGCCATGAATACCAAAGCTCTCTTTGTGGTACATATTTATAGAGCAGAGGTTTTCATATTCATCAGGTTATTTTTGATTTCGATCAGTTTGGTATCAAAAAATTCATTAATTTTAAAATTTTAAAAATTATATACTATCAGCATATAGCCCACATTAATGAAAAAAATTTTGACGAAAATCAGTTTCGTAAACATTTAATTGCAGTTTAAACATTATATTGTTTTTATAACCAATAAAATGTAGTGAGATTTTAGGAATTGCTCTCAAATCATCAAAAAATAGTTGATTAAGAAGTAAATTGGGGATTCATAGTGATCTTAAACTAAATAAAAACTGTGTTTTTTCCACTTCTTCAAATAATGGCAATTGAAGACGATGGAAAGACTTTTCTTCTGCATGAATATGCGGAGCTGCTTAAGTCTCGCTTCAAATCACTTGATTTGTTTCTGTGGTTTTCAGCTAGAAACTCCGGGTAAGGCCGATCGAACTTTTCACATCAAGTTGTGAAATGGCAATAACTTGTCTAATGCAATTCTCTCAATATTTGATAAAAGACCAAACTTGCTCTTTTTGTGCCCTTTTATTCGCTAACTATCTTTATATATTTTACAGAAAGAATGAGCAATCCGGAAAACAGTCGTTTGATTGTTGGAAGGAATACTCAGAAACGGCCACGAGCACCTGATCATGGTGGGGCTACCGACCAAGCGCAATTGTCATGTACTTTCAATGTGAGTATATGCATACATAGTAAACATTCTGCATAGTTGTACCTGTGGGCACAGCTCTACTTCAAAAATTGACAAAAACTGAAGTGTAACAATAAGATTTGTAGTTGAGAATATTTTTGAACTATGCAATAATTCAATGGAAACTTAAATTACTAGTTACCATCAAAAAGTTTTTTGATTGTGATGAGAATAAAATGATATGAGACTTTAAGTACTAATGTTTTTTTTGTATTTAATCAACAAATATATACTTACCTATGTTTTTGGTTAAAAATTGGACTATGACAACCCAAAGTCCAATTTTTAACAATGCTCTGGAAATCGGCTAGGTACTATTCAATAATACTTTTAATAAGTTTATTTCATTTTCTGACTGTTGCAAACATCTATAATAGTACAAACAGAAAAACTGGAGCGGTTAAATTTCAATATAGAGGATCACAATATGGTAACCCACTTACCATTTTATCATTAGGAACTCCTCCACAAAACTTGAATTTCTCATTGAATTTTGATTCGAATATTGTGTGGGTCATTTCAAAGTTGAATCCGTACTGTTATGACAATAATTTTGAAACCTATTCTTATTACAACAATTTCTCATATCCTAGCGGTGATACTATTGTGAATTACTGCTATAATTATGGTGTATTTATAGAGTATGATTCAAATACATTTAAATTTGCTAATCCTAACGATAATCCAATTTTATCGATCAACTCTTCATTGAATTTAAATTCCTCGGATCTAACTGTTGCAAGCGGTTTATGGGGAATGGATACTTTGCATTTACTTGATAGTACCAGTTGGGAAGATTTTGAATTTGGATTAGCTTTGTCAGTCAATAGTTTTGTTGGGAATTTAGGTATAACATCATTCAATATCACAGATAAAACTTCAAATTGGTACAACAAAACCAGTCTAATTGATTTATTAATTCAACACAACTTGATTGAGAGAAAAGTATTGACTGAGTATTTCAAATACGACAAACTTAATAGCTATAATTATAAAGGAAGTCTCTTGATTGGAGGCATTGACCCCACAAAATTTCAAGGAAATTTGACAACCATACCAATGATCAATAGATATGATCAAAATCTCAAGCCAGATATACAACATTTGGATGTCACATTATCATCATTCTCAATCAAATTATCCACTAAAATTTTGCAATTAGACTATAATAATTCATATTCAGAGAGTTTGTTTAATTATGCAATTTCGGAATTAAACACCACACAAGTAAAGCAAATTGATCATATTGATGGTGATAACAAATCCGAAGCAATAATAACATTAACTGATAGACTATATCCAATATCATTATCTCATGATGGATCAAAATCATATTTACCACCAGATATATATAATACATTCTTGAACATGATTGCTCCTTTGGATATTGATTTAAGATATACACACGATAACTATACAACCACTTATAATATATTATATAATTTGGAATGTTTTTTTTCATTCAATCTCTCCGGTTTCATGGTCGATATACCAATTAATAGAATAGTAACCAATCATAAAAATGTAAGTTATTATTACGACATGAATGATGTGGTACATGAAAAGAAACAAGGTATTGTTTATTATAACTTCGATTTTCGAAAAAACCCTCATGGCGACTTTTTTATATTAGGTAATTTCTTTCTTAATGAATATTATGCTGTGTATGATTATGATCGGTACACCATATCATTTGCACCAGCAATCTATACAAAACCCAATCAATTCCTAGTTGATGAAGAATTAGATGAATACATTGAAAATTATCAGGAATATTTGGATGATGGGCAGATTGATTACAACGAGGTTGAAATTGTGTCCAAAAACCAGAAAATCCCTCGAGCAACAAAGGCCAAATACTATTCAAATTCATACTTTGAGTATGTCACTTCATACATCAACGTCACAACATATCCTGCTACCCAAACATACACATACCACAATTACACATTATACTCGTCATACACCTCAAAGATGTTTTTCAAATCCACTCCAGTTAGAACATACAGCCACTACATAACAACATCAAGTGGCAATGGGCCTTGGACAAAAACAGTAACAGTAACTATTAATGAAGGTAGTGAGGCAGTAGTTTCGTTCAAGGAAAGCATCAGCAATTTGGGATTCACAAAGGCATTCACCACAGTATCACATCACAATGGAACCAACGTTGAGTTTATTGGAAATAGAAACCACGGATCAAGAATATTATCAATGAATTTGCAAACACTATATATTTTTGCTGCCATTTTCGTTGGCTTTCTGTTGATAGTATAGATGGAATAATAATTTTATTATTGTCATGGCTAAATTTTGTCACTTTTCTTTTGTTCTAATTTTTTGTGTTTTGATTTTATATGACCTGTTACTTTTATAATTAATTTAAAATTGTTAGTTGTTTTTTTAGGTATAAAATGAAGATTTACAAAATTAGCTTTGGTTGGTATGTTTAAAAATCCATAGAGCTCTTATTTTCAAAGCTTTTTTAGTAGCAGGTGATAATATTTATCACCCACTGTCGGGGATTTACTGAATACCGGTGAAAGGTCAATCACCGAACAATAGCAAGATTGATACCCCCTGTTCGGTACCAGTTGTTTGGAACAATGCAGTGTGCATGTGACCGGCTGCCACTTTGGCAGACTTCTTTGTGGATCGTTGTGTGAACTTTCTTCTTCGTGGCAGCACAAAACACAGGAAAATGGCAGTTAAAAAAGAACAAAAAGAGTCAACATCGAAGGGTGAATCAACTTCCAAGAAGGCTTCTGCTAATCCTCATTCTCTTGACTTTACAATTGTTGATTTTTTTCAGGTTTCAGGCAGCTTTTTGGCGTTGAATTTTCTTCTTTCGTACTTTTTCACCTCTTCACTTACATGGGGTTACCATGGCCATTACTTGGACTTTAACTATTACAAATTCAAAATTAATCACTTTAACAGCTATCTTAACTTAACGGATTCTGAATTAGCCTTGTTCAATGGTTCAGATCCTAGTTTGCCCATTTACGTTTCCGTCAACGACAAAATCTTTGACGTCAGTTCTTCAAGAAAAACCTATGGTCCTAAGGGAACTTACGGATTTTTATCTGGAAAAGATGTAACTAGGGTATTTTTAACTGGGTGTATTGGTAAGAAAGATGAATATACTTATGATTTGAGAGGAATTGATGAGAACGAAATAAAAGAGAAATGGATTAATGTTGAAAGATGGGAAAGCTTTTATGAGAAAAACCCAAATTACTGGACTGTTGGGTATACTATTCATGATAAAGAGCTAACGGGCGATCCTCCTACTCCTTGCAAAGCTGGTGCAACAGTTCCAAATAATGTCTTAAGTCATCATGATAATTCTGAAAATCCTCATGCTTATGGTGGAAAACCCCATAATCCTCATAAAGATCACTCTGATGAAAAATCACATCAAGCTGCAGATTCTAATAAAGAAGAACTTCACCATCATCACAAGAATGCCCATAACCCTCATAAACCGAATGGAAATCATCATGGAAGTCATCATGGAAGTCATCATGGAAATTATAATGGAAATTATCATGGAAATGGTCAACATCAATCATTGAAAGATGCTTATCAGAAAATTCTTCAAAATAACAACAATCCAGGAAAAGCAGCTCGCCATCCTGGGTTTTAATTTTATTGTTTTTAAGTAATTTTTAAAGATCTTTTCAAAAAAAGTGTAGTATATATTGTGTTTTATTTAAGTAATTTTAATTGATACTAAGCCATATTTATTTATTATTTTATAATGTAAAAATGGAATGCTGCCAAAAAAAGGAAGTTTAAAAAAAGTAGTTCAAATTTAAAGATAGTGTTAAATTTATTTCATAAAAAAAGGGTAAGATTTAAATAAATTCTTACAATATTTTTTTTTTAAAGTAATGTTCAAAAAGAATACATAAAAGTCGAAAATGATGGTAATAATACTGAAAGGAAATTAAAAAAAAAAGGTATAATAAAAGCTACAATTACAATAAAAAGCTACTTTTCAATAAAAATTAAAACAGAAAAAAAAATATCATTTAAACAAAATATAAAAAAAAAGAACGAAATTTTGGGAATTGAATATTCCTGGACTAAAAAGATAGTAAATCTAAATCTTGAGAATTGTTATTTTTTGTATTACTTTTATTGACATTATTTGATTGTGTATTTGAAGTTGGTTGAGATGTAAAATCACCAAATAAATCATCGATATTATTTGAATTTGAATTTGAGTTTGAGTTTGAATTGTTTTGTTTTGAAATTGTAGAAATAGGTTTCGAGACAGAATGTGATCTTTGAGGTTGTGAATTAAAATTATAAGTTTTTGCCGATGAAAATAATGAGCTAAATGCATCAGAACTTGGTTTAGAAGCAGTCGAATTGGTAGCAGTATTTGTGGTAGATATAAGTGATGGGTTGTTGTTGTTGTTAAAAGAAAGTAAACTGTTTGGTTGATTATTATAATTAAAATTTGAAAATTGGTTTTGAGTTGTATGAGGTTGATAAGGTGAAAAATTGTTTGTAGGATTACTATTAGTTTGTTGTGGGGTAGATAATGAACCAAGAGAAAACAAATCACTGAGGTTACTAGAAGTTAAAGGTTGCTGTGGTGGTTTTTGTGTTGTTGTTGATGTTGTAGTGGTGGTGGCTGGAACAGCACTTTGAAAATCATCAAAGTCATCATCGTCATCATTACTGACGTTATTTTTTTTATTCAAGGTATTGTTGTTGGTATCAACATCATCATCAAAAGAAAAAAGATCAGCCTGAGGCTTTTGTTGAACGGATTTTTGTTTTGGAGTATGTCTTGATTTTTTAGGTTTACCAATTGAAGAATTGGAATTGGACTTAGAAGTTGAATTGGAATTAGAAGCAGTAGTGACATCATATTCTTCAAATCTATTATTTGAACCGGCAGTTATGTGTTCTTCAAATCTTTGGCCATAAACACCGCCGTCACCATAAACTCTGTTAATGTCAGCAGTACCATAACCAGTATCTTCATCAAAGTCATAAGAACTAT
The DNA here is from genome assembly GCF_001661345.1 of Ascoidea rubescens DSM 1968. Classification (NCBI taxonomy): domain Eukaryota; kingdom Fungi; phylum Ascomycota; class Saccharomycetes; order Ascoideales; family Ascoideaceae; genus Ascoidea; species Ascoidea rubescens. The sequence continues at coordinate 154,277 of NW_017962929.1, read as the reverse complement.
AGGAATTGGAAGAATTATGATGACGACGAACTGAAGAACCACCTGCAACACCGCCAAATTTTCTTGCATTTTCTCTGGCTTTTTTTCTTTCACCTCTAATTTTGTTTTCATCACTTAATAACTCCAATAATAACTTGGCTCTATTACGAACGTTGATACCTTGATCTTTTCCTTGAGAATCGATATAATGGAAGCCCTTAAGGAGACCGATAAGAGACATATTAGATCTCGCATCGTCAACAATTCTTTCAGAACCATTTTTAACCAAATACTCTAACAATTGTAATGCCTTATAAATCTGTCTCCATTCATTGGCTGATTTTTCAGTAAATCTTCTGAAAATTAAACCGCAGATTTCTTCTCTTTCTCTATAATTATAAGTTCCAGCAGCAATCTGTTGCATTAAAGACGAAGAAGTACCCCAAGGTTCATTGTTGGTTGCCTCACGAACTTTTGCTTCCATTTCAGTATAATTGTATACCACATTTTGGGCTTTACGGACAATGTGCTTCACCTCATAGAGATTCAAGTTTTTGATTTGGCCTTTTAATAAATCCATTTCAATAATTAATTGATGTAATGTAGGCGAGATAGGAAGAAAAACAGAGCCAAAAAAGACAAACTAGATTACAATTTGATGGTAAAATTGGAGGTTGTTATATTGATCAAAGTGAATAAACAGATTGTGGTTTCCTCAGAAAGATTAAAAAAGTTAGAACAAGTCATACTTCCAGCTGGATATTCCGGTTTCGCAGCAGCAGAAACCCAGAACAGCGGCCCTCGGACCTGGTCGGATTTAAGCCGGATCCCCTATTTGCTGGTTTTTTCTTTCCGGCGACGATAACTCCGTGCTGGTTCGGGTCAGCCGTATGGGTGTGCCGAAACGGAGCTTTCAGTTTTGAGCAGAAGTAGCAGAAGCAGCACAATCCTTCTCGGAAAGACTTTCTTCTGAAGAGTTAGAACAGCTCTGTTTTCTTTGCTGAAGCATACAGAAATTACGTAGTAAAAGAAAGCTGTGGCACTCTCTGAATTTGTGATAATGTCAAATTATTAGGTGATCATTTGTACCCCTAGCATTAATAAGGATAAAAAAAATAAAAAGATAAATAGATAAAACTGAAAAGAAAAAGAAAAGAAAAGAAATAAAAAAAGAAAAATCTATTCCAGGACTTCAAAAACCCCCTTTCCATCTACTTTTCCTTCTTTGATGTCGAAGAAGATCTTTTGAATAGTGTCTATAGCTTCGACAGCATCGGTTGGGAAACTAGTTCTTTCTCCACCAAATGGATCATTTCTGCCCTCTGGGAAAAACTCTAACAAATCATCAACATACTCTTTCCTAATTTGGCTTACATCTTGGTGGAATACTTTATTAGTTATAGTCTTTTGACGTTCGATCCAAGCTTCTTGGTCCTTTTTGGACTTGAGGGTTTTAAAACCTGACCAAACACCGGCAACAGCAGCTGAATAACCTTCTAATCTATTGAAAAAAGCTGTGATATCTGTATTATATCCAACATTTACCAATGTTTCGTCTTCAAGAGAAAATGAATGTAAATAGAAATCTAATGCTCTTGGATGGTTTTTAAGATATTCCTTACTTAAAAATGGTACATATTGATGGTATCCAGTAGCAAAAATTACAGCATCGAACCCAGTTTCAATTGATCCATCTTCAAATTCTACACCTTGTTTGTCTGGTATGAAATTTCTGATTCTTGTTTTGACTGTTATTCCTTCGGATTCTGATAAGTTTTTAACCCATTGATAAGTAGGTAACGAATTTCTTGAAAGAAAAACAGTTGAAGGATTTAGAGGTCTTGGGAAAGTATATTGAACTAAATCAACTGCACTGATACTACCACCGATAAATAAAACTTTTTTCTTTTCATGTAAAATCTCTGGATCTAAAATCGATTTAGAATGTGTGATGTAGATATCTGGATTAGTTTCAACAAATTCCTTTAAAAGTCCAATTTTGGGGAAATAAGGAATAGTTTTTCCGTTAGCAATGATAACTGCATCAAATTTTTCCTGATACCATTCTTCATTTATAATGAATTTTTCCTCAGTATCGTCAGCGATTACTTGTTTTCTAACTGTCAAAACCCATTTATCGTTAATTTTTTCAACATTCTCAACTGACGAATAAAATCTAAAATATTTTTTTAAATCATAATCTTTGACGACTTTTTCTAAATAATTGGTAACATCCCAGGCTGATTGCAATGGACCCAATGCTCTGTTTAATCTTGGAACAACTTTATCATATGAAAAAGTCATATATTTAGTTGCGACATTGGTGAATAAATCTTTATAAACACCGGAATTTGACCATTGGTAAATATCAGTGTTATTTTTTTTTCTTGATATAGCAAGTGGCTTGTCAATGGAATATTCATTAGTGATATTTTCTGGAATTTTATACTTGTAATAAACTTCTTCTGCTTTATCATAATTTTCAAGTTCCAAATTAGGTAATTGAGGATCAAGAGCTTTTTCAATAATGTCTTTATTCCAAAGTCCACCAGTTGACGAGTTTTTCTCAAACACGACAATGTCACCAAATGCTTGTTCATTGGAGGACAAATCCTTTACGCCAATATAGGATTTCCCATCTTTTGATGTGTGTATTAATTCATTCAATGCACCAATCCCAGCAGGACCTCCACCAATAATGGCGATTTTTTTGATTTGAGTTTCAATAGTCATTTTAAGCCAATTTGTGCTATTTAAAAAATACTGTAAAAGATTGCAAAATGTTAAGAGTTACCAATAAATGTGATAAAATTCAGTGTCTGTGGAAAAACCAAATGATCTATTCTATTGATTTTGAGATATATTTATATTCCATTTTCAAAAAAAGAATTAGTTTACAATAATAAGGTGATTTTTTTCCAAAAAAAAAAGAGTTAAGGTTATAGAAACCGTTATTAATTGTGCAATTTAATAATGGGATATGATTTCGAGTGATTAAAGGACACTATCTCGATAATGAAATTGCCTAACACCTCAATCCACAGTTGTGGTGGTTAAGATTTGAGAAATCAGCCAATCACAGCAAAAGAAAGAGGTCCCTCATGCTTGGCGAAAAGAAGTGGGACACTTTTCGTTCTGATATAACCATCGTGGAATCAAATTAGCCATCGTGGATATATATGAGCTGCAGTGTAGCTGTGTTGGGACCATGTTGGAGTTATTTGAGAACTATGTTGGAACTATTCCAGAACTATGTTAAACTAAGGTAAAACCAGAGTAGAACGAGGGTAGAGGTAAAAAAGAAAGTAAATATGGTCACATGAGATTACTACATAATAGTAGAATATATATTGATTTATAGAATGAAAAAAAATGAAACAAATGAGCTACAGCAATTTAATTTGACACATCTTCTGGATCTGGGTGGTATTGCCAGTGATCACCAACGTAAGGAATCTTGCTGTAAAAAGTGTCTTTGAATTTTGGAATACCATCAGTGAAAGTAGCAACAGCGAATAAACCTGCACCACCCCAAAGAATTAAATCTGGAGTATATGATTTTAAAACACTCAATTTTGATATATTTGAAATGATTTTGTAGGCTGGTTTGGTTGAGTACTGTATTTATTTAGTTCAATAATGAGAATATTAGTTGCGATGATACTTTTTTTGTTTGTAGTTATGATTTTTGTGAATTTGATTATGCATTTAATTGTAATTGAAAAATACATACAATCATTTTGAGCGGGTGTATTTGCAATGTGTATTGGATCTATAGATAACCAGAAAATAATTACTTCTTAACGATTATAGATTCAGATGTTTATAGGTATCAACATGAATAACTAATGTATGAAGTTTGAAATCATAAGACTGCGATTGGCCCTATCGGAGAAAAAACCGGGTAAGCTAGCTCGAAAATAAAATTAAATAGAGATGAAAAGCGCTTTTTGCGAGAATCGAACTGGTAATTTAACCGTGATTCTCTTTGCAATTAATCACGAGTTTTAACAGACAAAAAAGAAAGCAATCACAAACACAAAAAGCAGCAACATACAGAAAAAGAAAGGTGAAAAACGATTTGCGAATATGAATTGTAGACTAAAAATTGCAATTGGAGTTATGTTAAAAGTTCTTTTATTTATATTAAAAAAGAGAGAGGGAATTTCATTTAGGCGCTAAAAAGAGGATATATAATAGTTTGTAGATACTGAATTAAATCAAAATGAAGATTGAAATAAACTAAATTAAATTGGTTTAACTGTCACTGAAAACACCCCAGGATTGTTCAACACCATAACTACCTGGATCTTTCCAGAGGTCATCGTACATGGTAAACATAAAGACAGAGGAACCGCAAGATTCTTGAATAGATTTGATACAGGTCAATTGGTTTTCGTAAGAAGGAACAGCAACACCTAAGGAAGAACCAGAATGAGGCCATCCTGCTTCAGTGATGAGAACACTCTTTTGACCACCACAAGTTTCCCAAATAGTTTGGATGTTTTTAAGTAACCACGAACCACATTCAGAAGGTTCGGTGTTACCATCAAAAAATGGATGAGAGTTGACAGCAATAATATCACTGTATTCACACAATACTGGATTATTTTGAAAAGCAACATAAGTGTCAACAGAGACAACAGGGCCAGTAAAACCAGCAGCGCTTAATAATGATCTACCAGATTCAACAGCACTTTTAACTTGACTAGTTGAGTAAGAACCCGAGTTAACCCATTCGTTACCAACAGATACAGCATAGATGCTATCCCAACCTCTTGAGGTAGCTTTGACAGCACTGGCTAAAGTACTAACAGCACTGTCTAAGTTGTTGTAATCATATAAACCAGCCAAGATCTTTTGATTGGAACCTAAAGCAGCTAACACATTTTCAACACCTGAACAGTCAGTAGCGTATAATCTGATCAATTCAAAACTGGATAATTTGCTGACATCGGATTGAATAGTTTCGGCCGATTTACAGTTACCGTCGTTAGCATAAGGAGAGTAGGTGATACCCTTGGCACCGGCAGCAGCTGCAGAAAGATCAGAAAAGGAAGCAGAGCTTGGTACAGGTTGGGCGTTTCTTCTGTGGACGTGATGCTCATGAATTGCAATAGGAGAGGCTGCAATAGAGGAAACAAGAGCAGATAAGACAGCTAATTTGGAAATTTGCATTTTGCGTGATTATCTGATTGTGACTATTTTCAGTGGGTTTAATTCAACGAGAAACTAAAATTGATCGAATAAAGAACAAAAGTGAACTAATTAGGCCTGAGTAGCGTATTTGACTAATGAAAAGTTTAGTTAAAGGAAAGTATGGTTTTCTAACTAGTAATAATTTGTCTTTTTTGAAGTAGTGAAAATGAGTGACTAAAAAAAACAGACTAATATAGATATAATAGAAAACAGTAAAGAGTGGTATTGTTTGTTGTTGATTGAAATTCTTTATAAAAGAGAGGAAAAGAAAACTTACATATAAAGGAAAGAAAGGTTGTGAAACAAGGGGATATATATTTTATATATCGACGAAAAAAAATGAGTTGAAAACCAGCTGGGATATATCTTGGTAAAATTCAAAGAAATTCATCAACAGCAGCCAGTTTCAGAAGAATTTAAAGCCTATTGGTATATTGGGTCTTTAGTGTTTACTATTTAGGCTGTAAGCTATTCTCCAATGTATCGTTATGTTGTAGCTTGATGCAGAAATAATACCGAAAAGAGCTAACATTCTGTTTCATAAGGGATGTGCTCAGCAAAGCTCTTCGAAAACCGCAGAATGTCCATTTTTCACGGGTTGGAAAACAACACTACACACTAAAAAACAAGCATAATCGGGAGAAAAAAAAAGAAAAGCTTAAGATTTTGACTTCTCAACGTGCTTTTTTCAACTTAAGCCTTTGGATAAAGCCCTCAGAGCATTTTGAAACAAACAGTTCTTCCTAGCAACTACCATCAGGCTTCTCAGAATCACCAAGCAGGTGGTGATCTGCTGGAGTTTCCTTCAGCTTTTGCACTATCTCTTTTCTTCTTGAACCAATTTATCCAGTTTCTTTGTCCTCTTTCTTTTCTATTGTTTATGGGTAGTTGTATTGACACCCGTCTTCACCAGGAGTCAGCGGCCACTTTGAGCAACTGCACTGGCCTATTTGGATGTGCTGCTGCTGCAAATGGCACAAGCGCAACACGCTGAACAGTTCTATCTGGCTCTGGATCGACCCCAGTTCAGTTGTTGCTGCAGCTGCTTCTAGACCAGTCTTTGTTACTTTATTGGCAATTTGACTTTGTTTGAGATAGGTTTCCGGTTTTCCTCTGCAGATTCAAGAATCGTTTTCACGTGATATTCCAGAAACTTGAGGCCGAAATGGTCGGAACGGAAAACGCGTCCGCGGTGATAGACTGATGCATTCCAATGTAGGGAACGAAAATGCTTTTTTTCCAGAAGTGTGGGTCGATGCTGTCATTGTCTCATTCTATAAGGTTATCGTTGGTGATTATATCAAAACCACCTTTTGAGTAATAAAAAGAGTTAAATTTTGATTTTTTTGATCAAATACACAATGATATCCTGTGTTGGATACACCAAAATGGTTTTCAGAAGATTCAAGTTGAATGTTGCTTTAATTGGGGTACTTTTGGTATTATTGAACCTTTATTTTTTCCATAGTTACTCCATTGATTCGTATTCCATCAGTCAAAATCATCTTCTTGTGAATTATTTAAAAGAGCCACCATCAGTAAACCCTAGACGCATAAACTCAATAGATGACATATTTCTTCAAAATAACTTTGATGGTATAGATCAAGATGTTTATCCATCTAATAATTATTCATCTGTTTATGATTCTTTATTTTATAACCTGAGTATTCATCCCATCAAATTTCAAAATTTAAACTTGAATCAAAAGTGTAATTTATATTTTAATCAATTGAACTATTTAAATGACTCTTATTTTTTTCCAGTGTTTAAAGATTTCCAATACAACGGCCATATTTACGAAAAAGAAAAGTTTATCAATGACAAAATTAGTTCATTAAAAAAAGAGATTGAAAAACAAAATGACAATAATGACAATAATGATGATAATGATGATGATAAAAAAAAGATTGATTTAAATCAAGAAAGAATCTTCTTATCAACTTATGTTGATCAGAATATTGCAAATAATTATTACGTAGACAATCTATTAGTTGATTCAATTAATCATATCAGAATATTTTCGCAATGTTATTTAAATGATAATCAAAACATTGATAACGAATCTAATAATTATACCAACAACATCAACAATATTAATAGCAGTATCAACGATGATAATAATAAGACTTGTTCTTATAATGAAATGAAATTATTTCCCTTTTTATCAGGAAAATTGCCCACTATAACAAGATACGATGGGGAAAAAATTAATTTTTCTTTAACAGTTGATAAAAATAAAAAAATCAATAATAATAATAATAATAATAATAATAATAAGGATAATGATAGGGACAATGATAAGGATATTTTAAATTTTGGTAATTTCAACTTGGCTAAAAGTAACTCCAATACTTGTTTCACCAAATCATTGAGAAACTCCTTTAGTGGTAAAGGTATTGCAATATCAGCTTCAGACAAATTCTATCCAGATTTAATTGGTTTGATTAAAGTTTTAAGGGCCTTGGGAAACACTCTCCCAATTCAAATTGTTCACAAAAATGATTTATCGTTGCCTTTTCAAAATAAATTGATTAAACTAGCAAGATCTGATAATCTAAAGAGTAAATATCTGACATACTATGAGAATAATAAGAAAATATATTACCAAAAGAACTATAATAAACACCATAAAGAGTATTTGGACTTGGAATTTCCCAAACAAGAGTTATATTTTGTTAATGTTGAGGATTGCATATCTGATAATTATAAGAGCTATTTCGACGGGTTCTCGAATAAATTGTTGGCATTGTTTTTCAATTCATTTAATGAGATAATATTGTTGGACACCGATACAGTGTTATTTGTTGATCCAAACGAGTTTTTTGAATTTGAGGACTATAAGAAGAATGGAGCATTTTTCTTTAAAGACCGAGAGTATGAATTACGATTTGATTATAAAGTAGATTTAGAATTTTTTGAAAAGTTGATGCCAAATGATTTAGACGAGTTTTTTTTTAATATCAATTTGATAACAAATAAGACAAAGAAAAACCGGTTTATGAGTGGACTAAAACATTACATGGAATCCGGAGTTGTAATCATTAATAAGAAGACACATTTCAAATCTTTAATAAACTCGTTAACATTGTCGACAGTTCCGCAGTTTATGGGTAAGATTTGGGGTGAAAAGGAGTTGTTTTGGTTGTCGTCGTCGATAATGGGCGATGAAAGCTACTCATTCAACAACATTGGAGCAGTGGCAATAGGCGAGCTATCATTACCAGAACAGAGACCCAATTCGAAGTCCAGAGAAGTCTGCTCTACGCATCCAGGACATATTAGCAGCGAGGATTCCAAAACATTGTTGTGGATCAACTCAGGATTTAAGACATGTAAAAAAGAAGGAAGTGAGGTGGTTGACATGACACTTGACAGCTTCAAGAACAAGTACGAATCAGTGGAGGATTTGAAGAGCTATTATGAGACCCCATTGAGGATTACAGGAGCAATACTTCCTCCAGATGCCTCCAACGAGTTTTTGAACAACTTGGGCGAGCCCTCGAGAGGATGGAGAATGTTTGAGTCGTGTAATGGATATCTCTGGTGTGGTTTCAACGTCGCTGGAGGAAACACTCAAAACCCCCAGGCAGTGGGCAAGGTGGTGGAGTATAACGAAGAAGAACAGCAATTCTTCGACTTTCTTGGTGAGTTGTGGATAGGAAAGGGAAACGATGAATAAGAAGCCATTGGGTGTTTTCTCTTGTGTTTTCCAGCTGTGAGCAGCTTTTTGTTTTGTTCAGCTCGTTTTTCCACTTTTTGCTCTCTTTTGTTGTCATTTTTGCTCTACTTTTGCTCTATTTTTGCTTTTTTTTAGATTTTTGCTCTCTTCCCTTCTGTTCTCTGCTGAAGACTGTGCTGCCTCTGCTGCCCAACTTGTTCTGTTTTGTTACTTTTTTGTTTTTTTAGTTCTCCAAGCTCCCCCAACCCAGGGGAGCTTGCTTCTCTAATTCTCTTCCCTCACCTTCGATAGGTCATGTAGGACCTGGCTGCCAGCCCCAGAGACAACAAAATGGCCCAGCACAGACCACTGTGCTGCCTGTGCTGCCTGTGCTACCTCCGCTGTCTCTGCTGTCTCTGTTGCTCTCTTGAGCTCTTCCAACTGCTCCCAGCCCCAGCTGGCTTCCACCGGCTGGTCTTTCCAGCTGGATGAAGACTGGATGTGCTTGAGATGGCTTAACCGAAACACACTCACTCCAGCTGTTCACTTCTGATCTTCTCCTTCTTCGTCTCCAACTACTGCTGCTCAGGATCCCTGTCTTGTTGCAAAATGCTTTCTGTAAGTACCAGAGGAGCCTTTCCCTCCATTCCCAAGGTGTTCAGGAACATCATCAGTGTCTTGCTTTTAATAGTGGTTGTTTTTCAGTTGCTAATTTTCTGCCATTTGAGTGAGAAGAACCAAATCATTCCTGCTGATGCCTACTACAACTACAAAAATAACAAGAATAACAAAATAAACAGCAACGGTTTACAAGATGCTCCTGCTCACTTAGAGAACCCGGATCTCTTTTACGATGAAGACGACTTCAACAACAACGAGATCTACAACCACATCAACAGCGAAATTAATAGCGAAATCTACCACAACAAAATCAAACTTCGCCAAAATGTCACCAAGGAATTGCTATTCAACGATCTGTTTGCTTCATCTCATTATAAACATCTAATTGAAACTTATTCAACCTCCTTCTCTTCAAACTTCTCCTTGGATAAAAGATGTGAGCTATATTTTGATGACCTTTACATTGTTAATCCAGACTGGCGTATAACTTCCTTTGAAGATTATCCCTATTTAAAAGGAGTCTTTAACCACGATCAATATATCGAAGACAAAATTAAAAATCTAAAAGAAGAAAGAATCACTAAACTAATTGAAAGTGGTGAAACTGAAGAATTGGCTGAACTAAATTACGAAAAAATCACTGATCAAGAAAAACAAGAGTTTGAGCTTCAATTCTTAAGTGACTATAACAAAACTATCCAAGCTGAACAAATGATGATAGATGCTCTAACTCATTTGAGAGTCTTTGGCAAATGCTTCATCCCTGATCCTTCTGATCCGAATAAATATCAAAATTACAATAACGATGGTTCTTTCTTAAATTCTTTATCCTCTTCTGACTCAATTTCTCAAAAGATTAAAAATGCTTTCAAATACCTAACTTCTCTCAATTCTGACTCCAATTCTGATTCCAATTCTGATTCCAATTCTGATACAAACCCAAATCAAAATTTAAAATTTGATGACCCACAATTTCTTTCAAGTTTAAATGATTTTTATGAAAATGAACAATTTAATCTAGTTGATTTATGTTACGACACTGAATTCCATCTATTTCCTTGGCTAACCAAACAATTACCAATATACACAAGATGGACTGGTGAATCGGTCCTTGGTATCCCCCAAACATCAAATTATATCAAAGGTGGTAAATATTTTATCGATAATGACCCCATAATCTCTGATGATCAAACACAGTTTCCTATCTTCAATCAAACTTATTTTTCGGCTCTTAAATCTCAAAATAACTTTCATTCAAAACGTGCTTTAAGAAGAAACTGCTTTCTAAATCAATTTAGAAGTTCTCTTAATGGTAAAGGTATAGTAATTTCAGCTTCTGACGATTTTTATGCCGATGTCTTGGGTTTAATCAGAATGCTCAGAGCTCTTGATAACGAACTTCCAATTCAAATTGTTCACAAAGGTGACTTATCTCTTGAAACTCAAATCAAACTAATCAAAGCTGCCAGAAATCCAATGAAAATCCCAAGACATTATTTCAATGTGGTTTCCGATTATGTTTCTCATGATTTTCCTAAACAAGAAATCTGGTTTGTTAACGTTAAACACTGTATTGCCGAAAACTATAGAAAACATTTTCTCAAATATGCAAACAAATTACTAGCTTACTTTTTTAACTCATTTGATGAAATGATTTTATTTGATACTGATACTGTCCCAATGATAAAACCCTCGGATTTCTTCAAGTTAAAACCCTACAAATCCTCAAATACTTTGTTCTTCAAAGATCGTTCTAATAATGAATTTATGGCTGACCATGATGCTAAATACTTTAAAAAATTAATGCCAACTTTTTTTGACGAATTTATGTTTGATATACCAAAATCAACTTCAAAAACTTTGGAGAATCACTATCTTAAAGGACACTTTAAACATTATATGGAAGCAGGAGTTGTTGCAATTAAAAAATCAGATTATTTTCCTGGAATTCTTTCCACTATCCAATTACAGTTTTGGTTCCCAGTTAATTCAAGAGTTTGGGGTGAAAAGGAATTATTCTGGATGGGCCAATCGGTTATTGGGAATGAAAATTATGAATTTAATAAACATCATGTTGTTGCAGTTGGTGAATTAACTCCACAATCAAAAAGAATAGAATCTGCATCTCACGAGCTATGTTCAACTCATCCTGGCCATCTTTCTTCTGATGACAATAAGACTATCCTCTGGATCAACTCGGGGTTTAAACGATGTAAAAAAGAAGAGGCTTATAAAATAGATATCTTAGTTGACTCGTATAAAGAAATATTTACTGAAGAATCATTAAAAGAACACTATAGGGCTCCTTTGAAAATTAATGCAGCATTATTACCTCCAGCTGGTGACTTAAATTTACTAAACGAAATAAATGAGCCAGCTTCTGGTTGGGTTATGACAATGCAATGTGAAATGTATTTGTGGTGTGGATATGATGTTATTGGTGGCAGCTCTGATCCAAAATATCGAGGATTTTATGTAGAATATGATAATATAACCGAGTATAAATATGACTATTATGGTCATTTGTGGATGGGTATTGATTTGGAAGAATATTCAGGATTTTAATTTCTTGCTTTCTCTGTTTGCTTTTTCTTGTTTTTTCGTGCTTTTTTTTTAAACAATCTTGGCTAGTGTTTGTACAATCATTTTTTGGTTTTTCGTTGTTGTTGTTTTTTTCTATTTAAGCAGCTTTATAGACATAGTGTTTGGAATTAAAAAAATTTATTTTTAATTATAAAAATATAAAAATTATTGTATAAGATAAATATATAAAAACTATTGGAAATGAAATATTATAAGATAGTAAATTAAATTAAATTAGATAAGCTAAATTAGCTTAAATGAAGTTAGATAAATTAAACCAGAATTATTTTTTTTTTAAAAAAAAGATGGTTATTTCTACAGTTGTCTAGGTTAAAATAGTGAAAAAAATAAAAATGAATCCAAAATAAATCATTAGAACAGAAAAACAGTTTAAAATAGAAAATAGGGTTAGCTTTTTATTTTATTTTATTTTATTTTATTTTATTTTATTTGAAAAGGATCTTTAATTGGAAAGAATATAATTTTCAATGTCATCTAGTTTTAAAGCAAGTTTTTTTCTTTGAAATTTAGTATTAGTAAAGTATTGTAGATTTTTAGTGGACGAAGAGTTCTGCCATTGATTTGAAGAATTATTGGCAGAAGTTCGATTTATATTTGTATTGGAATTGTTATTGGGGGTGGTATTGCTAGAGGAATTAGAGTTGATATTTGTTGCTTTATTATTCGAAGATGAGTTGGAAGGATCAGACTTTTGAAGATCCGAGTTTTGAAGAATGGGATTATTGGAATTATTGGGATTATTGACATTGATCAATTTGATAAAGGCCTGTTCTTCAGGTTTAAGTTGATATTCATTACCAACAAAAGTATATTTTTGGTTTGCAAACTCTTTTATTAGTTGAGTATTTTTATATCTTAAATTTTTGTTGAATTTGCCATAATTTTCAACGGCAGCAAGATAATCTAATAACCTTAGGGCTTCATAATTGTTAAACACATTGACGCCTATTTTTAAGAAAGATCTTGTGGGGTCGTCATATAAATCCTTGTAATTTAATTCAGCTTCGTCAAAGATTTTTGTGGAGTAAGAGACATTTTCAGCGCAAGAGAGTTCACATTGCAATTCATTTATATTTTTAAAATCAGTTAAATCGTCTATATGGTTTAAATCAGGTATTGACAAGTTATTATGGACACAATCAATATGAGAGATGTTTATATTTTTATTTGAAGAGACAATTGACTTATATTTTGATAAGTCATTTTTCAATTGGTTATTTGTGGATTGAAGATTTTCATTTTTGATTTTTAGTTTATTATTTTCTTGGATCTTTTCCTGGATTTTTTGATTGAAATTTTGATTTGAGGATTGGTAAAACGATATTAAATCATGTTCCGACAAAGCGCTATTTTCAGTTGAAATTGAGCAAGCAGAGGTCACATTAAGGTTTGTATTTGGAAATTTATCAATGTTAAATTCATTCAAAAAGTTGTTTTGGAAGTTCATTTGGTCTAAATTTCTGTTTATCTTTAAATTTTCAGACAATTGGTAGCTGGAAAGTCTCTTTGAAGTGTTGGAATTAAGGGCGGAGTGTTTTTTATTTATATACAGATCAGTGGTGTCGGTTTGAACCGAATAAGAAGGAAAGATTTTTGGAAGTTTTCCATCATTCAGTAGAAGATAATTGATTGTAGAGTTAAGTTTGATATTGGCACCCTGTTCATACAAAAGTTGGTTCTCCAACATGACAATTCTGTCTTGTAAATCGTTTGAGGAAGAAGTGACATCATCGGATGGAGGAACTGTAGAAGCATTGGGCAATTGGGTTGAAGGTTGTGTCGAATTAGGAGATTCAGATCCCATTACAAGTCTCAATTTTTTTAAGGAAGGCATCTTGGGCAGCAGAAAGCAAGTTTGGAAGTATCACAGTTGGTGGGCTCAAAAACTAGTGAGAAAACACTGGAATGGCTGAGAAAAACTAGAAGAAAACAATGAGAGGTTTATATATACCATTGAGCTCTCGCAGGTTCACGAAACAAGCTGAGCAGACGTTTGACATTGTTTTGGGCCTGTCGCGTTGAGTCAGTCGCAGCGCCAGCAACCAATCAGCGACAGCCCTAGAGCTCATAAATATGCAAACCCTGGCACTTTCTTGACGGATTCTGGTGTGATTGTGAGATCCACTTCTGGGCTAGAGACAACATCCATACAAGCATATCCAAGCTGCGTTCAGCTGGGCGGCTGTTGGCGCAAACGCACCTTTTTTCTGGCGCGCGCTCTGTTCCAGAGGGAAGCGTGGGCGGGCAGGCGCTTGTGAGCTCAGTTTGGAAATCAGCCGCCCGTTTGCACGAGGGAATGCTTCTTGCAAATGGTGACCAAATTCTGCCCTTTGAATTACTCAGAAATGACCTTTTTGAGCTAGGAACACGCACTGCTACGCAGATCTCAGACAACATATATTAGGTTTTGGATTGCAGTGCGATGCGGAAGGTGATACGATTTTCCGAGTGCTAATTGTTTACAAATAGTGTTGAATAAACTTTGGCTCGGCATTGTTTGCGCTTGTGCGTCCGTTATGCAAGAGTCAACTCAAACAGGCTGCACATATGGACACCTTTTCAAACAGAACTGTCCGCATTGGGGCTCTTGGACAAATTGAATTAAGCTAACATTAACTTTTGCAACTACAATTGTCTGTAACTCTCTTGAATTGTGCTCCTGCTTCCGATCTGATTATGCTTCTTGCTCTCTTTCCTAACCTCCAAGATATATCCATCTCTTTAATGGCATCTTTTAGCTTTTTCTTCATACGTGATTTGCCATTTTTCAAAGTCAACTGTTTTACACATTTCACTCACCTGTAGCTTCGTTTTCTTTTACACCTCTTGTGCGAGAATTTTTTCACTTTTTCCTTTTCAAATGTAATTGAATATGTCCAATAGACGGATTTCCTTTGCCATCACTTTTTGATCAATTGATTTATTATCACCGCCATGGCTTCCCTGGCTCCTATCGGTTCCTTCTCTTTTTTCAAAATTTGCAGTTTTTGTGATTATATCTGGTTTTGTATTTGTATTCCTTTCTCCAGTCAACAATAAAACTTCCTGTTGGTGTTTTTCGTAAAAGCTTGATATTATCAACTCATTTATTCTTCGATTCTTTTGGCTAAATCTTGTATGCATTTCAATACCACCGACACAATCCAAGAGCTTTAATCGGGAACTCAATATATCATTAGGAATTCGATCAATTTTCATCATTATTCTTGTTGGATCGTTGTATATCTCAATATATTTTTTCCTAATTTCGTCCAACAATTCGTCACTAAATTCAATTTTTTCAATTCCTTCAATTGTATTTGCTTTAGCCGAATTGGCCTTTTTAATGCCATCATTACTATTATTATCATTATCATTATCATTATTGCTTTTTTGTAGTGTCCATCCTGTGTTCATCTTATGAAAATTCATCTTAATACAGTTAACCTCACTCTGTAATTTCATATTCTCTTGAATTAAATCCTCATTTGCTATCTTCAATGAATTATTTTCTTCAATTTTTTCTTCATCCTTTATTTGGTAATCTCTGTTTAAATTTTTATATAACTCAATCAATTCACCATCATCAAAATTCCAATCCAAATTCAAATTTAAATTCAAATTTGAATTTAAATTTGATGAATTGCTATCAGTAGCTTCAATTGATGAGTCCATTGATGAATTCATTATCGAATTCACTGATGAACTTGTTTTTATCTTTAATGATGATTGAACTAAGTTTGAACTTGGATCATTAATCTGATACATTGATCTTTGTCCTATTTTGCTTTTGCTCAACTTAGATTCCTTTGAATTTAATGTCGATATCTCTGAAGCAGCATAACTCAAGTTTGTAACTGATTTCGACGCCTTTCCACCTTTTTCTAAAAGATGGTTTATTGCAGCATTAAGTTTTATATTAGCTCCTTGTTCAAAAAGTAGTTGATTCTCCAATAGGTTTAATCTTTCTTTATAGCTCTCCAATTCTTTCAATTCTTTCAATTCTCTCATTTTTTTTACCTCTTTTACTCGTTTATTATATTTATCATCCTTTTTGGTATCTTCTGTAACAACACTCTCTTTGATATTATACTGATTGCTTCCATTCTTAAAATGTCTTTTATGTTTTTGCTGCAAATGATAATGAATTATCTTCTCATTTTGCAGATATTTAGGTTTAAATCTATCTTCACTTTCTCTTAATTCATTATGTTTAAATGTCATTAAAGGCATTTTCAAGGAGGGGAGAAAAAACTTCTATTAGCACTAATCTTTAGTAGTTTTATTTATCAAAATAAAATAGTAAAAATAAAAATAAAAAAAAATAAAATAAAAGTAACTTGTTTACTTTCTTTCTTTCTCGTTCTTGCCCTTTCTTTTAAAATAAAAAAGAAATTGTATCTATTTAATATAAATATAAACAAAGATATCTTTTAAGGGGATCAAATGAGGAGAGAATCCATTATATTTCAACTCAAAAACAATAGTAACAAGATCTCAAATTGCTGTTTCAAAGATACAACCTGAACTCAGTAGCCACTTTTTAAACATAACATATAAAATTATTATACAACCAAACTGTATTACTATTTCACTTTAACTTCACCCATCAATAAGCTTTATAAACCATTGTAATTTTCTTACAAAAAAAAAGAGAAGAAAGAAGAAAGAATCGATTGCATTTTTCAAAATCTTTTCAACACATCCTTTATCATTGATATGTTAAAAAGAAAAATCAATCTTGCTATTTTTGACATAGTTCCTGAACCAACTAATGAAAGACAATTAATTCCTTTTAAGCAGCTTTCACTCTTGCAATATTTAAATTCTGCTTTGTTTACCACTCCTATTGAGATATCTCGACTCAGTGCTTGAACTAAAATTAGCTGATAAAACATAAAATTCCCAAGAACCAATTTGGTTTATCAAAGTTCACAAATCTGGAAATCTCAGACGACTTGTTTATTGCTCAACAAAAATTTCAATAGACAGGAGACAGAAACCAATAAGAACTCCTCAAAATCAGCAGATATTATCTAATATCGTGAAACCAAGATGGAATTGATTCACGACATTGTCTTTTCAAGAACGAAAACTACAAATTAATTTAAAGTTGAAACAAGTGTGAGACTTGTTTCCTAGATAAACAGGTTTTGATTTATAAAGAAGATTGAACGTTTAGAAATATAAGTATAAAGAATAAAGAATATTTAGAAATATAATACTTATATAATAAAATATATGTAAAAAATGTAATTGAACATACCAAACAACGAGAGAAACTATCAACTAAAAATAAAATTAAAAAAGCAACATTAAATTAAAGGAAAATTAAAGAATGAATACACATATGGGTTGTATAATGGATAAGATCAAAACATTTAGACAACAGCAAGAAATAATTTAAAATAAGACATTAGGGATAAAACAAGAGAAACAGAACCAAATGGGAAATCAAATACTTAATTAGATGACAAAAACTAAAGTGAAAACTTACATGACTTTGAAATGATTGTAAATTGGCTATTTTGTAAGAGTGTAGGAATCAATATTTTGTAATCTTTTTTTTGATTTTTCTCTTGTAGAATAATTGGTATTTTGATCTATGATATGGTGGTCATCAACAATAGCATTATCATCAGTAGATAAAGAGATTCTCGGCCATTGTAAAAGAGATTTGATGTTGATTGCAGAAGTGGTTTTTTTAACGTTTTTGTTTTCAAGACTTTTAATGACTCTTTCTGAGAGAGTTTCTTCTTTTTCTTTTAAATAAATAAGACCAAAATCATTATATTTTTTCATTGAAAAGCTATGAATGATCTGCTCATCTTTTTGTCTAATTTTTTGACTGAAACCGTTATAAATTTCCAGGACAGCAATTAATTCGTATAGCCTTAAATCATCTATTTTATTTATTTGAGGAGAGTTATTTATTTTCATGAAAGATCTAGTTGGATCTTCATAGATTCGTTTGTATTTTGATTCGGCTTCATTGAATACCTTTGAAGAGAATTTGAAGTTAAGATGGGATTTATAGATGGATAGGATTTTATCTATGACATCATCAGAATCTTCATCCTTTTTTTTATTTCCAATTCGGGGATTGTTATTAAATGGAGAATTTGAGGATATATTTTGGATAAAGGATAGGTAATTGTTGTTTTTGAAATTGTAGCCTAATAGATTATTTAAATCTTGTAAAAGGGAGTTAAATTTATTGAAAAAGCTATTAATTTCTATATTATTTGCAATAGGATTTTTACTGTTATTGTTATTGTTATTGTTATCAGTATTAGTATTAGTATTATTGGTAATAGTGGAAAGAATATTACTGCTATTTTCCCAAATTGAAACTAATTTAATGTAGGCTAATTTAATTTTTTTTAAAGAAGAATTTAAATCTGATATTTTGTGAATCAAGTTTTTATTTGATATCTTGAGGTCATTAAAATCTGAAATTTTTTCATTATATTTTTTTTTGATATCGTTATTTGAATTTTGGTAATAAGTGATGAGATCATGGTGGTTAATTGAGTTGTTGTTATTTAAATTATTTATATTATTAGTATTGTTTATATTATCGATTTTTGTTGGAAATGATTTATTATTTTGAAGATGTTTATTGAAATTATTTTGCTTATTTTTAATATCATTGGTGGTTATAATTGTGAGATTTTTAGTATTTTTATGTTTGTTAGTATTAGCATAAACGTTAGAGTTAGAGTTAGGGTTAAGATTAGAGTTGGGACTATTTTTGTGATTTGAATTGGAATTGAAATTGAAGTTGAAATTAGAGATTGAGAAAGAATTTGAATTTGAATTTAAGGTGGTGGAAGAGGTGAAAGAAGTGGAGGAGGTGATTGAAGGAGAATAGTTGGAAGAGGTGACAGTTGAGATTGAGTGAGAATTTAGGTACTCTTGATTGTGGTTAGTGTTAGCAGCTGTGTGATTTGAGTCTAGATCATTTTCAGTGGATAAAGAAAGATGAATAGTCGAGGTTAATGATTCACTATCAGAGGTATTGACATTGTTGTGATTCGTATCACTGATTTTAGAATCAGAAATGTTATCGACTTTGTTTTCAGTTTTATTTTGAGTTCTAGTTTCTTTTTTGCTTTTGTTGAGAATAAAATGATCGAAATCGTCGATATCATCTAAATAGTTCAAGTGGTTAAACTTTTCAGTGTGAGAACAAAGAGTAGAAAGTTCTGAGATGGGTTTGTTAGAATGACTTGAAGAGTGTTTGTGTGAGGCATTAGTATCAGTACCATTGGTTAAGCTCGATAAGGAGCTTGGGATGTTGCCATTATTCTGGAGGATGTAGTTTATGGCAGAGCTGAGCTTTATGTTTTTGCCCTGTTCGTAGAGTAGCTGGTTTTCGAGCACAACAATTCTCTCTTTGTAGGACTCAATCTCTTGTAAATGGTTTTCAAAATTGTTGTTGTAGGTGTCGTAGAGCCCATTAACATGATCAATGGACACAGAGCTAAAATTCAATGCATTCAAGTTGGTGACTGAATTCGAGCTGGAAAGGGAAAAGGGATGGTTGTGAGCTGGGACTATGGGTGATGTGAGCGAGAAGCTGTTGGCATAGGGGTCTTTGTAGAGATTGGATCTTTTGAAGGACATTTTGAGGTGGTGAACAGGCGAAAGACAAGGTGAGGTGAGGGAAGAAGGAGCTGATCACCAGAATTTATACCCAACCGAAAAATTCCACACCTCATAGCAATTCCCAAACAAGAAACAGAAAACACCATCTTGAAAGGGGCCATCGCCCTCGTCTTTTTGGCTCTGTTAACCCTGTTTTTCCGTCATTTTCTTCTCTTTCACCATCTTTCTCTTCCTCTTTCCCAGCTCACGCTCCACCGCCGGCAGAGCCCGAAGCAACAGATTCGGCACTTTCCCCAGCCCCTTCTCCTTCTCCATCTCCAGCGCCATGGCGATGCCGCTGCTTCGCATACACGCAGTGACCACGCGAACGCAAACCTTTTTTTGCTGAGCAAACGCTGGGAACGCAGTGTAATGCGCTTGGCACGCATCTGTATGATTGGCGCACACATCACTCGATTCAACAAGGTTGTGTTCGCATTCTGTGTTAGGGCTAATAACTTTAATCACATTTGTGAAAATAGGGCTTTAATATTTTTGACATATTGGAAAAGCAGTCATGCCGCCGGAGTGGTGCTCCCTCTGGTGCGCGAGGTTTTCGCTGGTCCCTCTGCTTGCGACTCACATGACTCACCGAACTTGAAAATTGTCATCAACAAATTTATTCACCACAAGATATTGAAGCGACAGTCCTCCATAGCGTTGAAATAACTAGACAATATCCAGCCAAATAGTATCAAAAAGTAAGTGATCATATATTACTCTCAGTCAATTAGTTCATATTGCAATGCGATTTGATTGGTTTCAATTTTTTCTGTCCTCTTAAGCGTGTTTACATTTGATTTAATAAGAATTCATCACCTACAAGACTGGTTTTAACTTGTTTTTTTTCAAAAAAGTTGATTAACTGTTATTTACTGAAAAACCCGTATTAATAAAGATTCAAATAAAATGAGAGTAAAATGAAAATATTAATCAAAAAAACAACAATCAAAATATTAAAATTGGATCAGATTTTAAAATTTATCAAAATTTTGTGTTTTAAAATATAAAATTGTTTTTAAGAAGGAAACGAATAGTTGATTTTGTTTGAATAAGAACATTTGTAGACCAATATAGAAAATTGAATATTTCAAAGGATAATAATTATTCAAAATAAACTGGATTTAATTTTAAATTATTATAAAGTGCTTAGAGCGAATATGAGTTTAACATATAATGGATAATAAATGGAATGAAATTAATAAGAATCATATTAAATAAAATCTGATAAAATTAAATTGAAACAAATATATCAAGAAGAAGAGATTGACATGATAAAATAAATTTTTATTAAATTGAAACAAAATGACTAACTTTTTATTTTTCCTTTTATTTTTCCTTTCTTAGTGTCTCGTCTTACTGAATATCAAGTTATCGGTCGTCGTTTACCAACGGAATCAGTTCCAGAACCCAAATTATACCGTATGCGTATTTTTGCACCAAATATTGTTGTTGCCAAATCTCGTTTCTGGTATTTCTTACAAAAATTACACAAAGTTAAAAAGGCCTCTGGTGAAATTGTTGCAGTTAACGTTATCTCTGAAGTTCACCCAACCAAAGTCAAGACCTTTGGTATTTGGATTCGTTATGATTCCAGATCCGGTACTCACAACATGTATAAAGAATATAGAGATGTTACTAGAGTTGGTGCTGTTGAAATCATGTATCAAGATTTAGCTGCCAGACACAGAGCTAGATTTAGATCAATTCATATTTTGAAGGTTGTTGAATTAGAAAAAACTGATGATGTCAAGAGAAACTACGTTAAACAATTTTTACATCCTCATCTTAAATTTCCATTGCCTCACAGAGTTCCTAAGTCCACCAATACTTTTTCATATAAAAGAGCTTCTACATTCTATTAGAAATGTGATTAAGTTGATTATGCTGAATAAGTTTGATTTGATTTGATTTGATATAGTATAATTTAATTTAATTTAATTTAATACAATGTAATGTTTTATTAATAATTGTCAGTGCAAAGCGATGATTTTGTGTATTTTAAAAGTGAAATTTAAATTGCGAAATCCACAACCATCGATGATTTTCATAATCATGTATAATTTCCATAATCGAATTTCCATATTCATATATAGTTATAAGATAATAAAACGGACGGGTAAGTGAGATTGGGTAAATATGACACAAATGAATCAATTGTAGTTGCAATTGTAATTATACACCAAAGATAAAGGTTAAAATGAGGGAAATTGGAAATTTTGTAGGCAGAATACGAGAGTATATGATAATTTTTGCAATGATTATTATTGTATTTTTTGTGCGATATTGTTATGTTTATTACCGATTGCGAGATAATTATAAGTATTACAATACTTATAATACTTATACTAATAATACTAATAATAACAATAATAGTATAAGAAATAAAAAAGGTAGACTTGAGAAGATTAAACAGGAAAAAATAGAAGAATTGATAAATGAGCTAAATGAAATACAGAAAAAAGAGAGACAGGTTTTGGAACAAAAACGAGAAAAAGAGGATAAAATTAAGAAGATTGATGAAATTGATAATTTAATTGGGGACAAGATCAAGAAGGCCAATATTGATATTGATAAGTTGAGGATAAATGAGTTGAACAAAATTAAAGAATTAAACGAGGATAAAAAAAGGCAAATTACAAAAATGAAGGAAGAAGAATACAAAGCAATTTTTGAAGAGATAAATTTGGAATTAAAAGTTAAGATTAATGATATCAGCAAGAAGCTAGAGTATTTGAAGGGGTCTATTGAGGAAGAAAAAGAAAGAATTTGGGTGAAATACGGGGATAAACCCAAAGGGGCCAGAAGCAGAGGGAATGATAGCGATAATGGCAATGATAGCGACAATAGTAATGACAACAATGGAAGTGGAATTTTGATTGAAATTGGAAGAGAAATCAGCTACTTTGATGAACTTAATAGGAAAATAAATGAAAACATCATTTGGAAGATCGGATACAACCAAATCAAGAACAAAGAACAAAGAAAGCTAGACAACTACAGAAAGCAGTTTGAGAACCAAATGAGAGAGCAAATGAACCGACTAGGAGAGATGCAGGGCGAGTGGTGCACCAGCACCATCAGCGAGAGCTGGAGCAAAAGAAGTACGCAGCACCGGTGGGAGAGCGACAGCCTCAGTCTGAGCGAGGGCTTGCTTCTCCTTCTCGCCCACCCCGAAAAGGTGGAGCACACGAAGATGAGGCAACAGGAGTTCCACGTGGCGGCCGCCAGCGACAGGCTCCTGGCCATGGCTCGCAGCACGGCGTACACCGTTGCTCGGCTCCAGCGGCAGTTGGAGCAGATGGGCCATGAGTAGTGAGCAGCAGAGGAAGCTCCGACAGCAGAAGTAGCAACAGAATCAGCAGCTGGTGATTCCGGAAAGCGGCAGGGGAAGCGAATAATAGACGCACATGCGCCAGGATGTGCGTGTACAGTTATGCAGAGCGCCGCAATGCGTGTACGTGCGTCTGCCTCGGCGCGCGCGAGAACCGTTCGATGTTTGGAATACGGTTTAGGGTTTATTGCCGCTTTGGTGCGCGGATCTGTGCGGCGGCATGCTTTTGGGAGCAACACCCAGCAGCATGGGAGAGCTGTCGCGAAAGTGCAGCGATTTTTTGTAATTTGAGCAAATCCTCCACAAGCTTTTTTGATATAAAATCCTGCTTTTCTCTTTATCTTTTTAAGCTGCTCTTTCTTCGATTCTGCTTCTCACCCCAGTCTCATCCAGCTTCCATACTACCTCCTCCTTATCCACCATATATTACCTTGCTTATGTCGCACTACAGCTCCTTTTCTGATATGGACTATCAAGCTCTAAAGTTCCAGCTCTCTGATTTGAAGAGCCAGTTGACTTCGAAGGAAAACCAGATCCTCAAACTACAGTACCAAAACAAAAACTTGCTCTCTCACTACACCTCCTTCAAAAAACTATACATAAGCAACTTGGTTGCCATCAAAGCAGATCTCTCCAATATCAAATCTCTTTTTTTCCCCAGCAACGACACTCAATCTGATATCAGCTCTTTTAACTCCAACAAAAATTTTGTTCAGAATCTTATATCCATTTTCAATAAAGACTACGACTCGAACCTATCCAAGACTATCAAAAACAAAATGGAATTATCCACCATTATAGCCCAAAAACAGAAGATCATCAACGACAAAAATGATCTAATTGATTCTCAAAAGGATGAAATCAGTCAACTAAAATCGATAATAATCAACTTGAAAGAAAGACAAAAAGAAAAGGAAAAGGAAAAGGAAAAGGACTCTCTTTCTCTCAATAGCCCTCCAACAAAGCCAAGCTCAATAAAATCAAACAATCTTGAAAAGACTCCTTCCAGTCATAACAACTCCATCGCAACTTCTCTCTCAAACTCCTCTTCTTCAAAAACAATCAAGAAAAAGAGACCTTCTTCTATAATCTCATCCCATTCTATAAACTTACCTTCTCCAAAGTCTTTTTCTTCTTCAAAATACAATCAACAAATTTATCATCAAATTTCCGTCCCCATCCCTCTTCAATCCATAGATCTCAGCATCCAAAGATCAATATCTCCTTCTTCCTTTAATTGTATCCATATAGATTCAGATAATAGCCATATTGAAAAACTTGAAAGAAAACTGAGCAAAGATTCAAACCTTTCAGCTAACTCTGAAAAATATCCTGATTCCACTTCTTCGTTTTCCTCAAACTCTTCCTCTGATGAAAATAACAAAAGCAATCATCATTTCAATAATAATAACAATAATAATAACAGCAATAACAGCAATAAAAACAATAACAACAACAACCACTACACTCACATCAACTTGTCAAATGATCTCAATAAACCTGAGTTGTTCAATTTTAATACTAAAAGTATTAAAAACTCTTCCTTCTCTTCTGCGTCTTCCTCTTCCTCTCCTCCTCAAAATTCTCTAAAATCTTTTAAATCTCATAACCAGTCTAGTCCTGCTAGAACTATAACTGACCTGGACTTAAATATAAATTATTCAGGTTCTCTTAACTTTACAACTAATTTCAACGATAATAACGATACTAAATCTACCATATCAAAATTATTTAGTCTACATAACAATCAAAATAAATTATCAAGAAAAAAAAGAGTCTACTAATTTCCTTTAATCTACTATAATTTATTATTATCATTATTGTAATTTATTATAATTTATATTTATACTATACTAATTCTCCATTATTAATACTACATTATTAACGTTTATGATTTTAATGATTTTCCACCTTTATTTCAAATTGTTACTACTATTATTACGACTTATTATTACTAGACTTCAATATTTACTCACCCACTCACTCACTCACTTACTTTCATTCACTTCAACTTTGGCTTTGTTGTTTTAATTTCAATTTTGATTTCTCTTTTACTCTTACTATATAGATATAATCTTCATTATCACAGATTTCTCGGTTTACTTGCTTTTTCTACAATGTCTTATCATTTTACATTATTTTACACTATTTTTACATTATTGTCTATGGTTTTTCATTTAAAAATTTGGTTTCTATTCTATTCTATTCTCTTATTCTTTTTGTCTTTAAATAAATTATACTCTAATTCATAATTATTAATACACTTTTCATTCTATTTGGCAATAATCCAATCAGTAAATTAAGAAAGTAAGAAATTACAATATTCCGTAATCTCTTCAAACATCTTCAATTCTCCAAGTCTCTCCATTTCTAATGGATTGCTCAAGTCAAATTTTCCCAATTATAGTTACGAATTATATATTAACTTATAATGATTAACTTATAATGATTTTCATAAAGACAATCACAAAGATAATCAGAAAAAAAGTTTATAGCAATTTTCCACTTAACACATTTAGTCTATTTTCCTTAGTCGGTTTAGAATGTTTAGCTCAGTAACTTTATTTGCTTATTCAGGTTTTAAAAATGAGTGTTATTTGGAAATTTACCACTTTCTATATCATGTTAACTCTATTTCGTTATTCAGAATAATGTGAACAAACGATAACATAAAAAACCAACAAAAATTTTACTCTTTTAGCTGATAAAATAACTATAATTGCAACTATGCTTGTGATTATAATTATGGATGGAAATGTGACAGTAATAATGAAGTAATTTCCAATAGTTTGAAGGCATGAAAATTCATTTAAAATTACCTGGAATTGATTTTTATAATTGACCTTAAATTGACTTTAAATTGTAATCGACATGACTTAATCAAAGATAGCTTCAGTTGAAATGAGAAAGGTTCTTTAAAGGGTAAATTTTGCTGGTTGGAGTTGTTTAAAGACAATTTCCGTCTGATTTGTATATAGATTGTACCTTTGTATGTAAACGACCAAACCAACAAATTTGTTTTGACTTTAAGCTACTGAGAAAGTCAAATCAATGGTTGAAACTTTGTGGATTAAATAAAACTGGGTAAATAAAAGTGAAAGTAAAAAACAGTAACAACAAAAAAGGGGAATAGAAAAGAATTAGAAAAAATAAAAATAAAAATAAAAATAAAAATAAAAATAAAAGAGATTAAAGTAGAAATATGGTATTAGATTTAGATATCGAGAATAGTATGATGAATTTAACAAATGAAAAGATATGTTAGATTATTCAAGGTGAATAACCATGATTTAAATTAATATGTATTTAATGAAGATAGCATAAGGAAGATCATTTAGAAAATTACAAAATATTAGCCCATTAAACCAAAATAGAACAACTTTATAAAAGATTAGAAAATGATTATGGAAAAGGTTAAAAGCAAAAAGAAAGAAATGAGAAATGAGAAATGAGAAACCAGAAGGATGTGAATATGAATAAAGTGAATAATAACATTAATAATAAAGTGAATAATAATGCGAGTAATAGTGTGAGCAACACTATCATTACTATTGGGATAGAGTTTGATAATATTCTAAAATAGTTTAAATTTGTGCTAAATGAGTTTAAATGAGTTTAAGCATTAAATTCTACAGAATCATGTTGATATTCAGAACCAAGTGCAAATGGTGGAAAGAGTGAAGACAAAAAGACTGAAATCAGCATCAGTGAAGCACTAGGTTGGGAGTAACTTTAATAGGCATTGGATGTATTTTGAGTCTCCAAGCAGAAGATAATCAGGTAACAGTGATATTTTGATACTGTTATAAGTCAAAATTCAGATCCAAAGGTAATAAAGCCCATTTGTATCAGTGGAAAAAGTGGAAAAAGTGGAAAAAGTGGAAAAAGCAAAAGGATTATAAGACAAGTGAAAGACATGAAAAAAAAAGTGAAAACCTGTGGAATTTTGGCAAAACACCTCCAAAGTTTTCAGAGTTTTCACAGAAAAAAGAAAAAACTAAAAAGAAAACTAAAAAATTAAAATTAAAATAGAAAACTAAAAAATAGTTAAAACCCACAAAAACCAAAATAAATGTCATAGAATCGTATTTTACAAAAAGAATGACGAATGCTCAGTAACAACCAATTCCCAAACAAACACAGACAATAAAGATACCAATCGATTAAAACTGAACTTGCCAGCTCAGTTTCCAGGCGAAATGAACGTCAGTGGAGTGTTCTGTCTAATAAATTGATACTAGCTGATAGTTTAGATGAAAAATTTGGATAGTCAAAGAAAATACAGAAATAATTGATACGGTAAAATTAACAAAATACGTGCAAATGCAAAAAAAATTTGGTAATGAGTACATTTTCGAACAGTTCCATGATTGATGATTCATATTTCATGTTATCTCAAGTTGGGATGGAAGAAATCACCAGTCGGGGAACAATCTGGTCTCGTTAGCCCTTTTGCACTCGCTGGTTACTCTGAGCTTGACAATAGACTTAGCTGAAAAAGTCATATAACATTCTTTTCCCTATTCAAATCCAATCTAAAACCAGCCCGAGTTACTTTTCGGAAAGCATCCGTAGTACCTACGAACATGTACCGTAGAAACGGCGAAAGCACAGAGCACACGACGAAAACACGTAATATCGCAATTACACCCGTAATCACACCGGACGTTGACGGCGTCGAAATACCGGTCTCGAATCGCACTCGCCGGTCGGCTGGTGTTTCAGCTTCCCAAATAAACTTTTCACAGCTTCCTGTAAGTCTCTCAGGGTTTCTTCTCTAGTGCTGCGAATGAGCTGAGGGCTTTGTTGGACTTGTCGCCTGTTTTGTTTGGGGAGGAAGTGGGTTGATTTGTAATTAATTACCAGAAAAAGAGCTCATTTGCACATCATCCCAATGATATGCAAAATGTTTCCAAAAAACCCATCAGTCTGAGACTTTGATGGTGACAAGTGCATTTGGAGAATTCAGGTCTGTGGTTATAGCTTTTATTTGGTTTGGATAATAATTCAGTTATTATTACTATTATTACGATTATCATTATTATTGTGAATGTTATTGTAAATATTATTATAAATATTATTACCAACACCTTTTGTTGCAAGATCCCCCATCGAATCCTATTATTTTCCAATTTCTGGTTTTCCTCAGGTTGCCTCTGAGGTGATTTTGAAACATGAACAAATTTATATTACATTGTATTGGTTTGTATTGGTTTGTATTGATTTGTGTTGATTTGTGTTGATTTGTACTGAATTCCCCTAGTTTTTAATTTGCCCATATCCAATGTGCCCTTGCTTTTATTTCACCAAATAAGTAAATACCCTCAATTGACAAAACCAAACACCTACTGTAGGCAAATGGCTCTTTTCCTTGTGATACATGCCCCTTCTTTGCTTTATTATTCTTGATTATTCTGATTTTCCTGCTTCGCATTCAATTATCAGTCAATTATCATTCAATTGTGTTTTAATTATTTCTTGTTTCCTCCAAAATCATTTCATGTTTGAAAATTGGTATTCTAATGCCAGCACTAGCTCACTAATCCAAAGAAATAAAAACACCTCCTACTGGCCATTTGGCTAATCTTCAAAAGCAATTTTGCTTTTAATTCCATACAATTTCAAGTCTCTCATTCACCAATTCCTATTTCAATTCACCTCTGAAATTGTTATTGTTTTACCAATGTTCAATCCTCAATGCTTAATGTTCAATTTGATCTTTGACCTTTGACCTGATTGATGATATAAGCCTTTACTCTTTTCTTGCTTTATTATCCCTTTGAATTTCCATTTCCTATCTTTTTTAAATAATATTGTATAAACTTTATAAATTTACATTTTCTTTTCGATGTTCATTAACTACATTTTCATTTACACTTTATTTTCCTTCTTAATACGTGAAATTAGATCATTATCTTTCTCTTTTGGTCAATTCTTAATTGAATAATTCATTTATTTTTTTTATTATTAATTGTTTATTCTTTAAAAAATAAATAATCAACTCATTTTTCTTCTTTTCTCGCTCTCTCTAGTTTTTTTATTATCTTTTTTCGTTTAGAAATTAATTTTTAACTTATTCGACTAATTTAATAACCTAATTAATTATCTCTTTAACTTATTTAGTGAAGTTTATCAAAAAAAATTTTCATTTTATATTCATTTATATTTCTTGATATTCATCTTAAACTGAAAAAAAATAAAAAAAATAAAAAAATTAAAAAAATCAAAAAAGATTAATTAATTAAACTGATTATTCTAATAAATAAATAAAAAAAAAATAAAAAATATATTAAAATAACTAACCTGATACATACATATTTAGATACCTAAATACTCACTTACTCATTTACTCACCTAATTAGCTAAAATTTATTTCAAATAAAGACTTCTAATAAACCACCAGCTAAAAAGAAAGCCAATTCCACCATACATCAACCCAAGTGCTAAACTTAAATTAATACTCTTAATTAAAAAAATAATCCAACTTGAAAAATCGCCAAATCCACTCTTAAATGAATGAATTTGATAAACAAGACTCATTACTGTTATTCCCAAAAATCCATTAAACCAACTAAACCAAATCCATTTCCAATTTCCGCAATTCAATGAATTGAAAACCATCAAAATATCTATAATCACCATTGAAATCAATGATAGTATTAATAGATACAATGTCTCAAAATTTGAAAAATTAAAATACTTGAAATAAACTGTAGCATTCAAAATTGAAATTTGAAACATTATAATTGAAAATGGTATAATCGATGAAAAAATCGACGAGGGAATCAATTTTAATAAAATTGGTTGAGGAGGAATTTGTTTCTCAATTTGATTAATTTTAATAATCTTATCACTTTTCCCATTATCATTATTATTATTATTATTATTATTAAGAGTATTGTTGAATAAATTGAATTTTTTAAAACCAATTACAAAACTTGTTAAATTAATTGGTGTATAAATAAATAACCAAATCAAAAAAAACTTAAATAAATTTGAAATTGGTATAAAATTAGTGGAATTGACATTTTTATAGATTATATTAAGAAATAAAGTTGAAATCAATAAAAAACCTGGTAAAAGAGTTTGATTTTGAAAGAATAGTTTTTTAAAATTTGATAAATTTGATTTATCTGTTACAAAATTTTTAAAAATTGATATTGTTACAATTGAAGAAAATGGAGAAGTTAAGATAAATAAATAAAAAATTGAATGTAAGATCTCGTTGGGGATTATAACTGAGATTAAATCAAAGGACAAGAGAGTTAAAACTGAGAAAGCTATTAAGAAAATTTGGATTCCATAACCAGTTAAATTTGCAAATAGAATCAATTTTGAAGGAGATCTAAAGACTTCATTTGATAAAGAAGACCAATTTAAATCTAAAAACAATTCATCGTTATCGATATCAAGGGCATTTTGGTGTAAATCAGATGTTGAATTGACATTTGAATTTAAATTTGAATTTGAAGTGGAAGTGGAAGTGGAAGTAGAGGAATGCTTTTCATTTGTAAGAATTGTTTTGATTTTTTTCAAAAATATTAAAAAGAAAACAGAGGTTAAAACAGAGTAAACGATTTTAGATAGATATTGGATCTTAAAATTAACTAAATTGTAAGAATAATGGTTTAGCCTATCTTTCCAGCTTGTTGGTTGACCAACAGTTTCTCTCCAGATGATATCGTAGGTAAAGATGACTTTGTTATTAGAGAAGGGGATTTCAGATAAGATTACAGGAGGGTGTAAAGAGCAAGAATTTTTAACATATCTTAAATTTGATTGTTGACCTGCAACAGCTTTAATTATGTTAAATTTTTCAGCACCAATGTTAATGTAATCAATGACGATTTGATAATGAGTAAAGATTCTTGGGAGGCCATTAGTATCTAAATAGCCTAGAGGCAAATTATTTGATATGTAAAATTTATTTGAGTTGTAATCAAAGAATTCTTTACCGATGGGGATATCATCGATATATAGATTAATTCTGTAATCTTTTCTAATTAAATCATTAATGTATTTAGCACTTTTAGTTGAAAAATCAACTGTACAAGCAAATTCACAACCTTTTTTGATTTTAAATTGAGCAGAAAAGGGAGAGTTGTAGACGTTGTTATTGAAAAGGTTATCTTTTTTAAAAATGTAAATTTCATCATAAGAAGGTTCTTTAGTTTGATTTTGAGAATTTGAGGATTCAAGATCTTTTTTTTCATTATCATCATTGTCATTACTATCATCGTTATTATCATTGTTATTATCACCATTATCATCTTTTTTTTCGTCTTTTTTCTCATCGTCATCATCTCTTTTTCTCTTTTTATTTCCTTCGTTTTGCTTTGCCTGAAGCTGAAGAAGCTCTTCAAATTCTTGAGCAGAGTATTTTTGTTTGAGAGGTGGACAAGTCGTCAAAAGGTCATGTTCGTAGAACCTGATAGGATACAAATAGTACTTGTTGTCCTTGGAATTGGCACCAGGGGAGAGATTTGTTAGAGATATATGGACAATGTCGTCCTTGGAGTAGTCTTGTTTGTAGTAGCTTGTAAAAGTAAAGGAGTGAGCGAGAAGGGAGTTGGTGATTAGGACGAGCAAAAAGCAGCAAACGTAACTGAGAGGAAGCATTATGAAGAGTAGAGCAGCAGCAGAAGAAGCACAGACAGCAGAGAAGTCTCTTCGTGGATGAAGAAGCAGCAGCAGCAAAGAAGAAGAGGAAGCAGAAACAGCAGAGAAGAAGCAACTTGTCCACAGCAGCCAGGTGCAGAGGACGATCAACGCAGTGGCTTGTTTGAACCAGTGCTGTCCTTCCCTGTGCTTCTTCTGCTGCTTCTGCTGCTTCCTCTTCTTCTGCTGCCCATTCTCTGCTATGGACAAGGACATATTTGCTCCTGCTAATGCTTCGCTCAGAAAGAGAGCCACTAGGTTTTCTCGCAGCCTCAGGCTCTCCCTCTCTAAAACCTGCAATCGCTCCAGAGTCTTCCAGTGCCTGTTGGTGCTCATCGCTCTGCTCTTTGTGCTCAACTCTCTACTCTCCACCAGCTGGTCTTCCTTCAGGCTGTTGGCTTTCGACTCGTATGCAGACTACGACCAGCTAGCCCAGTACTTGAAGAACGACGATGGGCTTGGTGCCATTGGATATGGAATCTCCAAGGGAGGAACTGGCAACATAGGCTTCCAGCAGAACACACGAAGAAACACAAGAGGAGCTCCTCCTCAACCAAGGGCCCCTGGCATATTTGCTGACATCTTTGCTACTAAGAACGATTTCGATGATGGTGAAGACCACTCTGCTCAGAGCAAATCTGTCAATGACAAGAAGACCATTGTCATAATATTGGCTGCTAATGTTGAAGGTGGTGTCAACAACTGGAAAAGAGCTGAGGACTGGTCAATTGAAAGAACCTCGATTCTAAATAAGAAAATATACTCAAAGATCCATGGTTACAATCTAATTATAAAAGATTTCACCAAAAAAAAGAAATATTCAAATGAGTTTAGAGAAAGCTGGCAAAAGTTTGATGTCATTAGAAGTATCATGAAGGATAACGAATTTAAAGAAAACACTTGGTTTTTTTACCTAGATCTATATT
Organism: Ascoidea rubescens DSM 1968; assembly: GCF_001661345.1. NCBI lineage: Eukaryota > Fungi > Ascomycota > Saccharomycetes > Ascoideales > Ascoideaceae > Ascoidea > Ascoidea rubescens. Next base: position 121,668 of record NW_017962929.1, on the reverse strand, counting down.
CATTAATAATGGAACCAAATATGTCAATTGAAGAATTGATATTCAAAAATCTAAATCAAAAGAGTTTTCAAACATTGTCATATTTTAATCCCAATAAAATCAAAATCGATATCCCATACCTAAGTTTTGGTAATAATGACAATAGCGATAATAATAATAATAATAATCATATCGATGATAATATCAGTTTAATCATTAGTCAAGACTGCTATGGCTTTAATTTAAACTCCTTTTTAATTAAAAAAAGTAATTGGACCAACTTATTTCTAGATTTAATTTGGGAACCAATTTTTTATAAAAAACTAATTGATATCAACGGCTACTTGAACGAAGAAAGAATCTTGGAATATTATTACAGTAAACAATCGTGGATTAGAAATGGAATGTTATTCTTACCAAACAAGATGATGAATTCTTTAGTCAGTGAAAGTTATTGTCCAAATAATTACTTTAAAAATGAAAACAATAAATCTATTAAAAAGAAAAATAAAAATAAAAATGCAAATGATTTGAATAATTTGGATCTTGATAATGACATTGATTTGGATCTCGATATCGACATTGAAGATCTAGAAGAGTATGACAAATATAAAGATTCATATGGCTTTAATGATAATGATAATGATAATGATAACAAAAACAAAAACAAAAACAAAAAAAATGGCAATGATATTGATAAATTTAGCACAAAGAAAAAATTACTATACAATTGGAAAGATAGAGATTTTTTAGTCAACATGAATGGATGCAAAAATAAATTCAATAGAAACTGCTGGGAAGAAATGGAATTTTATAACAAATTAAGTAAAAACCTAAGGCTAAGTTGGTTTAAAAAACTATTTACAAAAAATATTAAATATAAAAATTATGGTGAACCCTAAATAAATCAACTAATTACTTACACTATTTTCAATATTTATATTCAATGCATATTTATATTCAATAAATAAACTAACCATAAAACTCATAGTACTTTTTTGAATAGTAAGTAGTCGTAGTGGCCCCCAAAAGCGCCAACATCAAGGGAACCTTCTTAGAGAATCTCGATGGATATCCTCTTACAATTCCAGCAGTCAATAGCCCAGAGGAAGCCAATAAAGCTAACTCCAATCCCCAGTCAGCATTTTGCTTCAACAAATATCCAGCAGAAAAATAAATTCCAGCAAACGACAATCCTGCTACAAGTGATGGAACTGAGCGTTTTTTAGCAAAGCCCATAATTCCACCAACAGCGCAAAGTGATCCAGCAGTCCAAGAAATATGATCCTACCCATAAAGACTGTTAGTATCAGTTACACAATTGAAAATCAGAAAACCAAGGATCAATTGTAAACATACCATGATAATTGTAATACGTTAATTCTTCCACCGTATCTGATAACAATTTCCTGGCTTTACCTTCTTCTGCTGAGTAATGTTATTTTCTCTCTTTATCCAGCACTTCCGAGAGTGCTCACCTGATACCGGTCTGGTCAGCTTATGTACCGTCCAGGTGGTTTTCACCAAAGTGTCAGCGCTTAAGCCGAGATATAAAGTGGGTTTCCCAAAACAGAAGCAGATATAATGAATTAACTGTTGCCTTCAGATAGAGCAGAGAATAAGATCAGCCATTGCAATGTCTTCGCAGAGCGCTTCGAAGCAGTTTTTTTGCTTGGTTTTAGAGTTGAACAATCTCATTGTCCAGCGCAAGACCTTGGATTCATTCAAAGATTGGAGCACTATTGACAGATTTATCAAAAACTACAACTATTTGATTGATGATTTTAATTTACGATCAAACTGCTTGAGCGTCTTGTCCAATCTATTCCAATCAATCAATTTTGCAATCAATAGCAAAATGAACAACATGAGTAGCGCCAATCACCTATCTACAATTAAAAATGCCCACCTATTCAAATTCTTAATCAATTGCTACTTGAAGTTTAATATCTTATCAAACAAATTTTGGTTTGTCTTGATTGTTTGTTTTACTTTATTTATACATTTCCATTCAACTGATATCTTACTAACGCTATAACCACCTTCCCGAAAGAACTTGATCCCGGATCAACCCATATCTTTACACTCTTCAATTATAGACAATTTTTTATCTAAATCTCTTTTAGATAATAATATCAGCTGGAAATTCTCTTATCTCTTGTCAAAATTATCCGATTTAAATAAAAACGATGAATCGATTAAGTTCAATTCAATTCTAATTAATTCGTCTCATTTAAAAAATTTCGATTTGAATAAATTAAATAATGTTTTAAACCAATTTTATTTATTCAATTTATTGAACAATTTATCTATTTCTAATAAGATTCCAAATATTAATACAATTATATCTCAAAACGATTCTTTTCCATTAATTTATCAAATCTCTCAATTTAGTCTATCTCATTCTAATTCTATTTCAAACTCATCAAATGATATAAATTCCTTTTATAATTTCACTCATTGCCAAATTTATAATGATTATCTCATTTTCCTACCAAACGATATTGATAATCAAAACATGATAGAAATCAATTTAAACTATCTTGAAATGATCTATTATATTCAAGATCTTGATAAAATCAACTTAAAAATTAACAACTCCATTGCCTTTCAAAATCCAAAATCTTCTTCCTCATCACCTTTCCCATCTCAATATCCTGATAATATCACCAATTATTTTAACACAGACTTCCCGATTATCTCGCTAAACAAATCTTATTCATCAAATCATTCCATCATATCCCTATCTTTAATTGATCCTCAAAATTTAAAGCTTAAAGATATTTTTTTTGATAAATTAATTAATTTTAAGAATTATAAAAATATTGCAAGAAAAAAAATTGCTCAATCCAATTTAATTATTTCGCCATTAACATCTCAGTCTTTAAAAAACAATAGAAATAATAACAACAATACACATGAAAATACATCCTTTTCAAATGTTACTACTGAAAACACATCCTTCCAGCCTCTTGAAACTTTTTTAACAAATGATACTACTAACGATGATTCTCAATCATCGAAATTAAAGCAAAATGACAAAAGCGTTAAAGATGTTTTAGAAAATTTATGTAATCAGAAAATTCCTGATTTCAATAAATCAAAAACAAATGCCCCTAAACCTGTGGTTGCCGAAGCACAAATTATTGAACAAAACACCGTTGAATCAAACATTTCTAAGCGTATAAAAGCTAGACCAAAAAGAAAAGTTAAAACAACGACAAAACAAAAACATGAATTTAAAAATTTGGAAACTTTTCAAGAATTGAAAACACAAAATAATAATAAAAATAATAAAACCAAAAACATTAAAAAAACGACGAAAAAGATTGCTGATAATAATCATAAAAAGAGTATGGTTCAACAAAAGGATAATGGTGATATTTGTATTACCACCAATGATACAAATGAAAAACAAAAGCAAAAACAAAGCGAAAATTTAATTGAAATTGTTGATAAAACAGATTTCAATTTTAATGTTGATAAACTTAAACCACTTAAAAAATACTCTTCAAGAAAAAAAGTTTTAAAATCTATAGCAAAATTGCATAATAAGGTTTATGTTACTGAATCAATAAAAAAAAAAATAAATAACAATAAAGACATTTGGGATCTATCATCAACATCTTCAGATAATGAAAAAAATGGCACAGATAAAATTGAAAATAATCTCAACCTCAATAACATTTATATAAATCAAAAATCTTTGAAAGAAAATCAAAAAAAAAGAACTAATTCTGATGCTGGTTTTGAAACTGCTGAAGAACCAAATTCCTCATCAACTCAATTGCAAAACAATAAAATATTAAAACAAAAAAATTCAATTTCTTCACAAAAATCCCAAAAAGAAAATGAGCCCGAAGAACAAATTAGTCTTACTAGCGACGATTTAGATTTAAGCATTGGCAATAAAAGAATAAATTCTACTGCAACAGCTGAAGATAATTCGTACTACCCATCATCACCGTTAATCAGTGCAAAAATAAGAGCTAATCAAAGAAAAGAATCAATGTTAAATATTAACAAGAACCATGATGAGGCATCAGATGAAGAAATTAACATTTCAACAAAGAAACGAAATAAAATGAGATATCTTATACCAGATTCCGAAGTTGAAAGTTTGCCAAAAGAAATAAGACAAGAACCACAAAATTTCATTGATAAGCCAGTAGATAGCTTTGAAAATAATAAATTTATAAAGCTAGATCAAAGTAATATCCAACAAGAATTGACTAGAAAAAACCCTCCACGAAAAGGCAGGGCCAGACGTTCAGTTATTCAACAACAAATTTTATCTTCTGTGTCTGCACAATATACGCAATCACATAGAAACCTTCCAAGAATCGAGGAAGAAACCACTCCAACAAGGATCATAAAAGAAATGGAACAAAATCAGGATGAGTGCAACGAAAAAGTAAACATAGGATCTGGACTACTTGAACAATCTAATTTTCAAACAAGCGCTCAAATTGGTGATGAAATTGAAGAAAACATTATTCAAGAAAAATTGTATCAATCACTAACCTCGATCTCAGCTTGTCTAGTCAATCGAATGAAAAACGTCGAACAAGCCATAACTTTTAAAGCCAACGAAATAAAAAATGAAGTTGAACAGAAAATTGAAGAAATGCAAAAATTCAGCGATGAAAAAATGAAGGAGTATTTACATTTTGTCAAATCGCTAAATGAGAACATTTCTTCAAGCGATGCCGAGTTAAACAAATTATTAAAAGGGTGAATTGATCATCATATTGTAGCTATCATTTTGTTTTTAAATCAGAAGTATTTAATTATTTTTCTCAGTTAAAAATTATGATTCGAATTTTGCTTTGTGTTGATTATCGTACTTAAAGAACACCGTTTGGCTGGCTTCAAAATCACCTGATCTATTTTTGGGTGGAAAAATTTGATTATTTTTTCAAACATCAAGAAGCTTCCTTCCAGACACTGTATCAACTATCATATTAAAAGAGTGTTACCAACTATATTAATACATAGCAATAATTATAATTAAGGATGGTATGTTTTGATGATTAAAATACAATGTGCAAGAAAGTTCAATTTTTAATTATGGCTCATTCAGTAATCAAGAATCAAGTGAAAAAAGCATCAATCCTTAAATGATAATCATAATTTAAATTGGATTATTCAATCAATTCGATACTTTTGCAATGATGGATCACATTTCTAACTTTTTTTACTTTAGGATTCAAAAACCCCAGTTACTCTTGCCAAAGTTATCAAAGTTTTAAACCGTACCGGTTCTCGTGGTGGTGTCACTCAAGTTCGTGTTGAATTTATTGATGGTTCTTCTCGTACATTATTAAGAAATGTCAAAGGTCCAGTTAAAGAAAATGATATCCTAGTCCTTATGGAATCCGAACGTGAAGCTCGTCGTTTTAGATAAAATTTTTGCGCTATTGGGTTTTTTTGCTATATATTATTTATGTCACTTAGATCAAATTTGATTTTAAAGAACTATAATAAATAGTTAAATGAAAGCATTAATTATTTGTGGTTCCATTTATTTTGTACAATAAAAGCTATATTAACTTTTCAAGTATAAGTCAATTGAAGGCTGGATTCACCATGACTATGACTACAATTGGGAAAATATGGAGCATAACATCAGATAAGTAGAATTGTAGAATTGAACCATCTGTTTGCACTCTTCAAGGCATTAAAATCACCAATATCTACAGATTTCATAAGCATCAGAAACATCGCTAGCTGCGTGTATTTAGTAAGTGAGTGTTCATACTGCATTAGAGCACGTGCGCATAAAAGACAGACAATGATGTGTGTATAGTCAAAAGCTCTTATCTCAATTCAAAAAAGCAGTCACATAGTTGAAATTTGAAAATTCAATCGGCGCTCTAAACCATACAAACTAAACACCTTTATATTGGAAAAGCGTATATGGTCGGGTAATCCTTGTTCATACAAAATTTACTAAGAAAAGCTAAATTTTGTATGAGAAAATTACTATGGATCTCTCCGGGTAAACCTTAAGCTTTTTGGGTTGGGAGCCAGAGGAAAATTTCAAAGATAGTCAGCGCAATGTTGAATATATTAAATTCCAAATATTAGTGATTCAGATAATTCCAGATATCCTCCATTAATATAACAAAGAATCAGAAATGGCCCAAAGAGTTACCTATAGAAGAAGAAATCCATGTATGTAATAATTACTTTAATTCCAATGAAAAATTGGTGACTAAAAATCGATGACATTAAAATACAAAAGTGATGAATATGACTGATGGGTTTTAAATGTCTTTTTAAGCAATTTTTTAATTAAATCAAATAGTCTGGATTCAAAATTCAAAGTGAGAGCAATATATTTATAAATTATCTTAGAAGATATCAACATTTTGAAGAATTGAAACACTTCTTAAATAAAAACTCAATATAAATTCGTTATAAAAGTGAATTGAAAAATAATGAACTTAAGGAGTTATATTTTTGAAAAAAAAAATTATAGATGTTTTGATTTGACTATTAGAATCGAATTTTCAAATTCAATAACAAAATGCTTTCACATCAATATGATCGAAAAGAGAAATTACTAGAAGCTAATATTCATTATATTAATTCAAATTAAATAGGTATTTAATATAAAGGAAAAGCTAAAAAAAACAATTTTCATATATTATCTGTCATAATATTTTATTATTTTAAATTATATTTTCAAAGACAATTAATTAAATTAAGTTTATTTTCAAAATTCTAACTAATTTAATTTTTTTATAGACAACACTCGTTCAAACAGTATCAAAACTGTTAAAACCCCAGGTGGAATCTTAAAAGCTCAACATGTCAAAAAATTGGGAACAAGACCAAAATGTGGTGACTGTGGTTCTGCTTTATCTGGTATTGCTACTTTAAGACCAAGACAATATGCTCAAATTTCTAAAACTCATAAAACTGTTTCAAGAGCTTATGGTGGTTCAAGATGTGGTCAATGTGTCAAAGAAAGAATTGTCAGATCTTTTTTAATTGAAGAACAAAAAATCGTTAAAAGAGTTTTAAAAGATAATGCTGAAAAGGAAAAATTAGCTGAAGCTAAAAAATCAAAAAAATCAAAAAAAACTAAATCTAAGAAATAAATTATTCGTATCAGTTAATTAAGTTATAATCTATTTCATTTGTTTTGTATAATTTTTTAATGTCGTATATTTTTAGATTTCTAATCAACTATTTGAATTCTTTCAAAAAAAAGATCAAAGTAGACATAAATATATGAGTATTAAAATTTTCATACATGTACTATTTATTACCATAATTAAACTTTTTCATATTTCTATATCAGTAATTAAACAAAACACAATACCATATCAAACTGTTAAATTGAAATATTTAGGAAGAGAAAAAAATTTATAAAAACTACAGTAAAAATAATTATGCTATATGTATCAAAAAAGATCAGTACAAAATAAATAACAAAAATAAACATTAAAGTTAGAAAACAGTGATAAAACAACATTAAGATAAAGAATCTTATGAAGATTTAGTGAAAACATAAAAACCGGTACCAAAATTGTATGTTATTGGCTCTGAACTTATATTCTCTGACGACAGGAAAGCATATTCAAAATTCAATAGCAACGAAATAAATTCGGATATTGAGTTGAATAAAAAAATGATCTCAGTTTGAAAAAAAAATAAAAAAAGAATTATATTTAAGCTTCAAGCGATTTCTGAAAAACTGCTTTGGTTTTTACCTCAATCTTTTTTTTTTTTTTTTCTTCTTCTTGATCCCAATACCAATTTTGGCTTTGGCCCTGTCTCGGTGGGGACTACTGTTTTCTTCAAAATCATTTAAGACTAAAATTATAAATCTGCATTATCATCAATAAAAAAATATTGCCCAGATAATTTTTGTTGTTGATCAAGTTGTGAGTTCAACTTATTAATACGAGGTCTGAAAGAATTTGGATCTCTTCTAAAAGTAACGTTTAAATTTTTCAAAAATCTATTACAACCAGTTAATAAACTTTCTGGGGCCTTTGCTCTAGCTGATTTAGATGGAGAACCTTCAAATACAATTACTTTATCGGCCAAATAAGTGGCCATAATAAAATCATGCTCGACAATAAAAGCTGATTTCTTTGCATGTAAAATAAACCTTCTAATAACTTTTGAGCAAATAATACGCTGTTCAGAATCCAAATAAGCAGAAGGCTCATCAATTAGATAAATATCAGCAGGAGTACCTAAAGCTAAAACAATAGCAACTCTTTGTAATTCACCACCAGATAAGTTTTGAACTTCTTGATCAATAATATCATCAATTCTTAAGGGTTTAGTAACGTCTGATTGGAATTGAGGGTTTAGGAAATTTGCTCTGATTTTTTTAAAAAATAATTGTCTAACAGTACCTTTAAATTTTGGAGCAATCTTTTGAGGTTTCATTGAAATATTTAATTTTGGGATTTTGAAACCTTCATCAGGTTCAATTTTACCAGCTAACAATCTACAAAAAGTAGTTTTACCAGTACCATTCTCACCCATCATAACAATGATTTCAGAATCTGAAAATTCACCTTCCTCGACTCTTAAATGGAAATCACCTTGAGTCTTTTGCATTGCTGGATAAACAAAAGATCTTGAGTGATCTATCAACAAAGGTTCGGAAGCATCAACCAATCTAAATTGTAGAGATTCAGTTCTAAATCTTAAATTTTCAGTTGGAATATGACCTTCAAGAAAAATATTAATACCTTCTCTGACGGAACTTGGTAAAGTGACAACACCATAGACAGATGGAACACCATAAAGAATACAGACAAAATCAGATAAATAATCTAGTACGGATAAATCATGTTCGACTACAATACAATAATTTGTGGCAGTAAGCATCGATCTAATTATTTGAGCAGCATTTAATCTCTGTTTAACATCAAGATAAGAAGAAGGTTCATCGAACATATAGACGTCAGCTTCTTGAACACAAGTAATACCGATAGCAAATCTTTGCAATTCACCACCAGATAAAGCACCAACATCTCTTTTAAGAAGATTTTTCAAATCTAAATTCTGGATTATTCTTTTGGCTTCAGCTTTTGATTTGGTTAATCTTTTTAATAATAGTTCACCAACCTTAGTATTTGGACCTTTCAATGCTCTTGGGATGTTATCAACGTATTGGGGTTTAATTATAGCATTGATATTATCTTCTAAAACTTTAGTAAAATAATTTTGCAATTCAGAACCTCTAAAGTATTTGATTATATCTTGCCAATCGGGAGGATTATCATATCTACCTAAATTTGGCTTCTGCTTACCAGCCAAAATTTTCAAAGCAGTTGATTTACCAATACCATTGGTACCAACTAACCCAAGAACTTGACCAGGTCTAGGAGTGGGTAAACGATGCAATTTGAAAGAATTTGCAGAATAACGGTGGGTGACTTCAGAATCCAAATTTGTTGGTAAATTAATAATATTGATAGCACCAAAGGGACACTTTTTGACACAAATGCCACAACCAATGCACAAATTTTCTGATATAAAAGCAATTTTGGCCAATGGAGTAACTTCGATACACAATTTACCAGTTTTAACGACAGGACATGATTTCTTGCACTCTTGACGACATTTCTTTGGTTTACACTTGTCAGTGGAGACAATAGCAATACGGGTGTTTTTATCAACCATTCTGTAGTAGTGTGTTATTAAACAGTGCAGACAACTAAATAGTCCAGAGGAAACAGGCTGAAGAGCTCCTGGAGGTGTAGCAGAATCACGAGAAGTGAGGTTGTTGGCAGCAAATCCAGCAGAGAAAACAAGCTCCAAAAAATTTTTGTGCTGTGGTGAAAAAAAAGCCCTGTGAGAGTGGGAGACACGCACTTTGACACGCACCTTCTGAGTCAGCGATTTCTGGTGGCGTTTCATTGGCCAGCGTCGACGACGCGTCCAACACGCCTTCAACACGCCGTGAGACGGGTCAGAAGAAAGATAAAGAGAACAGAGGCAAAAGACAGAAGGAAAGGTGTTGACCATGGCTGGAATAACTCAAAACATCACAAACATTTTGGCCGCTGGAGGCTCTGTTGGAGGCTCTACTGGTACTGTTTCTAGTGCTGGTACTGAAAATGGCAATGGCAGCTCGGTTTTTGCAAGGACACTGCATGCCAGAGAGGGGAGGGAGAACCAGTACTTCAATCCTGCCACTGGTGCAAGAGTGGTTGCTGGATCCATTCCCTTGAGCAGCGACTTGGAGAAGGTGTTGCTCATCACTTCCACGAGCAGCAAGTCCAAGTGGATCCTTCCCAAGGGTGGTGTTGAGAAAGATGAGTTGACGGTTTCTGATGCTGAGAACTTGGATTTTTCATTGTCAGCCAAAAGAGAGACCTGGGAGGAAGCTGGTGTCGAGGGCCTTATTGTCAAGAAATTGGGGGTTTTTCACGACAAGAGAGATGAGAAAATCTTGAAGAAGATGGATCAATTGAGTTTGAATCGTCATTCTAACAACCTTGATGATCTATTGAAACAAAACGTTATTCCTCGCACTGAATATCATCTTTACGAAATCAGTGTTGATATTTTAGAGAGCAAATACCCAGAATCTCACAAAAGAGAACGAAAATGGTGTGATTATAAGACTGCAAAGTATGAATTGCTCAAGTCAAGAAGATTGGAATTATTGGAAGCTCTAAATCATTCAAGAATAGTTAAAAATGATGATACAACTATCCCAGATTATTCAGAGTTATCTTGATTTTTATCTTAATCAATTTTGTGTTTTGAGTTGATTCCAACCAACTATCTACCGGATCCACCGTGCTTTTTTTATATTATAATACTTTATTATATTATATTTTATTATATTATATTTTATTATATTTACTTTTATCATATTTACTTTTATTTTATCTTTAGTTTTTTTTTGCCTATTTAAATTGTTTTCAATATTCTAATTCAAGTTCCTTCTTAACAAATTTAACCACATTCTTATGATCAGAACTTTTACTTCGTAGAAAACCCCAATTATTATTAACTGACAGTAATTCTGTTGTTTCATTAATTTTTGTTATAATTCTTTTTTCTTCTGTTCCTGCCATTACTCCTTTTAATTGAATTGTAGCTCCAAAATTATCCAACAAGAGTATCCTTAAATTCTCAAATATTGGCAATTCAACAAATTGATCTCCGATCTTATATTGTTCAAACTTTATAAACCTTTTACCACCATTAAAAGATTCAAATTCTTTTAACCATAAATGCAATTTAAATTTAGCTAACTTATCAATAATTAATAATCGGAGACACTTGAAATCCAATGTTCTTAAAACACCTTTTTTTACCATTTCTCTATAATCTTCTTTATAAAATTCACTTTCTTTAATATCATCAAATTCAATTAATTTTTTTTGAAATAAAATTGCTGGATCGATTTTTTTCAATTCAAGTTTCAATAAACTCTCCCTTGCTTTACTAAAAATAACAATTTTTCTCATCATTAATAAAAATAAAATCATTCTTTTCTCTCTTTTAAAGTGTAAAATCTTACTTAATCGAATATATCTATTAAGTCTCTCATTTTCACTATTAAAATAAAATGAATATAATTCTTCTTCAGTTTTTATATTGGGATTATTCCCCTTTGAAAAGAAAGGATGAAGCTTTATCGAAATACCAACTGATCGTCTTAATGAATAAATTTCTAAATATTTTAAATCTGAAAAGTTACAATTATTTTGATTTTTCTCATTTCTCATAAATTCTTGAAATAAATTATCTTTTTTATGATCTTTAATATCAAAATTATCTCCATCATCAAAATCAATATCAATAATTATTCTTAAATGAGTCAATGAATTAGGCAATGCAATTAATGTCTTCTTAAACAATAAAAAATCGTTTGTAAATAATCCAAATGATTTTAAATTGTTTGTTTTTAATAAAACTTTTGATAAATAATTGTGAAATAAATTTTTATTAAAAACATCATTATCCCTTATTTTAAAATGTTTTTTAGATAAAATTGATGTGATGTTTAAGGTGTTAAGCTGTTGAAGAAGATGATTGGAATTTTTGATTTGAGTAAATAATCTTAATGTTCTATAGTGAGTTTTATACTCACAATCTTTATTTTGTCTCCCACTATAATTTTCCACCAAATTTACATCTAGTAAATGATAAAGTAACCATAAATAATTATTGTAAATTATCTTACACGATGTTAAAAATCCCATTACTTGATAATGAAATTTATAATTTCTAAAAAAAACGTTTTCATGATAGTCATCATTTTTATTCCTGGTTTTATCGCTGTTGAAAATCATAAAAATTACTGAATTTATAATCTCAGGAGGAATTTTGTTTAAAATTAAACAGCTCTCCTGAGAGTTTATATTATTTGTATATATGCAAGAACCGTTAATTAAATGGTGATATATTGCTAAAGAAGTAGCACTTGTAATTTCTGAATTAATAATTTCATTGTTAACTTTTATGCTTTTTTGACTTTCATACAGCAAAGCATCTGTTGTTCTTCTTTTAGTTGTATTGCAGTTAAAATCCAAAACATTGTCTCCAAATAAAGACACATTGGATTTTGAATTGTTTAGATTTTGATTTGAGGAAAAAGACCAAGTATAAAATTTTTTAAGATTTCTATCTGAAGCTCCCAGGCACTTTACTTTATCATTATCAGAATTTAGAAGTTTTAAAAATTTTAATCTTAAAAGATTGAAAAATCTGGATGATTCTGGCAATTGAGAAGTGTTGGGTGAAGAAATTTTAATAGATTGATCTGATTTTTCAGTTTTGATAAAATTATTTGAATTGTTACTATTTTTTTGATTTAAATTTGAATCTAAATCATTTTTTCTTTTTCTGATGGAAAGCCTTTTAAATAATTCTGAAAAATTCTTTTTCTTGATATCACTAGCAATAATATTTAAACTATCATCAACAATATTAATATCTTTCTGATTAATTAATTCATTTTGAGAGTTTCTGCTAAGATTATTGTGAGAAGTTTTAGTATTTGCAACATCATCATTATTAATTGTAGAGTTCATTATCTTTTTGACTAGATGAAATGAGTTAGCAAAATTAGAAAAACAAAGTGTTAATATACTTTTTTATTGAAATAAATAAACGATGAAAATTGAAAAATAATAATTTTTTTGAGAATTTATTATAAAAAACTATTATTGAAATAAAAAATGCTTTTGTGGATTAAAATTTGCAAACTCAATCATGGTTTTGTGACTTTTAGTATAGACCAAACTATAATGGTTAAAAATCATATTTATTATTATAATAATATATATTTTGAATATATATTAAGTTTTTATACTGTTTGTGATTGAAATATTAAATACTTGATTAATTGCCTAGAATGTTTAAAAATTGCATTTCTGGAAAAAAAAACCAATGTTAAAGGATTATATTAAACTTTTAAAGATTTAGATTTATTTTCAGGCTGTGAAAGTTTTCTTTTTTGAACATCCCAATTATATAATCTAGCGGTATTAACTTCCATTGTTGTTATATTCTCTCTTAAAAATTGCATATCCTCTTCACAAATTTGAAGATTCTTTTTTGCAGTATTTAATTTCTCGGTTAGCAAATCAATGGCTTCATCGATTGGATATTCTAACATCACATCAGCACCCAACCAAAGATAAACTGAGTTGGTGGGAGGAATTTCAGCCTTTGTGTATAGTGTATCATTCAATTCAAAATTTGTTTCAATTGATTCTTTAGAGTGCTTCTTTGAATTCAAATACAATACCATATCTAAAGATTTCTTGATATCGGGTATTTTTGATCTGTAACCTGCTGCAGAAACCTCTTTACTTTGCTGCATGTATTTGTATTGTTGCAATCTCTCTTGAAATTGATTCATTACTTTTTCAAAATCGGCATCGTCTGTAACAACATCTTCCACTTTCTCAATAAAGGCAGCTTGAGGAATGCCACGAGGATTTTTTATTCCTTTTCTAAAATAAAAAATAGTAAATAGAACGTTAGTATGCAACAGTCGCTTTGTGTGTAGAGTGTCTACTGATGGGAGACATACGGATCTGTCAAGATATCGACCATTTTACTTATCTATAACTGTATCCTTTATCAGTTGCCCTTTGATTATATCTAATCGTCCGAATATGGTAATATCTTGTAGCCCTTCTGGTCACATGAAATAACTAAGGGCTTCATGAAATCCTGACAGTAGATAGAAAGTGAAAAATAGCCGTTACCCGCACGTGGGGCTCAAACGGACCGTATTTTGCAAGTGAAAATTATCCCATCACCTTCACCAGTCTTAGAGTTGAACTTATCACCCAAGATCAAAGAAAAGGAATACCAACATAATAAACAGGAAGAAGATAATAGTTCAAAATGGGTAGAGACCACACCGTAAAACAACATGCCAGATCTGGTCACCGTACTGCTCCAAAGTCAGATAATGTTTACTTGAAATTATTAGTCAAATTATACACCTTCTTAGCTCGTATGTCTTTGATCTCTTGATGAAAAATGGACTAATAGATTAAGAAAAAAAAAGAATTGAAAATAAAAAAATAGGCTTTATTAGAAACGCCAAAAATCGAAAGAAAGAAAAAAATTGGTAAAAAATTGAAGTGAAACTAATAGCGAAATAGAGGAATAGCTCCATATGAACAGTAATATAATATATCTTATCACTTAAAAGATTCTGTTTTTCTTGAATCATAAGTGCTATAAGTTTTTTGAAATTGATTATTATTTTAATGCTTTGGCTTAATTTTATATTAATTTATTTGGTGGACATACTGAAGAAAAGAAATTGATATAATTTTTTAAAATTTTAATCAATTGCATTATAAAAATTGTAATAATGTTAAAAACATTGTTAATAATTTTGAAATTGTGTTCACTTTGAAGATTTTATTATCTTTGATAGTGTTAATTCTAGTTATATTACTTAGTAATATGTTTAGCATCTTCTGCGAGTGCATTTTTTGATTCTTTTTTTTTTCCAATCAGTTTATTGTTTTGATGATGAAAATGTGCGATTTCTGAGCAGAAGAAAAAGAATTTAAAATACTAACTTTTATTTTTCTAGGTCGTACCAATGCTTCGTTCAACAAGGTTGTCTTAAAATCTTTATTTTTGTCAAAGACCAACCGTCCACCAGTTTCCCTTTCTCGTATTGATCGTGCTTTATCAAAAGCTGGTTCTGAACAAAAAACCATTGTTGTTGTTGGAACTGTCACTGATGACAACCGTCTTTTAGAATTCAAAAAAGCTACCATTGCTGCTTTAAGATTTACTGAAACTGCCAAAGCCAAAATCTTAAAGGCCGGTGGTGAACCAATTACTTTAGATCAATTGGCCTTGAGATCTCCAAAGGGTCAAAACACTTTGATTGTCAGAGGTCCAAGAAATGCCAGAGAAGCTGTTAGACATTTCGGTATGGGTCCACACAAAAACAAGGCTCCAAAAGTTTTATCTAAAGGTAGAAAATTCGAAAGAGCTAGAGGTAGAAGAAAATCTAGAGGTTTCAAAGTATAAGGAAGCTAATATACTTGAGGCTTTTTGGAGGCTGTTTCTTTTATATGAATTTGTAAAATATATACGTTGTATCTGAAAGAAATGAGTTCTGTTCCTTTTTAATCTGAATGTAGTAGTTCGCTTTTGCTGATTGTTCTTCTGCTGAAATTGCAGTTGTTTTGCAGTTTCAGGTTTTTCGGGCCACGGCAGAGGGTAAGCGGATGGCTTTGGAAAGTGACAATTGTTAAGAAGAGCAAGTAAGTGGTGTTTGTATCTTTGAGCCTTCTTCTTAAAGTGTAGTTGTGCTTAATATATATATTATCTACAGCTTCAACTCCAGCTCCAGCACTCGTATCAGTGCCACTTCTCTATCATAACGAACATGGTCAGATCTACTATAATTTATCGATACGACTCAATTCCATTATGCGCATCGGTTGATGATGGACACGATCCAGAGTTGATTGAACAGAAGAACCAAATCAAGATCTTGGTGACCAAATTGAATTCGAATTCAGAACCACAGGCATCATTGAGCTCAGGCTCTTCGTTTACCATACATTACTTGATATCAGAGGGAATATACTACTTTGTTATATGTGATAAATCATATCCCAGGAAATTGGCCTTTAGTTATTTAAAAGAGATCTCCAATGAATTTTATAATTCCTTTGGTCAAGAAGTTTCTAATTCGCAAAACTTAAGGCCTTATGTTTATATGCAATTTGATAATTTCTTGAGCAAAACTAAAAAAGTCTACATAAACATCAGAGCTCAAACAAATTTAGACAAATTGAATTCAGAATTGACCGATGTCAAAAACATAATGACAAAGAATATAGAAGATTTATTATACAGAGGCGATTCATTGGATAAAATGACAGACTTATCTAGCACATTACGAAACCAATCTGCCAAATATCGAAAAGCTGCTCAGAAAATCAATTTCGATTTGCTACTACGACAATATGCTCCCATTGCTGTTATTGCTATTGTTTTTGTATTTTTAATTTGGTTTATTTTTCTTAGATAGTTCAAGTGACTGATCTTAATCAAGATAGTTAGATAATTAATAAATATTAGAATTATCATGCTGCTGTAAATGTTCTTCCTATAACCAACTCTCCAAAGTTTGCAGCTATCCTAAAAGGACTTTTCCGTCAAACTCATCTAATCAATTCCAGTTTGATCCCAACTGTTTTTTTTCTTGCTTCTTTCTCTTTACTTGGAGATATATTCATCCTTTATCTTTTTTAGTTCAAGGTAATCAAATCGAGTTACTGCCTAAACCACACACGCGTTATCCCTTAATAAATGAAACATTAATAGTTACTTTCCCTGCATACACATGCGCCAATACATATTGTCTAAAGGGGATCAATTTCATATTTTACGTTACATAGCATATAATTGCGTGTATCACATGAATGTCTCTAGCTTCGAGACGTCCTACTCGAGCTCTGATAAGATGGAGGTTTTCTTTGATTTGAACCAGTTTCTTCAGATTTTTCTGTTGCTGATTATCTTTTTCTTTTCAGTTTTATTGTCACTTTTGTTACTGCATCCGAAGATATTGAGAGGTTGATAGTTAGTTTTATTGGCAAAAATTAAATCAGGAGCAGGTTTTTTCTCAGTGAAAAGGGTATTATTCTACTTCAAAAGAAAAAAAAATAATTAATCAATTTTAAAGCATCAAAAACCTGGGGTATTCTAACTAATAATGAATTCTAGAAAAATACAGGTTAATTCAGTTACGAGCCTCAGAGAATTTCAGCAATATCTAGTTCAATGTAACAATATAATAGCATTATGTGGTGCAGGATTGAGTGTTGCCTCTGGTATTCCAACCTTCAGAGGTTCAAATGGATTATGGAAAGAGTATTCTCAAATTGATCTAGCGACCCCTGAGGCATTCCAATCTGATCCAAGCTTAGTATGGCAATTTTATTCTGCCAGAAGATATCAAGCTTTGAATGCAAAACCCAACAAGGGCCATTTTTCCTTAGCAGAATTATCTCAAAGATTAAACAATAATCATAATAAAAAAAATATAAATTTGTATGATAACTTGTATAATAAAAAATTTATAACTTTGACTCAAAATGTTGATGCTTTGAGTTTAAGAGCTAACCACGATCCAAATACTTTATTGCAGCTTCATGGGTCACTATTTGATTTAAAATGCACAGGTTTTTTGTGCAATTATCATGAAGAAAACAGGTTCACCCATCCCTTAGTGCCTGCATTAGAATTGTCTAATCTAGATAAAGCGTTTCATTCAATAAATGAAAAACTGAAAAAAAGAAAAATAGTATCGGATAGCCAAAATAATAATAATGATATTGAATTTGAAGAAGTTGATGATCAAAATGTCCAATACGATCCTGTGAAAGATATAAAAATAGAAGATCTACCTCACTGTCCTAAATGTAAAAAAAATTTATTACGACCTTCAATTGTCTGGTTTGGTGAATCCTTACCGTTAAATGTAATAGATAAAGCAGATAATTTTATCGAGGAAAATAAAATAGATTTGATATTAGTTATAGGCACCAGTGGTACTGTATGGCCTGCAATGGGTTATGTTGAACGAGTTATTAGACAAGGTGGGAAAGTAGCAATATTTAATACTGAAATTGATTTAGAAGAATTGAAAAAAGATGGCGTGGGTTGGGGATTTAAAGGCGATTGTGAAAAACTATTACCAAAGGCTTTAGAACCATTAATTGGCAAGTCTGAATATTACTCAACAAGAAAGAACTATCATTAAATTGGAGAAAGAAAGAAAGAAAAAAGAAAAAAGAAAAAAAGAAAAAGGTCTATATTTTATTTATAAAGTTATTATTATATAGAATCATGTATCGCTGTATCATTGAATATCACAATGTTAAATAAGACAGTGCAAAAGATTATCTCAAGGTCGTCAAATTTATATCGTCATAGCCTCAAATTATCACAACTTAAAAAGCAGATATAGCAGATATATAAATTATGATAAAATATGATAAATATGGAAATATGATAGTATGGTGATATAATAATAAAATTAACAAAAAAAAAAAAATAATAATAAAAACAACAATAAAGAAAAGAAAAAATGGAATTTAAAAAAAAATAAATTTGAAAAACATACATAATAATTTAAAATTTCATAAATTTTATTTTAAATAATTGACTTTGTATAATTATTATTAACAGAATTTTGACTTAAAAGTTGATTGGTTTATCAAAAGCAGCTAAAGCAGCTTCTTTGAAGGCTTCTGATAAAGTTGGGTGAGCATGACAGACTCTACCAATATCCTCAGCAGAGGCACCATATTCAATGGCTAAACCAGCCTCAGCGATCATTTCACCAGCATTTGAGCCAATGATATGAACACCGAGAACTCTTTCAGTTTCAGCATCTATAATGAATTTGACAAAACCTTCGGTGTCTAAATTAGTTTTAGCTCTAGAATTGGCAATGAATGGGAATTTGCCGACTTTGTATTTAATACCAGCTTGTTTCAAGTCTTCTTCAGATTTACCGACCCAACCAACTTCAGGGTGGGTATATAAGACACCGGGGATGTTACCGTAGTTGACGTGGCCATGGCCCTTTTTGATATATTCAACGGCAGCAATACCTTCTTCTTCTGCTTTGTGAGCTAACATTGGACCGAAAGTAACATCGCCAATCACTCTGATATGAGGGTGTTTAGTTTTGAATTCGGAATCAATGACCAATCTGCCTTTTGGATCAACTTCTAAGCCGATAGTTTCAGCATTAAGACCGGCAACATAAGGTCTTCTACCAACAGCAACTAAGAGAACATCAGCTTCAAGGACTTCTTTTTTACCTGATTTTACGTCTTCAACTTCAATTTTGACGAGATCGCCATCGACTTTTCCGGATAAAACTTTTGTGTTTGTTTTGAAATCTAGACCTTGTTTTTTGAGGATTTTTTGAATTGATTTTGCAACTTCACCGTCCATACCTGCACCACCAATTACTGGAGAGTATTCTAAAACAGTCACTTCAGAACCTAATCTTGACCAGACAGAACCCATTTCAAGACCGATAATACCTGCACCGATGACAGCCATCTTTTTGGGGATCTTTGTTAAGGATAAAGCGCCAGTTGAGGTGATGATTTGTTTTTCGTCGATTTCGATACCTGGAAAGGGGGTTGGTTCAGAACCAGTTGCGACAATTATGTTTTTAGCCTTTAGAATGGCTTCTTCACCGCCTTCAATTGGATCGACTTTAATTGAGTGCTCGTCAATAAATGAACCATTGCCTTTGTAGTAGGTGACTTTATTTTTTTTGAATAACATTTCAATACCGCCGGTTAATGAGTTGACAGCTTTTTCTTTTGATTTTAGTAAATTGCCCAAATTGATTTGAACATCGGACACTTCAATACCTCTTTCTTTGGTGTCGGTTTTAATTTGATGGTAGAATTGAGTGTTGTTTAATAAAGATTTGGATGGAATACAGCCAACGTTAAGACATGTACCACCCAATTTACCTCTTTTTTCAACACAGGCAGTGTTGTAACCAAGCTGAGCAGCTTTGATGGCAGCCACATAACCACCAGGACCGCCACCTATAATGACGATATCATGTTCTTTAGTCGAGAGTCTACGAACAAAGGATAAACTCGAGGAATTGTAGGATTTGGATAATCTTGCAAGGGAGTTAGTAAAAGGACGAGAAACTGGCTTGAGCATGTTGGAAGGTGTGCTATTGAAAGGAGAATGAGATATAAGCAGTCAATTGAGATTGAAAACGACAACAGGCGGTTGAAAAGATGCGAAGGCAGTTGTGAAGATGAATGTGGTGGTAAAGGCGACAATGGAGCGTCTGAATAGAGCGTCTTAATAGAGCTGGGAAGGTGTTTCTTCCCTCTTCCTGTTGGGCCACCGCGTGATCCTCCGCCGTCCGGAAGCGATTCGAAATTGGCCCAAACCGACCACGTTCCGGTATTTCCGCATCATGGCCGTGCACCAGATCCGCACCGCGTCCACCCGGCAAAGATCCAACGGCTGTGCACGTGCGCCATCCGCGCGAGGTTCTAGAATCTTCGGCCAATGGGCGGCAGCGGAAGCGTCAGCCGAGCTGGAAAAAGTTCCGGTAAACACAGCTGGAAAATTTTCTGATGAGGATCATGTTTTGGGATTTGCCTCCACCGTAGCTGCACTATAAATATATCGCTATTGTTTCGCTGAAGAGCTGCTGTGGTTTCACTAGATCATATCTATCCTCCACAAACACTTTCTCTTCTTCAACCACATCCATACTACAAACACAGTTACACTCATAATGGCTCGTAATTCAGGTCGTCGTCCAGCTGCCAGACCAGCCGCCAGACCTTCAGGCTTTGGCACCAGATCTACTCACAGTTCTGCTCCAGCTCAGGCTGCTGTTCCAGCTGTCTCCAGAGCTGTTCCAGCTCCTTCTGCTGCTTCCCATCCTCCCGTTGCTGCTCAACCCCAACAACCCGGATTGTTTGCTCAAATGGCTTCTACCGCTGCCGGAGTAGCCGTTGGTTCCAGTGTTGGCCATGTTATTGGTGCTGGTATTTCTGGCTTGTTTGGAGGCTCTTCTTCTGCTCCTGCTGCCGAACCACAACAAGCTGCTCCACTAACAAGCTTTTCCAACTCATCCCCTTACGAATCCGAATCAAACAAGGCCTGTGACACTGATGCCAGATCTTTTACTAAATGTTTAGATGAAAACAATGGAAACATGCAAATATGTGATTGGTATTTGCAACAATTAAAGGCTTGCCAGGCTGCTTCAAAACAATATTGATTTCCTTGATATCGATCAAATTATATTAAACTACATTAAATTATATTAAATTATACTAAATTATTAAATCATAATTTTTCATTTTTACCATGATTTTTTGAATATATTCTACTTGCAATTTGTTTTTGTTTTCCAATCACTTATCTATTTAATTCACCTTATTTAATTTAATTTAATTTAATTTGTTGTTTTTTTGAAAAAACAAAAAGAAATTGGCTTGAACTGTTGTTTTTTNGTTTATATTAACTTGATATATAAAAATAAAATAAGAAATTGGCTTGAACTGTTGTTTTTTTTTTATTTTTTTTTTTTTTTTTACTTTTTTATTTTATTTTTTTTTTGTTTTTGTTATCCCTTGTAAATATAATTATATATTTTTATATATAAGAAAATAAAATAATATTAACAAAGATAAACTAAAAATAATGCTATTTATTTTAATTTTTGCTATTTATTTTCTCCCATGCTCAGAAACATTTTCATCGTTTATATTAACTTGATATATAAAAATAAAATAAATAAATAAATAAATAAAATGGAAATCATTTGAAATCAAAATTAAATTTAACACTCAATTTAAAATTGAAATTGAAATTGAAATTAAAATTAAAATCGAAATCGAATTAAAAGAAACAAGTAAATAAAAATTAAATTATAAATAAGATTATTAAAAAACCCAAATGTGAAAACAACAATAATGAAGTTAAAATTATAAAAGATAAAAATTGTTTAAAAAAAAAAAAGAAATTAACTAGAAATTAAGAATGATATTTTTTAAAGATTACAATCTTTTTACCTTTTTTTTTATAAAAAAAATTCTAATAAACGATTACTTTTTAATCATTTGAAATATGCCAAAAAACAAATTTATCTATTTTCACCTCTTGTTTTCATCTTCAAGCTTAAATTAATTGTGTTTTTCTTTTTTTTTTTTTGATGTTTTTCTTTTTGTTTCAAGAAAACATGATATTAAGATTAATGTGAAGAGACCAATAAAGGAAACAAGATAATATCTGTAAAAAAAAAATTATTAAATAAAAAATGAATGAATTAATTAATTTTAATAAATGAAAAATGAAGATTAATCATAAAAAAAGAGAAAAAGAAAAAATGAATGAACCAACATAAAATATCTATTAATATTGATAAATATGCGTTATTTTTATTTTTTTTTTTGTTAAAAAAATATATTCAATTTGATCAATAATTGATAATTAAAGAATAACAAAAAAAGAACTAATTAATTTGTGGTAAAATATAAAAGTTGATTATAGCTTTTTAAGGCTTGAGGTTTTTCTTTGATTTAAGCGAACCTTGTTCTTCAGTTGCAACTTCAGTTGAAACTTCATTTAAATCGAATAATTGATCAAGATAGACACTGGGAGTCTTCTTCCTATGAGTTTTTGAATTTGCTGTGTTAGCCGTTTGACTGGATAACAATGAAAAGCTTCTATTTAAAGAGGTTATGTTATTATTGTTATTATTGTTATTATTGTTATTATTATTATTATTGTTATTATTGTTATTATTATTAGAGTTATTGTTAGAGTTGTTAATGTAAGGCAGATTTGGAGTTATAGGATTAACGG
This sequence comes from Ascoidea rubescens DSM 1968, assembly GCF_001661345.1. Classification (NCBI taxonomy): domain Eukaryota; kingdom Fungi; phylum Ascomycota; class Saccharomycetes; order Ascoideales; family Ascoideaceae; genus Ascoidea; species Ascoidea rubescens. Next base: position 98,811 of record NW_017962929.1, on the reverse strand, counting down.
TATTAGGATTTGTGTTATTTGCGTTATTAGAGTTACTTGCGTTATTTGTGTTATTTATATTATTGTTACTATTGTTATTGCTATTATTATTGCTGTTACTGTTATTATTCAAGTAAGTTAGGTTACTTGTGACATCAGAATATGAATGTTTGTGATTATCTTTTGTGTATATGCTACCATCCGGTATTATTGGGGTTTGATCAGGTGAAGGGTCGGATAATATAGTTGAGTTATTAATTGATTGATGGTAAAAGGAGTTTCCAATTAAACTTGGGTTTTGAGAGTTGTAGTGTTGATGTAGTTGTTGTTGGAATTGGGACTGGTTATTTTGTTGAGTTTGGTACATTATTTCTGTTACTGGGGAGATAAAGAGGGAGTTTCTCGATTTATCTTTCATTTCTTTGATAGAGAGATGTAGGTGTTTTTTGTTAATTGGGCTGTGTCTTTTCAAAGATTTTGAGGAGTCATTTTTGCCGTTGGGGTTGTTGACATTGTTGTTGTTGCTGTTGTTGATTAGGTTTAGATTAGTTAGAGAGTAACTGTTTCTGTATTTTCTACCAACGGGAGAACATAGTTCATCTAGAGAAGTGTTTGTGTTATTGTTGAGTTGTTTGTTGGAAATTGTAGAGAGATGGGGGTTACTAATGTTTGGGTTTGAATTGAGAAGGCCCTTTTCAGCTTTATCATTGTCATAGGAGGAAGCTGAGTTTGAGCCATTGGAGCCATTAGAACCATTTGAAGAGTCAGATAAGAAGGTTGATTCATTTAAAAAGTTGCCGTTGATCATTTTTCCATAGTATTTATTGTTTTCGATGAGTTTATTTTTTCTTTCTTTGTTTGCAATTTTTCTTGAGGATAGGAAAAAGTACAAGTTGATGATAATCATTAGAAAGAGTAGGAAGGCTATGATTGAGCCGATTATTATGAAGGTTGTGCCATTTTTGTAGGAGGATCTTTGGATATAAGGGTTGTCGTTGTTTGGAGGGATTGTTGGGGTTACAGAGGGAATAGATACTGTGGTTAGAGTGGGCAAATCGCTTGATAAGGATGAGGATGAAGAATCTGAGTCTGAGTCTGAATCAGAAGTTGAGGTTACGGAAGGTAAATCGAGAGTTTCAGTGGAGTCGTCGGTTGTTTGAAGAGTTGGAAGTACGGCATCTGTAGCAGTATCATCGGCATTTGTTGTTGTTTCTTCAAGGATATTTTCGGTGTTTGTTGTTATTTCTTCCAGGCCTGTAGTTGTTTCAGCAGTATTTTGAACAGTTATTATTTCTACAGCGTCTTCGATTGTAGTTGTTGAATCATTATTTTCAGTGTTAGCTTCGTTGATTGTATCAGTTTCAGCGTTGACATTGTTCGATAAGTTTAATAGTAAGAAGAATAAAGATATTAGGAGTAGATTTTTTTTTTTAGTTGAGTTTTTGTTATTGTCGAGATAGAAGATGTGATTTATGAACATTATTAGGAGGTGGAGGTGAGAAGAAAATAAAGTTAAAGAAGGTCTAAAAATGAAAAATAAACAAACAAGTGAGTAAAGAATAATTGGGTAAGGATTAGCTAATTGACGAATTAGTTAATGAAAACAATAGAAACAGCAAAGAGAGATATGAGATAAGAGACAAAAACAAAAAAGAAAGAGGATGTGGACAAGAATAATAGTAGATTAGATGAGGATAGTAGGAGGTAGAAGCGAGTGAAAAGAATCAATAGGGAGAATGAGAAAGAGAGGGCTAATTATTAAGTATTTTGAGGGTAAATAGTAATTATGGGAGAGTAGTGTGAGTGAGAATAGGAAGAGTAATAGGAATAGAAGATATTGGAGGTTGATATAGCCAATGAGGTAGAGAAGTGGTTATAGGGAAAGTAGAAGCAAGAGATAATTTATTAATAGATATCTGGAGATTGATGGAGTGTTGTGATGCAATGAGTGATTATAGCAGCAAAGGGATATTGGAAGGGAAAAGGAGTAGAGAGAGTTGTTGTGAGGAAGATATATTGGGGATATAGCAGAAAGGTAGTGTATTTGTTGGCGATTGAAGGAGAAGATGGTTAAAATTTCATAGAAAGGAAGAGATGAAACTGAGTAGAGGAGTGAGCGTAGAGAATTGAGCTTGGGATTGGGATTGGGCTTTTGGAGTTGGGATTTTGATATTGAGATTTTCCGCTGGAACAAAAATAAAATAAAATAAAATAAAATAAAATAAAATAAAATAAAATAAAATAAAATAAGGTGAAATAAAATTTGAATGAAGTGGAAACAAACGCAGAGGGAGACAAAGAAAGAATAATTGAAAATAAGAGTTGGTTTATGTTTTAGGAATTTGATTGTTTTGAAAGTTTTCAGGTTATTTTCAGGCTATTTTCAGACTTTTTTGGATTGTCTTTGTTTTTTCTTTGTTTTTTCTTTATTTTTTTTTCCTTTGGTTTTGCCAGATTAGCTATTGAAAAGCGATGAAGCAGTACCAGTGGTTGGCTAACTGGTGGTGAATAGAAGAGAAATATTGAAGCAGAAGATGGAGGTATTGGAGGAATAGAAGGTGTTAGTCTGAGCGAGTTGACTATATTTTGTTCTTTTTCTTTGGAATTTATTTTTAATATTTTTATATTGCCTGGAACAGAACAGAAGAAGCGATTAAGGTTGGAGTAAAAATAAAACAAAACAAAAGAGCAGAGCAGTGTAAGAGCAGTGTCGAGCAGGAGCTAGGCTTGTACCCGTTCAAAACACCCAGGTGGAAAAGAGGCAGCGGAAGAAGCAGCAGGAGCAGGAGCAGGAGCGGAAGCAGAAGCAGCAGAAACAGCAGCGAGAAGAGGACAGAGAAGACACAGAGGAAAGAGGTTCTCATGGTTGCCTTTTATTGATTTTTCTCTGGTTTCTTTCGGATTTCGCTGCAGCTCAAAAGATTTCAGTTTCTCGATTGTCCAGTGCGTTTCATGTTTGGCGTTGCGCGCGCAGAGGGGCGTTTGCCGCGTGCGCGCTGAGCCTGCGCTGTTTTTTGCAGCCGGGGCCCACTGGCACAGGGGCCGAGACACTGCTCTCGCCAGTTATTTTTAAAGTGCAATTACCATAAATAGTCACATCCATGCAGATGTTCCACCTGGTGCAGACTGCAAAATGGCTCAAAATGGACACAACCCAGCAACAAACAGAGCGAAAGACGCTTCTGCACAGCTGCTTCCCCAGCCTTGCTTCCGTGGCCACAAACACTACGCTCCAGCTTCCCCAAATACAGCTCGGTTTCACGTGAGCTGAGCGTTGCAATCACCGATCGGGTTCCACGGCGGTGCTTTGCTGCGGTCTGACATCAAAGAACTGGCTTGCCATGTCACGGGTGGTATCATTATTTGTGCAAACACTCCCAACCTCAGGTCAATTGCCTGGCATTTCGCTTGAGCTGGGCAGTTGCCAACACTGTGCAAATTCTTTGTTGGCGCATTCTCCCAGTCTGCAAATATCCAACCCTCAGGTTTCTGGCTCAAGAGCGCGAGCTCGACTTCTGCTTGTCACCCAGACAAGCACTTCCAACACACCTTCATGCACAAAAAACACCTGTCCCTGTTCAGCTGGTCATAACCGAGAGGTTACCAAATGTGTTTTGCGCTGGCAATCTGCTGTAAAACTCCATATTTTAACTGAGGAATGAAAATGAAATGGAAATGACAATAAGAATAAAAACCCAAGAACCGCAAATTACAATGAAAGTCTGCTTCAGCACCCAATTGGAAATCCTACTGGAAACCCAATTGGAAATCCAATCAACATGCACAACGAAATGAAACTGTTCACTGTCGTTTTCAAATCTGCCTCGCCTCCATCTTAGTCTGAGAGTCTAGCCCTTTCCAAGTCTTAGAAGTTGGGTCCAAAATCGTATTTCGTAATTTTCATTTTCTATTTGGTACTGTTTCCACACATGAGCCACATTAATTGAGTGAAAACCGGTACCAAATACCCACTTACGACCACCTCTCCACATGCTTTACTAGCTCCAACCACCTTTTCCTTAGCCAGCCAATCACACCTCATCGCCTAATACAGAAATCATATTAAACTGCATTGAACTGTATTAAACTATATTATATCATATTAAATCACAAACGATTAAAACAATAGCCAAAAAGAGACACAAGTGAAAAATTGAAAAATTGAAGACAAAATACAAAATACAAAACAAAAAACAAAAAACAACAAAATAAAAAATAAAAAATAAAATAGAATAAAATAAAAACATACCTGTCTTATGCTAAATAAAATCCTCTAAACCCACGTTCCATTATTCTTCCTCTTAGTCATTTTTTTTTTACACTTCTGGTATCGATACCAAATGATACCTATTCTTTCTTCATCTATGGGCGCTCCAATACCTCTGTATTGGTAGTCTTTGTTGCTTCAATTTCCAACTCATCTTGTGTCGACCTAACTAACTCTCCAATAATAGAAAGTGCTGCCAACGAAACACACGATGCTATCAACAATGAAACTCCAAACCATACCAATACCCTTGCTGTGATTCCAGAATGCGTCTCCAACCTATAGTAATCGTCTTCCATTACTCCCATTAACTTGCTTCCGGTAAGCACATTTGTCTCTTGCCAAACTGCTCCCACCAATGCCAACGAAAACGCCAAATAGATGACAACAGTTGAAAACTTGTAGAATTTGGGATTGCTAGATGGACTCACAAACGCAAACAAAAAGATTGACAAAAACGATAATATAATAGAAACAATCAAAACATATGGCGATAAACAATCTTCTCGGAATTTAACACTCGTCTCTGAAACAAAATTCAATAAATCAATATTAGCTGTCGAATTTCTGTTGAAATTATCTTTATTGTAAATAATTCTCAACTCATTGTTACCACATTCCCATCCACTGTTCCCATTGTCGGAATACGACTTCAAACATGATGAAAAGTACCCAACTCTCACCTGTAATTCCGAAATCGAATCCTGTTGGAAGAAAACTGTGTTATCCTCACTGATATATTTCAATTCCATCACATACGTGCCCCTAGTCCCAGGCGTAATCGACCCTCCAACAACTATACATTCAAATATAATGTATAACAAAAGAAACACTATAGCAAAATGTCTAGGTCTTACTTGCTGTACCTTCAACTCTTTTATTCTTTGTAATCTATTGTGTTTTCTAAATGCTTTTGCTGGAATCTCATCTTCCTCTCTTTCTCCTTTGCTGACTCCACTAACCGTAGGATGAGCGTCTTCCATTATAATATGTTATATTATTATTATATTATGATATTGTGATATTATATTATTACTATGATATTATCTTAGTGTTTTCGCACTATTTCAAACTAATCTGGTTGTATTATCCTCCCTCCAATGCTGGCTCCCACAGGTTGCCATCCTCTCCATTATATACCTTATTCTCCCTGTCAACTTCTCTCACATTTCGACTCCTACACCAACAATAACAACAACACATACTTGCTCTCCCTTACAACACCTCTTTCGACTAATTGACTCCACCCCAACGGATCCGCTCTAGACGCCTTCTCTGTTTATCTTTTTCCGCTTTGGGCCTCTCTTATATTAAACTGCCATCTCTTCTGCAAATCATCCATCAACAATCACAGATCATCCATCAATAATCACAAATCCATCCATCCTCTTTCCTATCTGTCTTTCTTCTAATCCATTTACACTTCTTCTTTTTCTTGTCCCATCTTAAAACTATCAACAAATAAACAATCCAATCTTCACTCACACACGAGTTCCTAACAGTACGTTTCTCCAGTCACATGACAAAAATTCAAATTTTCTTTGATTTAATCGATTTAATCTGGTTTCACTTCCACTTTCACTTTCCATCTCTCTTCACCATCCTGTTCCCTCTATCAAAACATCAACATCGCCGATCATGCTAAACAGGAACATAAAGTTCAAATTCTGCACAAGAAACGCCTCCACCTCTTCGCTTTCCTCCATATCTTCCACCACCTCATACAATGTCGCCAAAGTCTTGAGAAACTATCCCGTCGGTGCAACTTATCATGGCTTCAAAATTCAAAGAATTCTACCGGTCCCTGAACTATCCTTCACTGCAATCAACCTAACTCACGAAAGAACTGGCGCTGACTATATACATATCGACAGAAACGATAAAAATAACGTTTTTAGTTTAGCCTTCAAGACAAATGCTTCTGATTCAACTGGTTTACCCCATATTTTAGAACACACTACTCTATGTGGCTCTCAAAAATATCCTGTAAGAGATCCCTTTTTCAAAATGTTAAATCGTTCTCTATCAAATTTTATGAATGCAATGACTGGCCATGATTACACTTTTTACCCATTTTCAACCACAAACCAAATCGATTATCAAAACTTGAGAAATATCTACTTTGATTCTGTCTTCAACCCAATTTTATCAAGTGAGGATTTTTATCAAGAAGGCTGGAGGCTAGAACACCAAGATCCACAGGACCCCAATACCCCAATCATATTTAAAGGTGTGGTCTACAACGAAATGAAAGGCCAACTCTCAAATTCTTCCTATTTTTTCTATATCAATTTCTTAAAATCAATATACCCTTCTTTAAACGTCTCCGGCGGTGATCCAAATTTTATAACAAATTTATTCCATCAAGATCTAATTGATTTCCACTCCCAAAAATATCACCCTTCAAATTCAAAAATATACTCATACGGCGATCTACCGTTATCTGACAACTTGTCCTTTTTAAATGATAACTTATCAGCTTTTGGTAAAAGATCCTACGACTCTTCCAATTCCATCCCAGTCAACCCCATAGACCTTTCTTCAAATAAATCAGTAACAATTGATGGCCCCACCGATCCAATGCTACCAAAGGATAAACAATTTAAAGTATCTTTAACCTGGTTCACCGGAAACCCCAAAGACGTTTACGAAACTTTCTGTCTCAAAATTCTCAGCAATTTATTAACTGATGGTCATTCTTCTCCTTTTTTTAAACAATTAATTGAAAAAAATATTGGCTCAGATTTTACCGTTAACACTGGCTCAGATTCAACTACAAATTTAAATAGCTTTTCAATAGGTTTGCAAGGTTTAATTGAATCTGATATTCCTATTTTTAAAAATAAAGTTGCTGAAATTATCGATTATTATTATGAAAATGGCTTTGAACCTTCAAAAATTAATGCAATCTTAAGACAAATCGAAATCAATAAAAAAGATAAAAAATCTCAATTTGGCTTAAACTTATTATACTCAATTATCCCGGGTTGGGTTAACAATATAGATCCTTTTGATCAATTGGCATTTAACGACACTCTCAACCAATTTAAGTCAGAATTCCAAATCTCAAAAGGTAATATTTTTAAACATTTAATCGAAAAATATTTCATTAACAAACCAACTTTCACCTTTATTATAAAACCAAAGGACAATTTTAATGACTCTTTAATCACTCAAGAAAAGGCTCGTTTAAACCAAAAAATTAAAAATTTGTCCGACGATGATATGAAAACCATTCAAAAAAGAGGCCTAAAATTGTTAGAAAAACAAAATTCAAAAGAAGATTTATCCTCCCTACCAACTTTATCTGTAGAAAAGGATATTCCAGCCATCGGCGAAAAGATTCCTTTAGAGTTCTCAGGAAAGAACGATAATGATAATACTTTTAAAATTTTAAAAAGAATCACAGACACAAATGGTTTAACTTATTTCTTTTGTAAAAAAGATCTAACTGACTCAATTCCAGCAAGACTATTGCCTTATCTACCTTTATTTTCTGAATGTTTATTGAATTTAGGTACAATCGACAAATCAATGGCTGAACTCGAAGATGAAATTAAACTACATACAGGAGGTTTTCATTCTTCCGTCTATATTAAACCAACCCCTGAAAATAATTTGAAGCCAAAATTATATTGGGAAATCACTGGTGCTTCGTTAGATTCTCAAATTCTTAAAATTTATTCAATTTGGTTGGAAATTTTAACTAAAATAAATTTTAATAATTTAGAAAAGCTAAAAACTTTAATAAAATCTTTAAATTCAAATAATGTATCTGCTATAGCCGATAGTGGTTCATCTTTTGCAACTAACTTTGTCGCTTCACAATTATCTCCAGTTAGAAAATTTAGTGAATATTTAACTGGTATTGAACAAATCAAATTTTTGAGCAAACTCAATAAATTTGTTGATGATGATGAAGCACTAAAAGAAAATGTTGTATCAAAATTAATTGAATTGAAAAAAATTATTATAAACAATCAAAAACTATCATTTGCTTTAATAACAGACAAAAACGCTGTTGATAAAAATGAGCAATTAATACATGATTTCACAAGTAAACTACCTGAAAAAGAAAATGAGAAACCCACTTTGGAAAAATTAAAAAATCCTAAAAGTTTATTAAAAGCCAAAAAATTTGAAGACCCATCATACTTTATTGAATTAAGAAAAGCAAATGATAAGAAATTTGATCCAAGCAAACCCACATGTATTAATTTACCATTTCAAATCAATTTTGCTGCAATGGGTATTCAAGGATCAAACTATTTATCAAAAGATGGTGCAGCTTTACAGGTTTTAGCCCAACTATTGACCTTTAAATACTTGCATAAAGAAATTAGAGAAAAAGGTGGTGCCTACGGAGGTGGTTCCAGATATGGAGGTGTCGATGGAATATTTAGCTATTACTCTTACAGAGATCCACATCCATTGAGAAGTATCGATTTCTTTAAGAAAGCGGGAGAGTTTGCTATTAGCAATAAATGGACAGATACAGATTTAAATGAAGCTAAATTAACAATTTTCCAAAGTGTTGATTCACCAATGGATGTTAAAAGTGAAGGTATGATGATGTTCAGAAATAGCATAACAGATGAAATGAGACAAAATAGAAGAGAGAATCTATTGAGTGTTACAATTGAAGATATCAAAAAAGTAGCAGATAAGTATTTGATTAGTGGTAGTAAAGATGTTAGGAGTATTGCAGTTATTGGGCCCAAAAGCGAAGAAATGGAAGATTGGAATATTATTGATTTAGATGTTGATTAGAAGATAATTGTTTAAAATTTGTTTATTTTTTTTTCTGATTATTTTTATTTATTTTTATTTATTTTTATTTATTTTTATTTATTTTTATTTTTATTTTTATTTTTATTTTTATTTTTATTTTTATTTTTATTTTTATTTTTAATAATTGATAAAGACAATTGATAAAGATTAATATAGATACATACATATATATATAAGATATCCCTGTAAATATTATTAAACTCTAAAACTTTTTAATTAAGGTAATATTAAATATATTTAATTATTTTTATAGTTTTTTAAAGTACTTTTATTAAAAAATGCAAATGAATGAATATACAAAACCAAAATTTCAAAAATAAAACAAATTGAGTTTAATTAAAATAAATTAGATTAAATAATATGTTTTGATCTGAAATAAGCTCTTAAATATTGAACTTGCCAAATACCTAAAGATATTAAGGAAATTATAATTAAAAAGGAGAAATTTTTCACTCTTGAGTTTGTTGATTCATTTGTATTCCTGAGTCTTTCTTCTCTAACCTTTAAATAGTTCAATTCATCAACTATTTCATCAGTTAATTCTTCAATTCTTCTTAATTCCAATTCTACAGGTTTCAATTTTTCGGCAGCCTGAATCGCATTCCAATCCCTTGCTGCACTACCAGCTTCAATATCCAATTCAATTTCTCTAAACTGATTTTTAGCTCTGTTGTTTGATCTTAGCAAAAGATTTTGAAAACAAACATCAAATGCAGCAGAAGCATGGGCAGTAAATGCAACTCTAGTTGAACCTGCAAAATCTTTTTTTCTTCGATATTCATTTCCAACACTATCCACAATATTGAAATTTAATTGTTGACCATCACCAACTTGACCAGAAGATTCGATATTTACCACAACTAATTGACCTTCAGATATAAAATCTCTGATACATTTTTTAGAAGAACCAGCAGGCACCTCAAATCTTAAGGCTGTTATTAAACTTATGAGAAAAAAAAACAACAAGATTATGCTTTTCATTTTATTGTTTAATCTGATTTTCAAAGAAAAAAAAGTTGAGAAGGAATAGTTGCGAGATTCTAAGGTTGTCTGATAAACAACAAAATGATCTGAGGTTCTTTCAGATCACAGTAAAGATACTCGTGTCAGTTTTAAGCAAAAAGAAATCATCATCAGAAGATTACGTAATATTCACGTGTGTTTATACAAGCACGGGCATTTATTAGCAGTAATTTCGAACTTGGCCAAATATAACGAATGTGGATATTTATTCTTTTGATTTGTTTTTGCTAAAAGCTATTTATTGCAGTTATATTCTATTTACGATATATATGGGGTTTAAATGGGTTTAATCCCAGGATTTCAATTTCATGGTACCTTCCTTGCTGAAGTTTATGTGCATTTTAAACGCATCAGCAAGAATATGGGGCTCATGAAGACTTTTTGTTTTGGCAGCCTGAAGCTCAGCTCTTCTGACATAGTCTAATAATTGATCTTTATAGTCAGGATGAGCACAGTTTTTAATAATTTCAACAGATCTTTCTCTTGGAGACAATCCTCTTAAATCAGCCAATCCCTGTTCAGTGACCAAAATATCCAAATCATGTTCGGTTTGGTCAATATGGGATGCAAATGGCACAATGCATGATATACCAGTAGGATCTGTTTTTGTTTTTCTTGCTGATGGAGTGTGCATTATAGATAATTTAGCGTTTCTGAGAAAATCACCGGAACCACCAATACCATGTAACATTTTCGAACCATTAACGTTGGTTGAATTAGCATGTGCATAGATATCAACTTCAACAGGAGTATTCATTGCAATAACACCCAATCTTCTGATGATTTCTGGTGAATTAGAGACAACTTGAGATCGTAAACATAATTTTTTGCTAAAGAGATCCCAGTTATCGAAAAATCTTTTAAAACCATTTTCGGTCAATCTAATCGCTGAAGCAGTAGCGTAATCCAATGTGCCCTTTTCAAAGAAGTCCAAAAACGAGTCCTGCAAAACCTCTGTCCACACCTTGAGGTCTTTGAATGAAGAGGAAGACAAACCATCGATCACAGCATTAGCAATATTTCCGATACCTGATTGCAAAGGGTGCAAGTTGGAAGGCATTCTTCCGGCCTTGACTTCCTGCTCAAAAAACTCAATCAAATGGTTTCCAATGGCCTGCGACATTGCATCAGAGGGAGTGTTGGGTGGAATAGCATCAGACCTGTCACACTCGACAATAGCTGCAACTCTGTCAGGATCAATTGGCACAGCAAACAGACCAGACCTGTCATCAACTCTGCGATAAGGATAAGCTGGTCTGAATGGGGATTTATGGGCATATCAATATCATGCAATCCTTCAAAGGAAGGGTTTTTGGTGTTAACTTCCAAAATTAATTTATCCGAAACACTCACTATTTCAGGGACCGCACCCACACCAGGGCCCAATATCAATCCTCCATTTTCTGTGATGGCTGTTACTTCGATGATCGAGTAGTCTAACAAGTCATTATCTTTCTTGAATCTGGTGTAGTATCCATAGGTCAAATCTTGGGCAAACATCGACAAATGTTTATCGAAAAAGTGGGTTCCCCCAGTGTTTATTGAGTTAGCTATTCCCCTTCCTACTTGGTGAGGTGATCTTCGTAGGATCATTCCATTTTCAGCCCATTTGCTTTCCTCTGGTCCAGCAGAAGCACCTACAAATAAGTTGAATGCCAATTTTCCCTGAAGTTTGTTGTCCTCAACATGCTTTGAAAGCGCTTCAGGGACCTTTTTGGGAGCACCCACACCTGCAAAACCTGACCATCCAATATACTGTCCATTTTTAAAAAACTCAACACATTCTTCTGGCTTTCTTAATTTTGATAATAGTGGGAGATATCTAACTCTTTCTTTCAAGATAGCTGACATTGTGAGTTTTGAATTTGCAACAACTTTCGATTGTTTTGTACCAGTAAATAGTATTTAGTATTAAGTTTCGCACACACACAATAACTTCAAGTGATTAATCCGATGGTAATAATAACTTTTCTATTATTTAATTTTAATGCAAAAAATAGATGTTTGGAGAAAAATGCAGTGGAGACAGAAGGCAAAAAATACTAAAAAAATTCGATTTTAACAATCCAGTAATCTGTTTGGAAGGAAGAAGCTATTCGATTGAATCAAAGATTGATTAAAGATTCAACGGTTTTTGGGATATTGCACCTGAAACAATAACTAAGCTTTTGATACTTGAATTTTCTATCAACTCAAATTAGTAACAGCTAAAAGAAAATTAACAAGTGAGGGGACCTCACTGGAGATTTTTCAGTATATATACAATTATTAGAATTCATTGAGAAAAAGATGATTGAAATTTTTCAAGGTATTATAGGATGAGTGGTAAATTAACACCCATACTTTGCCTACAAATCGATGTCGTGTGATATTCATTTCAAGAGACAATTGTATATGAGCTGAATAAAGTCGAGGAATTGCCTTGCGAATAGAATAAATATACTCAGCATCCCAGGCAATTTGCTCGTAGTAAATTTTTAATTTTTCTATAACAAATAACGTAATCAACGGGTTATCAACAAGCGATTTCACGGAAAAATCTCATGTTGAATATGTTCAAAGAGGAAAATGAAGATTTCACCTTTAAACCATTCGAAATTCTGGATTGAAAACCAAATCCTATTGAATTACGCAACTGCGAAGTTGAAAATGCAAGTAAGCTAAAAAATATCCGATCCCAAAAGAAACAGACTGAAATAAGAAGGAGGAAATCTCAAATCATTATCCGTCTTTTGCTCAGATACCTTTTGTCCGTTTTCGAGAACAAAACAAAGAGCCAAAAGAAAAAAAGAACATCGCAAACCAGAAGTTACTTTCTTTGCAGTAAATGGGTTGTACCATCTATCAAACTCATCTTAGTCTTTGGGCTTTTGGAGACACAAATGATATTTTTTGTGTTTTCTGTGTTTTCTGACAAAAGAAAAACTGCCACCTCAATGAAATCCTGTTTTCTCGATTTATATTAATGTTGAAAGATTCTGTTTTAAAGATAAAACTTTTTGGAATTGCTTTTGGGGCTTTCTTTTTTGGATTGAATATCAAATAAGGAAACAAGGGTATGTTTTTCAATTACCAAACCCTTTCGGTGTGATTTGGTGATTTTGTATTTTAATAAAGGAAAGAAATTTGGAAATAAGTATATATCAGTTTGTTGTTTGTGTTGAAAACCACGTTGATTTAAGAACCGCGGGCTTTATCTCGTTGTTTAAGGTTTTTAATGGTGCATATACAAGCTTTTTCTGATGTGGGCAGAAGCATTCTCGGGATTTCAATGATATAACAAAACCAACTACAAGGATCTTGGATTAGCTATTTTAATTGTCGATGCAATGAGAAACATATCCAAATAATTTACAACAGTTTGCTATTGATAAAGTTATTTACTACTGCTGAAAATGAAAAAGAAAAAGTCACACTGATCTGATTGGACTTATTATAGTTTTAAATTCAAATAGTCTTGAAAAACCTATAAATCATAAAGAAGAAATTGGGTGTGTGTTGAGGGTTTAAAAAGAATGAATTGATGTGGTTTTGTTTTTATCTATTTATCTATCCTATTTTATTAGAATAAATTTACTATGAACTTAAATTTCAATTAAGAACATTGATGGCATGAGCTCCAGAGTTGCTTTTAATATTCAAACAGTTCAACTTTAAAAATTAGTTGGCCAATATTTTTCACCACTAATTGCGCGAGATTTTCTTTTTATTTTCGTTGTCTACTAGATTTTTGCATAAAAAGAAATAAATTGAATGAATATAAAGGATTTTATTATGATTATAAACATAATTATAACTATAACTATAACTATAATTGTAATATCTATTTAAAAAGGTAAGACGTAAAATGAGTTAAAATGTTTCATGAAAAGTTGAGCAAAAAGACATTAAAGTTGAAGAGTAGAAATTTTATGATGTAAAACAAAGAAAAGATAAAAACCAAAAAAAACCAAAAACCAAAAAAAATAAAGGGAATTAAGAGAATTAAGAGAATCAAAAGGATCTGTTTAAACTGGTCAAAAGCTGATTATCGATATCTTTTGATAATGAATTAAAGGATGGAATACCGTTTGTAATAGATCTTAGAGGAGGTAATGAGATGTTGGAATTTTGAGGGAGATTTATGTTGTATGAAGATTTGATGTGATAATGTTGATTATTTGAATAATAGTAATCAGTATTTGGTAGAATTGCTACTGGTTTTGGTGGAGAATAGTAATTTGAGTTATTCTGATTTTGGGTTGTATTTTGATATTGGTGTTGGTGTTGGTACTGGTGTTGATGCTGCATCTGGACATGACATTGCTGCAATTGATAGGGATAGTGATTATTGTGATTTATTTCGCGATTTAAATTTTTTGAGTTTGGCAAGTATCTAGGGTTAAAGTAGGTTGAATCAAGATTAAAATCATTTAATAGAGGTATTCTGACATTTGCGACTATTCTGTTATTTTGGTTTTGAATATCGTATGGAGAAGGATTGGTGTTATTGTTTTCAGCGTTATTGTTTTCAGCGTTATTGTTCACCACTGGGGTTCCGTTGGTTGAGTAATCTGGATAAATCTTGGGGGGAATGATGATATTTTTCAATCTTATATCTCTTGTTGGGGTTTGATCGAAATAGTTAGTTGAATTGAAGTCAGACTGTTTAAAATAAAAAATCAAGTGCAACTTTCTACCATCGTGAGTTGTTAAAGAAAAACTTGATTTAATTAGGCCATCTAATTTATATTTATAGGCTTGAATTGAGCCATTAAGATGACGATTTTGCCGGTGATCTTCAATCCTTTTTCCTTCCATTTCTTTATAGGTTAAAAAGCAGCCAGATACTCTTGAAGCAGACCAGGATCTACCATCAGTCCAGCGTCTCATACCAGCTTCTTTTTCATCCCAAACATAAACTGAGCCAGACTTAATTGATTTCCTTTCTAGTTCAGTTAGTCTTCTGGTGACTCTTGGTAGAAGACCTATTCTAGTTGCCTCCATTAGGAGAATGGCGTCTTGGGGGGTTAGTATAACACCGTTATAAGTTTCCATTTCTGTTGGTATTGTTATTTGAGATAATGCTATTTGATTGTTTGAAGAATGTAAATTAAAACAGATTCATGAATTTGAAATTAGAAAAAAAAACCAGAAGAAAGCGCGATTTATATATACTCCGTCAATTGGTAGCAAAATGCCACTTTGAACAAGTTGGATATGTTATAAAACAAGTTGAATAAAGGCTAAAACCAAATTTTAAAAAATCTAAAAACATTTAAGAAAAATAAAAAAAGTAAAAAAAGTAAAAAAAGTAAAAAAAGTAAAAAAAGTAAAAAAAGTAAAAAAATAAAAGAATTTAAAGAGAAATAAGATTTGCAGGGTCGATGAATGAAAAAAAGACAAAGAGAACGGTGAGATAGAAATAAAATTGGAGAAGATTGGGATAATGTTAAAGAACAGACCAACAATAAAGAAGATTCCGTCCTTTTCTCGCGAAAGTGAAGCAGAAAGGTCTGTAAAAGACAGAGATTTGAGTTTGTTCAGTGAGAATCAAATCTTAACAGGTATGCATGCCGCTGCACGCGCAGCTGAGAGGGCAACTGGAGTCGGAAACAGGCCGAGACGCACGACGGTCAGGTTTTGGGCAAAGGAGGGGTTCGATTGGGGGGCACTGTCCAGCGGCCAATCGCTGGCGGTGCACGCCCGTGGCGGTGGCAGGCGGTGGCGAGGCTGGTGAGGGCGGTTTTTGAGCAAAGCAGGGTTTTTGGGGGGTTGTTGGATGGGCACCTCGCTGGGTGGATGCTCGCACTCTAATCGAATATAAATACAAACACCTCGTTCAGTCTACTTTGACACAAGGTGCCAAGTTCGGTCTCCGAGGGCATTTTCCATGGAGAATAGGGCTATTTTCACCACCGTTTCTCAGTTCCCAGCTTGCATTTAAGCTTATTTAATTTTATTTTTCCGCTTCTGCTCCTCACCGCATGGGTTCGCACGGCTATCGGTGGTGCTGATAGTGATAATAGTAATGGTAATAATACAATATAATATAATATCGATTGGCGATTGGCGATAAGAGATTATGACAGCTCATAATTATGTTTGAATATATATTTATACTGCAATACTGCAAAATGTCTACCATAACAGAAAGGGAGAAACAAATGTAAAAAAAAGTATAAAAGAGAAAACGTGAAACAAAAATAAAATATTGACCACACAGACCTTGCATTCACTGCGTGCTAAAACTCAGATATCTAGTAGGATTTAAGCTTTTCAAGAATAGCTTTTGTAAATTGTTCAGTAGTTGCGTTTCCACCAATGTCGTGAGTCAAGACCTTGCCATCTTTGATAACCTCGTAGGTGGCATTGGATATTCTGTCGGCGTATTCACTCAAACCTAAATGGTTCAACATCATGGTGGAAGATAAAATTAAGGCAGTTGGATTGGCAATATTTTGACCCTTTATCGACAAACCAACATGTCTGCAGCCTGGTTCAAAGACTGCATGCTCAGCACCATAATTAGCGCCTGGAACTAAACCAGGACCTCCAACTAACCCTGTTGCAATGTTGGACAAAATTGACCCATACAAGTTTGGAGTCACCAAGACATCGAACTGTTCTGGTCTTGAAACTGCTTGCATTGATGCGTTGTCGACAATCATGTCATTGACATTGATATTTTCATAACCTTGACCGACTTCTTTAACAGTTTGTCTGAACAAACCATCGGCCAATTTCATAATATTAGCCTTGTGAATAGCCGTGACATTTTTTCTATTGTTTTTGGATGCATAATCAAATGCAAATTTGGCAATTCTTTCACTTTTATATTTGGTGACAATTTTTAAACTTTCAACAACACCTGGAACAGATTGGTGTTCTAATCCAGAGTATTCAGCTTCAGTGCTTTCTCTAATTAAAATTATATCGATGTTGTCCAATCGGGTTTTAATCCCTGGGATATTTTTAATATGGGCCAATGAAGCGTAGATATCCAATTGTTTAACTAATGCAACGTTTAAGGAACCATGACCCGAGCTTGAAGTTGGAGTATACCAAATACCTTTTAAGCCAACTTTATTTCTCTTTAAAGACTGGACTGCATCCTTGACAGCAATTTGAGATGATGCATCATCTAAACCGGAAACATTGATAGTTTCCCAGTCAATTGGAACATTTTCGGCTTTAAAGATGTCAACAACAGATTTGGAAATTTCTTCACCAATACCGTCACCTGGAATTAATGTGACAGTATATCTACCACCATATTTTTTGGGAGCAAAAGCTTCATTTGACACTGTTGCCATAAATCGGCGAGAGTTGTTGAATACATTCTGAAATCAAGTTAAAAACCATAATGTTAATAAAAAAATAAAGAATGAAAAATAAAAACAAAAACAAAAACAAAAACAAAAACAAAAACATAAAAAAAAAAATACAGTTAAAAAGAACAGCAATTGGAATTGAAATTTAGTGTACAATTGAGATCAAAATGGAATTATACAAAACATACAGTTGAGATTTGTTAAGAAGGATAATTGAACTCTTGTTAGTAATGTAATTGAATAATACCACTTTTGATACAATCCTTAAACTTCCCATTGCAATTCCAGTTTTCTTTTTAATGTTTTTTTCTTTTATTTTCTTGAGTGGGCAACTCCACCTCAAACACTCAAGCAGCGTGGATAAAGTCACACAATATACTAACTCTAGATAATTGGCCAACCATTGTCAGTTTCAGAGGAAAAATCAGATGGAACCGTCGACTGCTGTGCTTGTTGTGATAAAAAAAACACCGGGAAAATCCAGGACAAAAAGAAATACAAAGATGTGCAGGAGAAGAAATAGCACAACGAGAGATCCAGCTCAGAAAATGGAGATTCTTTATCTTCTTTATAGCTTTTGTTTTGGTTCCAGCACTGCGGCTGGTGTTTGCGCTACCCTCCTCGGGCCCGATGTGGCAACCCTCTGATTGGCGCCCGTCCGCGCGTCGGCGCTTTCCCCAGCCCGTCCTCTTTATCGCGCGGCCTTCGCGGTGTTTGCGCACTATTTCCACCCTTCTTTCGCGGCCCTCGCGGCCAAACCACCTGATACTCAGCTGCGATACCAGTTATCAGTTATACTATATGGACCTATGAAGCTACAAAAATGCACAGTAAATCATGAATACTAAAATACCAAAATATAAAACAAAAAGTTCACTCAGTCATTTCATCGTCGACATCCATATCTTCGAGTGATATGAGGTTTTGCTGGACCCTGGGCTGCGTTTGCTGCTGGGCATTGTTGGATGGGCTGGGGCTATCGTCTTCAAATGGCACTCGAAAATGCACCTGGTTCAGCTCGTTGTTTGTGTCAATAGTGTTCTCGATGCCAGTGCCTGCAGCTGGAGCAATTCTGTTTGACGTGGCTAGCCTCTCGCGATTGGGCAAAGGAGGAAGAAGATTGGGTCTTTCCATGTTATTGCTCACTTCACCCTGTTCATTATCATTCACTCTATCAAATTGCACTTCAGGTATGTATGCAAGGCTTTGATTTTCCCTATTATTATTGTCATTGTCATTGTTATTATTGATATGATTATTGTCACCATTGCTATCACTATTGTTGTTTCGAGAATTTGGATTGTTTCTTCCAGAAATCGGTGGTATGTTGATGAAATTTCCTCCTTGTGCTCGACTAGCTACTGTTGTTGTGAAAGCTAAACCATTTAATGGAGCTATCTGCGCAAGCTGTGTCATTTGACTCATATTATTGATTTGATTCAACTGTCCCAACAAATTGATTGGATACATTTGGTTCCATTGATTAATATTTATTCGATCCAATGCTCGATTTCCAAATTCATTTCCATTTCCATTAACATTCATATTCATATTCATATTCATATTCATATTTGGTAAAAGCGCTATAGTTGGAGCTGTATTAATGTTCATATCAAAATTGGTGTTTGCAGTGTTACCGTTTCGATTACCATTTCCATTGCCATTGTTATTATTATTATTATTATTATTGTCGCTGTTCTCAGTAGTACTATTCTCTTCGCCAACTGCAGCGTTAGAATTAGTAGCACCACTTGTATTGGCATTTGCATTTGCATTGACATTGATATTAGTATTAGTAGTCGTAGTAGTATTAGTATTGGAGTTGACATCAGAATTATTATCAGTATTATTATTAAAAAGATTATTAGCATTAATAAAATTACTGACATTCACTGGGTTCAAATTGGTGTTTAAATTGTTAAA
The DNA here is from genome assembly GCF_001661345.1 of Ascoidea rubescens DSM 1968. Lineage (NCBI taxonomy): Eukaryota > Fungi > Ascomycota > Saccharomycetes > Ascoideales > Ascoideaceae > Ascoidea > Ascoidea rubescens. The sequence continues at coordinate 79,515 of NW_017962929.1, read as the reverse complement.
CAAAAATTGATTTGTTTGAAAAGCTGAGGTATATACAAAACTGTTGGATTGACTTAACGCATTCATTTGTGTCATTGAATTTGGCAGATTTTTCAAAAAGTCTCTCAATTGACGAACACCATTGCCACTAAATACGCAAAATAATTTCTTTTGCTGTTCCGTAAATGAACTTGGTGCCTCACGACAAAATTTCCTTATATCATTTCTCAAAAATGCAACAATTCCAGTTAACGACAAATGTGCTAATTTGGGACATGAAATTAATAATTGAAAAATGGGAGGAATAGTCAAATTCTGACAATATGATAAATGAACTCTTTCTAGTGTATCATCGTTGCCTCTAATTCTAACCAACTCAAGTATGCCTTCATTGGTTATTTGATAGCATTTAACCAAACCAATTCTTCTTAGTCTTCTTAAAGTTGCCAATTCTTTGACAGTGACATCTGTTAATTGACTGCAACAAGCTAAATCAATATATTGCAAACGATGACAATTTTTGATTAAAGTTGTTATACCATAATCAGTTATATTGCTGCAGTGGCCCAAATGAAGATAGTGTAAACTCTTGCGTAAATTTGATAAAGATTTTAAAGATTTGTCAGTTATTGAGATACATTTGGACAAAATGACATTTCTTAATCTTGGAGCACATTTGACGAATTTTTCAATAACTCTATCAGTTATATAAGTGCAGGCAGTGAAATCTATTATTCTTAAACGGTCCAAGCAAGGTTTGTCTTGCAAAAGCTTTAGCATATTATCAGAAATGTTTGAATTTTTGGATAGTCTGATTTCCCTTAGTTGGGTCATCTTTTGAAAGACGTGCATAAGAGAATTATTTGTAATTTTTAGACAACCATGAAAATCAATTTCAACTAAAAATTTACAATTTTCAGTAAGAACGTCAACAGTTTCGTCATTAATGTTATTTGATTCAGTTAGCTTTATTCTCTTTAAGAGGATACATTTTTTAAATAAATTGATGATTGAGTCCTTTGAGACTTCGGCGGTTTCAGGAGCATATAGACCTTGGAGTTTGGGGCAATTAGTAGCAAGAGCGTCAAAGATAGAATCGGAAATATGAGGAACACCAGTCATATCGATTGATTGTAATTTTGAGCAATTAACCAAGACAGAAGAAATTGAAAAGGGAGTTAGATAGATACAGTTAACTAGAGTTAGTCTTTCCAAGTTGGGACAGTCAATAAATTTTAGTAGCAAGTCGTCGACAGCAAATTTTGAGATAAAGCATAAATTTAAACGACGAATAAGAGGTTTGTAATTCCAAAAGGTTGAGGATTGATTCAAGTCCATGATGTGACCAATTTTTTGCAAGCTTTCAGGGGATTTTAATTTGGGTCTAAACCAAATTAAAGCAATTAGTATATCAGCCCATTGTTTACAAACAGTCAAGTATTTGGCCAAGCTTGTTTTGTCAGATAAAAAGGAGAAGATTATGGATAGTAGTTCTGGGGGTAGTAGTCTTATTGTTGGTTTTGAAGGATCTTGAACTAGATTAGATAGGTTGTATTGTTTAATCCTACTTATTGTTTGAAGGGTTTCTAATTCCTTTGGGTTTTTGAAGATTCCGGAGTAGTAATAGTCATGATTATCGCTGGAAACGACAGTTATGGATTGATTATTTGAAGAAAAGGGGAACAGGCAGAGATTATTTATCATGTTATTAGGATTATCGTTTGTATGGTTGTTTGTGTGGTTGTTGTTATCATTATTGTTGATATAATTTGAGTAATTATTAGAGTTGCGGTTATTGTAGATATTGCTATTATTAGCGGAGTGGTTTATATTCAGAGTAGTAGCTATCTGGTTATTGTTGAGCTTGTGATTAAGATTATGATTAAGATTGTGGTTACCATTAGTTTTAAAATAAGAATTTGATAAATTATTTAAAAAAGGGCCATCGTTTTTTGAATTAAACTGAGTGTTATCGTCAGAATCCAAGTCAACGTCCATTATATCAGAATCGGAATTAGAAGCAGAGTTGGAAGCCGAATTTGAGCTTATGTTAGTAATTGCGTTGGAGGTATTTGTATTTGGAATGGTGGCGGAAGAGATGATAGGATCGGTAGAATTAGCAGGAACAGGGTTGGGACGAATAGATTGATTTGAAAGGATAGAGGTGTGGAAGTGAGGTTGAAGAGAAGTATTAGTGTTGTTGTTGTTGTTGTTGGAAATGATAGGATTCAATAGGGATTGTATTCTGTTTGTTGAGGTGGTGGAGATGATGTTGGTGTTGGCGTTGATGTTTGTGTTGATATTTGTGTTGATGGTGGATATGGCGCTGGTGGAGGTGCCGACGATGTTCTGGGTAATGTTGCTGTTAGTGTTATTGATGGAAGATTCTGGGTTCAACAAAGCTTGGATAGGTATTGGGGTCATTTTAAGGAGGCAAGAAAAGTGAAATGTGTTTTAGTGAGAAAGAAGACTTCTTGTCTCTTTTCTGGGTGGGATCCAAAGAAAGATGTAGAGGGATAAAACCAAACTGGAACAGAAAGAAACAATAAGGGAAAGAAATAGTAGGAGTGGATGGTAGAGTAGAGGAAGAACCAGAAGGACGAAGAATAAACTTATAGAATATTACACTTGGTGATGACAGTGAGATTAAAAATAAAACTAAAAAACGATGTTTGTAACAAAAAGAAAGGTGCCTCTTTTGCAGCGATGGCGAGAAGAAGCGGTTTATATAGTAGCTGGGCCTGTGTTGCTCTTTTGAAGCTGTTTCCTTGCTCTTGCTCTTGCTGTCGGGAGTCTGTGCAGCGGTGGCTCCTGTGCTCTCCTCTCGTTTGTCCTTAGGCCTCGACTCTGGAGATGCTGCAAATCCAGCAAATAACGACGCTTGCGGAAGGTCCTGCCGCTGCTGCGTGCCGCTTCTGTTGGCCACAACACATGCCGGCCTGCTGCACACTCTCGCCTGGGCCTTGCGCGTGCTTCTCGTGTTGTTGCTGCTGCTACTGCTGCTGCTTCTCGGTCCCTGCGTTGTCGCTATTGCTGCTGCTGCTGCCGCTGCTGTCCTCTCCTTCACATCACCGACGGGACTCGGCCGCAGTGCCGTCTCGTCAAACACGCCGTCAAAAAAAACAACGCGTTCCAGCAGCGTGTCTTCTGCGTTGCTCACGCTTTCCACACGCTTTCCTTTTTGTTACTGACCACCTTGTCGGTGTCTCTCTGTTGGTGCCTGCATTAGCCAGCGCGCTCATGAAATCCACAACTGCGGATGTGATCGACTGTTTTATTTTTATTTACCACTATCACTAAGCCTAAGTTTCATATATTTCAACACCTATTTTCCCAATTTTACACATCACTCGTTGATATTCCTTGATATCGTTGGTTTTTGCTCTATGTGTTAGTTAATTTGTACCCAGAGCCCTTGTCGTCTTTTCCATTCATTACAATACATCCTCTGGTATTCCTTTTCTGCTTTTTGTTTCTCCCAGTTTTTCCTTATTTCTCTTTTTTGGCTTTTTTTCCCACCTTTTTTCATCATGATTGAGGATAAATACATTGGTCTAGCCTTAGCTATATCATCATCTTTAGCCATTGGTACCTCTTTTATTATCACTAAAAAGGGTCTTCTAAATGCTCAGTCTCAAGGTTTTCAAGGCGAAGGTTACCAGTATTTGAAAAACCCCATCTGGTGGTCTGGCATGTTGACCATGGTCATAGGAGAAATAGCCAATTTCGCTGCTTACACTTTCGCTCCTGCTATTCTAGTTACTCCCCTTGGTGCTTTATCTGTAATTATTGGTGCTGTATTGGCCTCTATTTTTTTAAAAGAAGAACTAGGCATTTTGGGTCGTATGGGTTGTGCCATATGTCTATTAGGTTCTGTTATAATAGTTCTACATGCTCCAAAGGATAAAGATATTCAAACTGTCGATGAAATCTTATCCTATGCTTTACGTCCTTGTTTCATCATTTACGCTTTACTTATCCTAACCTTCTCTCTATTCATGATCTATAAAATTGTCCCAATTTACGGTGAAAAGAATCCAATGATCTACATCTCAATTTGCTCCTCTGTTGGCTCCATCTCTGTCATGTCAATCAAAGCCTTCGGTATTGCTTTGAAATTAACCTTATCGGGTAACAACCAATTTACTCATCTATCCACTTATTTCTTTGTTTTAGTTGTCGCAATTTGCATCCTAACTCAAATGAACTATTTCAATAAAGCTCTCAACAGATTTGATACCTCAATCGTCAATCCCCTTTATTATGTCACTTTTACAACAATGACCTTAACCGCCTCCTTCATCTTATTCCAGGGCTTTAACACCACTTCTTCTGTTAATATTATCAGCTTAATCTGCGGCTTCTTGATTATATTCTCTGGTGTTTATCTTTTAAATATCTCAAGAAAAAATATCGATGAGAATAACATGGACTACTTGCCCACTTCAAATAACTTCAATGATCCATTCGACGATAATACCGCTTATTCTCTACACAACAATAACTCTAATAACAATCATGACTTTTCAAATCAAAACTCAAGATTATTCGGCTCTGGAAATTTAATTAAAAACTTTAATGAAATACCTCTAGATAATGGTGTTGGCGGTGGTGTATCCATAAGAAGATCTCTTAATTTACAAAGAAGAGTAACAAGCATTTCAAGTAATCATTCAGTTAGAATTCACTCCAATAACAAAAATAACACCATCACCGGCGACAACAATCAAGATAACTTCAATTACTCAGATGACTCAATCAACGAGCATGTTGGTTTGACTTCTTTAAACCATAAAAAAAGTAATGATAATGATAACGATGATGATGATTCAATAAATCAATTTAGAATTTAAATTTAAAAACAAACAAACTAAAAAAAAACTAAAATTATAATTATATTTACCATTTTTACTTCTTTTTTTCTATATATATATATATATTTATTGGGTTGGGCTTATCAATGATTTTTTTTTGTCATTTTAATACTTTAATACTTTAATATTTGAATATTTAAATATTTGAATAATTTATTTTTATATTTTAGTTCAGTGTTTTAGATTATTTTTTTATCTCTTTTCTTTACTTTTTTTTACTTTACTTTACTTTACTTTACTTTACTTTACTTTACTTTACTTTACTTTATTATATTTCACTATCTTTTACTATTATTGTATCATTTGATTTTAATTAGCAATTAATATGCTTATACTATTTACATCTTATATATTTCATCTACTTATTGATCTTAGCCATCAACTTGTTGAGATTCATTTGCCGAAATTGAATGAAATATTTCTTTATTCAATATAAATCAGAAATTATTTATCTCTTTTGCTATTAGCATAAACATGGCTCCATTACAATTGGGGTATAAGAGTAATGGGAATTTGACTAGTATGCTGAAAATAATCCCTATAAAGTTCTACAATTGCATATATAAACCAATAAAACCTATTTATTTATCTTTTTTTATATAGTTACTCTATTAATACACTAATACACTGTTGTTGGTTTAAATCAACAACATAGATCAAGAAAAGAATGCTTGTCTCTCTTTCTTTGTCTTTTCTTCTCGTTTCTTCTCTTTTTATACTGAAAAACTACGACGTTACCCTCTCTTTTCACTCGAAAAACGAATCAGGTAAAGTCGTCTCAATTCCATCAACAGGATCGCTGATTTTGTTTTTTACTTTCCACAATTGAATAATGTTATCGTTGGCCGTACTGGCTAGCAACCACTTCAATCTTTTATCGGGATGCCAGCTTATATCTGTGACGAGTGCTGTATGGCCTGCGTGCATCATAAACAATTCAGGCGCACCATCGTCTGCATCATCTTGATTTTGTTCTTCGCCAATTTTAGAAATATCCCATATAATTACTCGACGATCTTCTGATCCTGAGGCTAAAAAACCATCTTGGTGTGGAGACCATTCTAATGACGTTATCGCGTTTTTATGTCCAACCATTAAATGTAATTTTGTTTCAATATTTCTTAAATCAAATAAGCCAATAGTGGAATCCAATGATCCGGTTGCAAGTAAATTGGTTGAAAAATTTGAAAAAGATAACGAATTTATACCGTCGTTATGATGAGCATTGGTTTTTTTTAAAACCGGTCCTGTAGATAATGTCCTAACATCGTAAATAAATAGATTTTTATCATCAGACACTGATCCAAATAAATTTTCATTAAAATTGTGCCATTTAACATCGTTCACAATATCGGTGTGATCGTTTAAAACATTTGAAGGTTGCAAAGAAGTTGGCGTATTATTTAATTCAACTGAAATATTTTTGGAGTTTATATCCCAAAGACAAATTTTGGAATCATCTGCTGAAGTTAATAGTTTTCCCTCATCATTCGGATTCCATGATAATCCAAACCCATTCTTTTTGTGATATTTTAAACTTAATATACATTTTCTGTTTTTAGATTTTTTGGCTGAATTAACATAGATATAAGAATTACCAGATCCACTGATGGTCGCTATTATTTGAGGATTCTGGGGCATATAGCGCGCTCTATTAATCTCTGTTTTGTGCTTAAATCTTTTGTTTATTTTAAAACCAGAAGTGGTTTCATTTTTCAATTTATCGTCAATTATGCTCAATGGAAGCTCTTTGCTAGCAATTTTTAGAAAATCATCTTCACTACCGGATGTGTCAGATCCGATTATTAGCTGCGTCTTTATCGTTTCGTTTTCTTTGTTTATCTCAATTGATGGTAACCACTGAATTGATAACGATGGCCATGTCAAAGCAGTTTGACTGACGTATTTATACATCAAAGACGAATTTTCCTTCCACATCTTGTATTCATCTTCAATTGACATTTCTTCTTCACCATCCGCCTTCTCCTGTGGTTTTTCTACATCTTCATTGTCAACCTCCATTTTGCCTCCCAAAATCACTGGTGTTTCTGATGGAACTGCTGCCAAATCGCTAATACTGGCTCAAACCATGGAAAGAACCGCCCTTCCAGCATTTTCGCGTTTTTCTTTTGTTTCGCTGTGCTTTTTTTCCTTTCGCGCTACTGGCACGTGCGCACAGACTTCTTCAAGACCTATTTACTGAAAACCGCTGAAAAACCGCTGCTGAAGCTGAAGAAGCACAACCTCATTCTCATCCTCATCCTCTGCTTCTTGTTTTAGTTTTTGTTCTTTCCTCACCTCCATGGCATCCAGACAGAAGAACACAAAGGCAAACCAAAGGGCTGCTGTTGCTGCCAATGCTGCTGTTGCTGCCAATGCTGCTGCTGCCGTTGCTGCCGCTGCTGCCCAGCAGGCACAACAAAACTCTCATCCTGTGGCCTCCAATCTTTCTCAGATGTCTATACCCCAACCTATCATCAGCCTAAGGCCCACTGATGTTACCATTCCCTCTAGTTTGGATGAGATTCTTCCTGAGGTTGACATATTGAGAAAGTTGCAGGAAGCTGAAAAGAAAATAGACACTTATACTATAACAAAATGGTTCGAATTGCAAGAATTAACCGCTAAACCTCAAATCGAGCATTTAGTATTAAGAGTATTTATTTATAATTATTGTGAAAATCAACCATGGCAAATTGATTTAATTCAGGACCCCAAACTGAGACAACAATTTGAAAATTTAAAACCATCCTGGACGTTAAGAGTTGAAGGTCGAGTAATAGATAATGAAAAAAATGATGATATTAAAAAAAGAAGATATTTTAGCTCCTTATTAACCGGAATAGCCATTGATTTATTTCCTAAGGATGAAAAATCTTTTACTGAACAAAATGATAATAAATCTTTGATAATTGAATGGCATGAAGATGTTAAAAAAGTTGATTTCGACGGTCTAGATGTTCAAAGAAATGGTTCTCAAAATATGAACTGCACAATCACTTTACAACCAAAAGAGTTTCCCTTGAGATATAAATTACCCGATAAGTTAATTGAGATATTGGGCTATGATGAATTGAACCAACATGACCTAGCCTTTGCATTGTGGCAATACATTTCAATAAATGATTTAGCTTCAAATGCTAATGATAAAAAATTTATCAAATGCGATGAACCATTAAAGGATTTATTAAACTGCGACTCTATTCAATTTCCTCAACTATTACAAAACATTGAAAAACTATTAAAACCCGTTGATCCAATAAAGATAAGTTATCAAATAAGGTGCGATAAGTCTTCAACTTTAGGTGAAAATGTTTACGACATCGATATATCCTTACCAAAACCGCAAAGTGATTTACAATCAGAATTGGGTAAAGAATTCCTTGAATCAAGAAAAATATTTGGAATGTATGAAGACGACATAAAAGAATTGGACAATAAGATAATGTTGGGAACTCAAGCTCTAAATCAATCAAAATTAAAATATGACTTTTATAAAAAATTTTCTGAAGATCCTATAAATTTCTTTAAAAACTTCCTAGAATCTCATTCAAAAGCTTTAAGAATTCTATGTGGTGATGAAGGTTACACTGAAGAAAATGTTAGAAGAAGTGACTTCTATACTGATGAGCTTTTATCCGATAATATTGACTTGTTACTTCAAACAAAAAATTTATAATCATTATTGTATTATTGTTTTTATTTATTTATTTTAATTTTTTTTATTTTCTATTCTCTATTCTTTACCTTTTATTTTTTTATTTTTTATTTTTTATTTTTTGTTTTTATTTTTAATTTTAATTTTAATTTTAATTTTTTTTTTGGTTCCACAATAACCCTGTATTAATTAAATATTTATATATATACTCAGTTGTTTTTTGTTTTTTTTTTTTAAATTATCAATCAATTTATTTGAATTCAATCTCATTTGGTGATACATAATGCTTCTTACCATTTTCTCTAACGCATTGTTTTTTAGCATCTCTAGGCAACGATTTTCTCATATCATAAGCATCAATATCATCGTTTATATCATTTCGATTTTTAACATCATTTACACTTGATCCATAATACCCAACAACCCTTCTGTAAACTGAATATCCTAGTTTCTCGTATAAATTTTGAGCTAATAAATTGGTTACTTTCACAAACAAATCAATAAAATAAACATTATATGGATTAGATTTCGTAAAGTCTTCTAAATCTACACATAGTTTTGAAGCTAACGACAACCTTCTATATATTGGATTAACAGTAACAGCTGTTATATGAGAATGCCATTCCATTCCACTTCCTTCAGCTTTACCCATCATATACCCTGAAATAGTTCTTTCATTATCATTAAATATCTCTTCAGATTTGAAAAAAAGTGAAGGCCATTCTATTAAATACTGAAAATAAAAATATAAAGGAAAATTTTCAGTTAAAGTATCAAGGTTGACAGGATTGATATCAAATAAATCAGTTGCTTTGAAAGGGTTGATTGAGGTCATTGTGAAATTCGTTAGTTTATCTGTTTTTTTGTAGCTTTATTTTATTTCTTAAGCAGTTGAACAACAGATTTAAATTTCAACTCTCCAATCGAGTTTGGTTTCTCAGCTTTCTTTCCAGTCGGAATTTATTCTTATCATATCAGTTTATTTTTCATAAAGTATCAAGCAATATCAATCAATGTATAAATCATATTAAACAATAACCAAATTTTTAAAATGGGAGCAGAAGAATTAAACGACGAGTTTGAGGCTATTGAATCGATATTTCCTAATTGCCTTCAAAGGTTGGGCTCAAATATGATCAATTTAACTCTCCCAAATGTTTTAGATTGTCAGATAAGAATATCTTTCAATGATAACTACCCAGAAATAGACAAACCACATATTATTTTTGTGAAATCAACTAATAAGTACATTGAAGAGACACATCTTAATGAAATATCCAATAAATTAATGGAATCAATTTTTCAAGTGGGTGAAGTTTGTTTGTTTCAATTTATCGATGAATTGGATCTGGAGTTGTTCAAAACCGAAGAAATTAAAAAAAATTCTGAAGTTAGAAGAAATTCTGAAAAATCTCATGATTTGGATATTGTTGAAGATGAAAATTCTGCAAATGAAAGAGAAAACAACATTTTAAAAAACTGGGCAGTATCTGACCCAATTACAGATCGAAACTCCACTTTTATTGGTTTCGCGAGAGAAGTTCATTCAGAAATAGATGCTATTTTATATCTACAAGAGTTGCGAAAAATTAGAAAAATTTCTAAATCTACTCATCAAATGTCAGCTTGGAGAATTAAAAACTTGAATGGAACTTTAGTACAAAATTGTGACGATGATGGCGAAAATGCTGCTGGCGGAAGACTACTTCATCTTTTAACTATAATGAATGTATGGAACATTATTATTGTTGATGTCAGATGGTATGGAGGAACTCTTTTGGGATCAGATAGATTTAAACATATAAACACATCTGCAAGAAATTCTCTAATCAAAGGTGGTTTTGCTCAAGAAAACCAAAAAAAAAAGAAAAGAAAGTGAAGTTAACCTATTTGAGTTTCATGGCATTAAAACCTACCTATTTAAAATAAAGAACAATTGACAGAAGTTTATAAATTTATAGTATATTATAATCAATTGGAGGTTTTTGTTTAATATAATTTGTTATACATGAATGAAATTTAAGTAAGTTGAAAATACCTCTCAATTACACAAATTTCAAATCCAAAATTCCATAAGACTTGAGTTGTTTTATTGTTTTTGTTGCCAAATAAAACAACATAATAGTTTAATTACGATTCACTGAAATGAAATATTATAATTTGAAAGTTCATACATTCATATATATAAAGCTACTAATCAAATCAATGCCTACTCAAAGTAAATGTTAGACTTGTATCATTTGACAACCATTGAAGATCATCAAAAAGCACCAACCAAATGCTTATTTGGAGCATGAATCACAGCCATCTTTGCAACATTCGCAGAGGTTGCAAGAAGTAGCGTTTTCTGGACAGCATGAGCAGCAAGTACAGTCAAAGTTGACATCAGCAGAAACAGGAACAGAGATAGACATTTTGGAATAGAAGTTGGAATGAGTTGAGGAAAGCTTGTTGAAATCGGTATATGAGAGCAGCAGATATGATTGCAGTGTGAGTGTGAGTGTGAGTGAGTATAGTGTGGTGATAGAGAAGTGTGGAAATATGGAGGTGGAAACTGGTGTTTATATATTGCAACTGGCACCAGCAATAAGTCGAGATAGAGAACAGTCAATCCATTGTTGATCAATCAACTGTTGGTCAATACTGTTGAGAGTGTTAATAGAGGGAAGTGAGATCCTTTTGACAGCCGTAGCGAACCAGCTCTGATTGAAGTGCAGCACACTCTGGGAGTCATTCAGATGTTATCAGACATGGAAAGCAAATAGCAGAGTAATGATGACAGAGTAATAATAGCAGACTCACCATAGCAAGCAGAGCAGGTTTGAATATATCGAGCAGAGGTGTTGCAGATGGAGTTTATTCAGAATGTTTCTGAGTTCGGTTTCTCAGAGGCTTTGGTTTCCCACAAAATATCCTCCACAAACCTTATTTGTGCTATCATAGATTGCTCCGAAAACGCTTCGGTTATTGTTAATGGAATGATAATAAAGCATCAAGAAAGATATTTGTTGATTGTTTTTAATAAATTACTTATCTAGAATATAAAAATGACCCGTTTCTTCTATAGAACTGTCTAAGACCTGATTAGAAAATTACCAAAACGTTTGAAGTTTTTATTAACTATTATTTTCATCTTCGAAGAGAAGAGACCGAATATTATCAAAGAAAAAAAATCAAAGTAAAAAGAAAACTAAAGAGCAAAATTTAGAACAAAAAATAACAAGGAAAACAATAGTGACCAAAATTAGAACAACCGTAAGAACAAAATTAACGCCTATCGGACAAGAAAAGCACAGAAAACCAAGAAAAAAGGAAGTAATAAAAACAACAAGCAGGATTGTAAAGACAAAAAAAAGCATAAAGAACACAAATTTAATCCTTTAACAATTTTAGATTAATAAAGATTGTTTGAAAGAGTTTTTTTGAAAAACAACAGCAGGGAAAATGCAAGGTTAAACCAAGTGTTTTTTCTTTTTTAACCAATCTCTCCAAAAACATAAGAGCATTATCCAGCTCATTAAAAGGGCAACACAACCCACACTTACGTTTAACGTAAACATTGCAGTTAAACCTCTGTATTCTAGAGCATGAACAATTTGATCGGTACTTTCCATAAAAATCAAGCCTCCGGTTAGTAATGCAAAGGAAGTAATCAATTCAGTCATTGGTCTTCTAACTTCACCAATTTTTTTAAAAGAGTCGTTGTCTTTTTGAAATAATAAAATAAGAATGGTGAATAATCTGAATAGAGAACCATATGATAGCATGTAGCCCCATTGCATATGGATAGTGGTGGATAATTCTGAGGCTTGAGCATGTTGGGACATTAGGATACCGGTCCAAAAAATGGTGAAAACAGGAAAGGGGTTTGGAGAATAACCAGGAGAAGCAGCAACAATATGGTTTTGATTACTATCAGGGTTATCGTTAGAAGTGTCTTTAATGGCCTTGTTATATCTCCAATTTGATAAAGAAAATTCTACAATTAGGCCACATAGGCCAGAGCCGATATACATGAAGGCGATGGAAACATGTTGCAAGTCCTTTGCAACCCAAGGCCCACCTGGGGAAGCCAAATGTTCTAGAAAGATATTGGTTATACCATAAAAGAAGATTAAAAAGCTTTCGACAAACTCCATTGTAATTAGGCCTTTTGGAGAGTGTCTAATGAACCACCATTTGCTGTTTGATTTATCGAAATTTGATAAAATTAAAAAGTTCCAGGCAAAGGCTGAATCTTTCCAGCAACCACAATAACGACACAAAGTTAGCATACCAAAGGAAAAGAAGACGCCGCCTTTAATGAAATGAGCTAGGAGGTTGAATACCTTGTTTGCCTTTCCTAGAAGGTTACCAACAGCGATACCAGTGGGAATATAACAAAGGAAATAGAAGAGGATGGAGTAATTTAGTAAGTTGAATATTAAAACGCAAGCATTGCCAAGATTAGCAATTAAAAAGTGAATAAATTTTGAGTGAAAGAATTTATAAACAAGAGAGCTTTTCTTGAAAGAGAAGTTTTGGTTATCAAAATCATGTTCAAGATTATCTGTATAAATTTCATCATTGTTCAGATTGGAAATGATGAGATTGGAGTCATTGAGAATATTGGGAATATTGGGAATATTAGTATTGTTAAAAGAAATTAAGTTCAGGGAGTCGTTATCATTAGTTAAAGAAGGTGGGTTGTGATTATTTGAAATAGATGTGGTGGTGGTAGCAGTTGCAAGAGAGACTCTAGGATTGTAATAATAATTTCCAGAGGAATTTTTTTTAGAGTCGTCAAATGAAGGATGATTGGAACGATCAAATAAAGTATCTTGATCAAGATCAGGAAATTGTTGATTTTGGAAATCCGAGGAAATAGAAGAGCGATAATCATGTAATGGAATGAAAGAAGGGTTTTGAGAGGAAATAGAGTTATTTGTAAAGTAATAGTTGAATTTTTGTTTTGTTTTAGAGACCAAAGCCGAAAAATAGTGAACTATAACCATAAATAATAGAATCCAAGACATTTTGTTGTAAGCATTATTTGGATATAAAGCTTCGTCAATAGAGTTTGCGAATATAGATAGAGAAGTTAAACTTGATAGAATCGAAATTAGGTTTAGAGATAATACAGGAAGATACCAAATTGAGTTAACATTGTTTAGAACCAAAGAAGCCGGATAGAGGAACAACACTGAGATGGATAATAGAGAAACATGGGAATAAAGGAAAAATTTGTTTGAAGAGTTGGATGGATAGGTGAAAAAAGTGGTGGTGTTATAGGCTTGCCAAAATAGTCTTTCTTCAGGTAGTAGGTCAGTTTCCAAGATTGGCACACCATGGTGTTGTTTGGGAATATGAGGAGTGGGAGTCAAGAGGGAAAGATTCATTGTCGAAAGATCATATTGGTAGGCATTTGTGTTGGATTGCATCTCGCCGGACATGTCCATGGCTAGAGCAGCAGCAAGAGAAGCAGGAGTTGCGGCTGAAGAGGCAATGGCTCTGGTGAGAGCGACGCTAAAGAAAAAGACATCAAGGGACCTCATTGTCAGCAACCTGTGGAAGAAGAAGGGAAAGCGACGAGAAAAGGGAGGGCAGACGAGACATATATATATATATGCCTCCACACGACACAAGAGGAAGCAAGTGCCAATGGAAGGAAGAGAAAAGCATCTCGAGTCGTAATGGCTCACACTCTCGGCCCACTTCCGCGGTGGGGCCGGTAGCTTCGGAAGTCGTTTTGGGCCCATTCGGGCACTATACTGTGCTGCGGTGCCCGGCGTCGTCCGTAGCACGCCATATATGCAGCTGCACGCTTCACTGCGCCGTGGACCGCAGCAGCGCTTCTGCTTGTTTCTCCAGTGCCATCTCTGTCTTTTCTTGCTGCCCGCTTCGAGACTCGAACCAGCCTCTTCAGCACCTCAAAAGTCCCTCCAGTGTCCGGGGTTTGTTAGGTGTTGCTTGTTCTATTCCCTGTTGCGTCGGCCAAATCGTCTCAACCCGAACCTGTGAAAGTGGTCAGATATGGAGTTAGAAGACGTCATCAGCTGCTCTCGTCCTCTTCGGGACCTCCTGTGGCGTCCTCCGTACAACGGACCGTCCATCTGCAGCGAATCTAGCTGGCGCTGCATCTCATCGATCATTTCCGCAACGCTGATGTTGTCGCTTCGATTTCCGGAGCCGTTCTCTTCGACATTCTCGGAGCTTGCTTCTTGCACTTCGGGCTCTCTTTCAGTTCTGTCCTCTGCTGGATTATTTTCTCCTCTGTTTTCTTGATACCTAACAAGAGCTCTTGATATCATTTCAAAGCGATCATGCAGATTTGATGCTTCATGTTCACTAGAACTGAATCCATGCCACGAATTCGCATCGTCTTCCTCCCCATCTGAAGCTTGGTCACCGTCCGAAGCTTGGTTTAAGTGAGTTCGGCTTTCTTCTTGGTGATTCTCTTCATTCAAAAATATTCTCGAAAGACTTCCATTGTAATCACCATTCCCTATGTTGGGATCATTAATAGGATCGTTGTTCCTATTTCCAACACTATTGTAGGTTTCAATTGGGTTCCACTGGTTCAACTCATCTTCGCTATCAATGATTCGCTGCCTTCTTAACCTTCTTCTCATTCTGATATAATCATTTTCTTCATCCTCTCCTCCTATTCCTACCTCTTCTCCAGTACCATTTGAAGATACACCTGTTGTTCTTCTCATTTCTCTTATTCTGTCCTCCACGTAATTATTCATTGGACTTCTTCTCATTATTCTTCTACTTCTACTATGAATGTAATTTCCATCTCGTTCGCTTGTAAATGAATTAAAATTAGCCAATCCATTTGACAAATCATTATCAGAATCTCTAGCTACTGAAAAATCAATATCAGAATCAACATGATCATCCGAAACTACAAACGAATCATCACCTTCACTCTCTTCTTCATTTCCTAATGATGACCGATAATATGCCCCAACAATATAATCGGTTACACCCTCCTCCTCCTCCTCCTCCTCATCATCATCATCATCATCATCATCATCATCGTCATTACCAACATTATATTCAAAGTCATTGCTAAGATCATAATCTTCAATGTTATTATCATTAGTATTATTATTATTATCGTGATCATCGCCATCCTCTTCATCATTACTCACATCAACATGAAAATTGTAACCATATGCACCGTCAAAATTATCATTTAAATCACTATTATCGCTTTCCATTTCTTCCAGCTGCTCACGCAAAAGATTCGATATCGATCTCAATCTTTCAACATTAATATTACCTATTTCATAATCCGTATAATCATTAACTCCTCTTTCATTTCGAATCAACACCCACCCGCAGTGCTCACACCTACTTATTCTTGATGAATAAATCTCAAATCCACAATTGCTACACCTCAACACATCATCATCTGAATCATACCGAACCACTGCAGTGTTTTTTTTCTTTTTACTAAATATTGATTTAAAAAGTCGCTTCTCTTTAAGATCCTTATCAAATGTTTCCAGATATTTCTCGTTAATATTTTTCACAATATCCAGGATTTTGGGGTTACTCTCAACTGATGTCTTGAAAAAGGAGTTTATAATCGTCTTTAAAACAAAATTCACCGACGGCTCAATCAAAATTTTTTCCCTGCAATATGGACATGATAAATTATTGCTAAACCATTCTTTTAAACAGCAATAACAAACCGTATGTCCACAAGGATGAAGTATCATTGGTGCTGCCATTATTTCATTGCAAATAGGACACTCAATACAATCATAAACATTTTTCAATAAACCTTTGGATGAACCCAAGTCTGCTCCATAAATAACATTCTCTATACTCAATTCTCTATATTCTTCTTTTATTTCGGGTATTTGTGTTGATGATACTCCCTGTTCAATATCTTCTTTGTGGGCTATACTTGTACAATCGTTATAGAAACTCATTTTCTTGATTAATTTAATTTTAAAAATATCTCAAAAGAAAATAGCCAAATAAAAAATAACCAATAACTCGCGTTGCTGTTTTTCTGAATTAGACATTAAATTTGCCTTTTATCATATCAATCATTCTGAAAATTCAAATTTGGTACCTCTAAAGGGCTCTAAAAAAGAGCCCTGATCATAAACCCAAGTTTATGGTAACTCCTATTGTTGCTTATACAATCCTGAACTTTAAATTATTTATTATCTACGCCATGAAAGAAATAAAAATAATGTTAAAAAGACTGAAATAAAAAATAATCATAAAAGTAATCATAAAAGTAATCATAAAAGTAATCATAAAAATAATCATAAAAATAACCATAAAATTAATTAAAAAATTAATTGAAAAATTAAATGTTTATAAATTTAAACAATAAATCAGCGTGCTTTGTTATTCATGTTTAATTCCTGATCCTCTTCTTCAGCCCAGTCAGCCCAACTTTTTGTTGTGTCGAAGCTGTTCATAAATAGGTTGAGATATTTTTCTCCCTGATCTGCTTCTATTTCTTGGATTTTTTCTTCTTTTTCAATCAATTCTCTCTCTTTTCTTTTAATTTCTTCGTTCATTAGTTTTACTTTTTGCTTCTGTTTTTCAAGCTCTCTTTCTAAACCCATGATTCTTTCACTTTCATCTGTTGGCCCGTTTGAAGAAGTTCGATGCAAATCTTTTCGAAAATTGTTCTTTTGATAATCTGTTTCAAATGATTTATTTTTTTTCAAATTAGTACGTTCTGATGGAGAATATGATTGACCAGAAGATGACGATGATGAAGGAGGTGTGAGTAACCCTAGCAGTTTACTTAGTGGATTTATTTCATGTTCACCGCTTCCTGTTTTATATTTATTTTCTAGAATATCACTATTACTACTATTATAGTTTTTGTTATTTCTATTTTCTCGATTTTCTCTATTATTTCTTTTGTTTTTTTTTATATTTTGTCTACTTTTATTATAATTTAAACTATGACCAGTATTTATGTTATAATGATTATCTTCAGCGGCATAGTCACTGTTATTAACAGTTTCGTGTTGATCATTCTTATTATTATTATCATCATTATTATTATTGATATCAATCCTGTTTTCAGTATCATCTAATAAAGAAATTCTCTTGAAATCATTTGTTGTAGATCCAAGAAGTTTTGCTAATGGGTTGTTGGATAAATCTATGGATGTAGAATTCTTTGTATTTGATTCTTCTGGTGTATCGGGAATTTCTGTTGCCTCAAAAGAATCATAATTTTCTTTATAAATATACCTTTTTTGGTTTTTCTGATTATTTTCACTATTTTTAAACAATTTTTTTTGTTTGTTATTTTGATGTTTGGAATAATTCTTTGTACTTGAATGAAAAGTAGAATTGTCCGTTTTTTTTGGCTTACTTTTAGAACCTCTAAAGCCAGAGTCTGAATCATCAAGAGCCCATTTGGAATCCAACTTGGTATCTTGGTTGAAGTTGGTTTTATTTTGATTGAAGTTGATTCTGTTATTCAGTTCGTTAATTTTGTTTTTCGATCTTGTTGGTTGAGAAGGTTTAACTTCTGGCTCTTCATCAGCCCATTTAGAAACTAGACCAGTCATTCTTAATAAAAAAACAAACAGTATGAGATTTAGCACTCTTGAAAAAAGGTTTTAATGAAAATAACTGAATTTCTATAAAGTTCAATAGAAAATGAGTTTTTTGATTTGAAAAAATTTAATCTGAAAAGGAATATTTAAAGATTGACCAAGAAAGCGAAAAAAATATTTAATACTCAAAATTTCCCCATAGAAATTTGATGAAAAATTCGCTAAACGGGATTTTTGGAAAGGAAATAAAACTAAACGCAAAGCAAATGATAAAGGCCTAAAAAGAAATGAAAATGGAGCCAACAAGTTGCAAATACTCTTTCAAAATGAATAAAGCCAACCTTTCTAGCTATGAAAAATGCTGTTTTGTTCATCAAAGAAGTTCTGTTGAAATTGGTGTTGAGAGAAATCACACAACTGGGTAGTACCGTCAGCGTGGGCTCTGCCACAACATGTGCATACATGTGCATGTAGTAAAACACATCACGTGGACGCGAATTGAAGATCTGCTTTTGAATCCAATGATATAATGTTATTAACTTTAAGATTACTAACCAGATCTGATGTTATTTTTTTAACTGTTTCTTTCAATTTCGTTTATTCGATAGAAAAAGAGAACGTTTGAAAGCATTATTTATTTTGAAGCTGTATCGATTACAATAGGGTACTTTTTTTATTTTGAATTGCCTTAGATTCCAAAGCTGGTAGCTTTTTTTTCTTTTATCTTTTATCGTCACTATTTGATTCAAAATTTGATAAAAGTGGCTAATAGTTTTCAGTTATAGAGTATTTTTTTTTATTAATATCAAACATTCAACATACACTTCATGTCTTCCCCCAATAGGCTTAAGAAATCAGACGACTCTTCAAAAGAGGAGTTTGAAGTTGACCTCTTGCCAAAGAATATTCAGAATATTTCTGTATCAAAATTATTTCATAGAACTTGGGCAGGGACTTTCATTTGCTATCCACAGATTTATTTTCAGCCAAAGACTCTTGATGAAATTATTAGCTTGATTAAGAATGCTAGATCATTTAAAAAAAACATAATGGTTGTTGGTTCTGGTCATTCTCCATCCGATTTAACAATGACAAATTCCCAAAATTGGTTGGTTAATTTGGATAAATTTAATCGTATTTTAAACATTTCACCTCATTCTTCTAAAAAATTTACCGATGTCACTGTGGAGTCGGGTATAAGATTATATCAAATTAATCATTTTTTGGCTGAAAAAGGATTGGCACTACAAAATCTAGGATCAATTACCGATCAAAGTATTGCTGGTGTGATAAGTACTGGGACTCATGGAGCCTCTCCATATCATGGATTAATTTCTCAACAAATTACAGATTTAACAATAATTAATGGCAAAGGTGATTTAATTAAATGTTCTCCTCTTGAAAACCAGGACTTATTTCGAGCATCTTTATTAAGTTTAGGGAAAATTGGGATTATTGTTCAAGTAACTATTCGAACTATACCGGCATTTAAGATCAAATCCACTCAACAAGTAATTAATTTCAACACGTTATTATTAAATTGGGATTCAATTTGGTTGTCTTCTGAATTCATTCGGATTTGGTGGTTTCCTTATTCCAAAAAATGTATTCTTTGGAGAGGAAATAAATCAAATAAACCTTTATCAAATCCAAGAAAATCGTGGTATGGAACCAAATTTGGAAGATTGTTTTACGAGACTTTGTTGTGGTTTTCTGTTCACGTTTACCCCAAGCTTACTCCATTTATTGAAAATTTTGTTTTCAATAGACAATATGGTAAAACTGAAACCTTTTTAGAAAAAAATGGCGGGGACGTTGCTGTTCAGACTTCAACAGATGGATTTTGGTTAGATTGTCTTTTTAGTCAATATGTTAATGAGTGGGCTGCACCATTAAGTAATGGTGTTGAAATTTTGAGATCATTGGATCATTCAATTGAACAAGCAAAATTGAAGAATGATTTTTTTGTTCATGCTCCAATTGAAGTAAGATGTTCCAATACAACATTTAGTGGTGTTGTTACTAGTGATAATTTACCAGATCCAATTGAGTTAAGCAAAAGAAAATATTTAGATGTTGGTGCAATTCCTGGAAATAATTTGAGGCCCTTATTAGATAATACACCAAAGTTGAATTACATCAAACCATTGTTGAATTATAGTTCCAATGAAGATATTTCAGTTATTAATCGTGACAATCAACGATTTGAAAAAAAAACAACTGAAAGTGCCAGAGGAAAAGAAAAAGAAAAAGAAAAAGAAAAAGAAAAAGAAAAAGAAAAAGAAAAAGAATCATTTAGTTACACTAAAGATAATCAAAGTATTGATGATAATCGATCTGAGTATTCATTTATTAGCGAGAAAAATGTTGAAAGCATAGGAGAAAATTATGAGGAGGACTATAATTCCTTGGATACCAAGACTGAAGGCATGGAAAAAGAACTAGAGAAAGATGTAAATTCCAGCTCAATAATAATGATTAATGAGGACGATCAAACCAATATTACTAATTCTCAATTAACATTGTATATTAATGTAACAATGTATCGACCATTTAAAACATCAGTGCCAATTGGTAAGTGGTTTAAGATTTTCGAGGACACATTGGATGCAGCAGGTGGTAAACCTCATTGGGCTAAAAATTTCATTGGATCTGAAACATATTTGCCTAAATCTTTACAAGAACAGAATATAAAAAACAGCAAACAGTATAAAGATGGAGAAATGATCGGGTTTGCAAGTAAAATGAATGAATGGTTTGGCGAAGAGCTACAAATGTATCAACAAATAAGAAGGAAGCAGGACCCTGATGGTGTTTTCTTAAGTGGAACCGAATGGGCGGTCAGAAATGGCATTATCGAAGAATCTGATGTAAGAATCTAATTGAGATTATGAGATGGTGATACGCCCTGCTGACAGTATTGATTAAAGATAGATATTTTTGGTTTTTGATTATTTATGTTACCTTTTGTTACTTTTTGTTACTTTTTGTTTATTGTTGTTTGTGTTGGCAAAGGCCTGTGAGCATTTATATTTCTCGTTCTTGAGCCCGAGCACATATTTTTCTGCAAGTTCCCATTCCTATATATAATCTTCATTCTTCTCTTTCCTCTCTTTCTTCTCAGAGCGTGGTCGACAGAATCCCGCTTCGCGCCCTGGCGGGATTTCGCCAATCTCGCTGAGAAAAATAATGAAAAATAAATGTATAAAGATTTTTGATGTTATCAATTCATCTTTCTCTCTAGCGATTGACCACAATTCAATTACTGGGCCAACTAATCGAAATGAGCAATAACTTTTCCTTTGGAACATTGAAGGACTCTTCCAGTAACAAGCCTCAATCTTCTGGTCTTTTTGGGGGAACTGCAAACACAAATGCGTTTTCATTTGGATCTGGAACCAACACCAACACCAACACCAATGCTGCGACTAATAACAGCGACAGCAGCAACAATAAAGCTGGTTCATTAGGCGGTGGATTCAATTTTGGAAGCAATGTTAATAAGCTGTCTGGTGGGTTTTCTTCATTTGGAGACAACTCAGGGGCGTTCTCGCTTTCAGCCAAAAAGCCTGGCGAGACTTCCAACGCCTTTAATTTTGGCTCTTTTGGTGCAAACAACAATGGCACTAACATCAGCACTAATAATAATAGTAACAATAATAATAACAATAATAATAATATCAATAACAATTCTTTGTCCACTAAAAACACATTTTCATTTGGAACGAACACTGGTAGTTCCTTCAATTCAACCCCTGGAGGTTTTTCTTTTAATACGGGTTCCACCAACGCTACCGCAACTAATCCACTAACAGGTTCAAATACTGGCTTTAATCTAGGCACAAATAAAACTGGCGTAAACTTATTTTCTCAAGCTTCTACAGCTGGAAACAACCTTGAAAATAAAACCGCTTCTGGTGGAGGTTTTTCTTTTGGGTCTAATACTAATCCATCTCAACCAGCAAAAACTGGGTTTTCATTTTCAAGTAATGAAAAGAGTTCTGAAAATTCTAAGGGTCAATCATTGTTCAATGCACCATCTTTGAATGCAAATTCAGATTCCCCAGCCTTTTCTTTTGGTACAACCTCTACATCTAAACCACTGGAAAATATTGGAGATTCAAATAAAACGAGTGGATTTTCATTTTTTGGTTCTAATCCCAAACCTACCACTGCCTTTTCTTTTAGAAATGCCAACACAAATTCCAACACAAATTCCAACGCAAATACTACAAATATAAATACAAACAATGATTCTGCTAAAACAATAGATAAAAGTGCTCCTTCACTTTCCTTTAACTTGACTGGAACTGCTAATAATTCTGGAAATACTGATAGTGACAAGCCAAAGACAACTCCTTTCTCCTTTCAACCTTTGAAAAGTTCCAGCACAAATTTTGGAAGCTTAGCCGGAGATACAAAGAAACAGGAAGCTGAAAAAACAATCTCAAGTGGCTTCAATTTTTCTGGTTTTGGTAAAGAAGATGACTCGACAAACCCCAGCTCAACTAATGTTTCTACCAATAAAATGGATGCTTCCAATCCCAAGCCAACTGTTTCTACTGGGGGATTTCTGTTTGGTGGCAATAAAGATTCTTCTGCAAATAAAACAACTTCAGGTGGTTTTACATTCAATTTGGGTGATTCCAAAAAGGAAGATTCCTCATCCAAGACAACCAGTGGTGGATCCAAAATTTCACCTGAAAGTAATTCATCAGTTAAACTGGATCATAAAACCTCATTATCACAGACAGAAAACAAGACTGAACAAAAGTCCAACGAATTGAAGACCAACGGTAATGAAATCATTAGCACAAAGTCTATCTCTGTTGCACCAGACCCTATTTCGCTACAGAATCAAACAATCCAAGATTTAATCAAAATTTGGGCTACAAAACTTTCATCTTGCCAAAATTTCTACCAAAATTATTCTGCAGATGTTAATAATTGGGATAAGGTCTTAACAGAGAATTCTAAAAAATTGTCTGAATTGTTTGCTGACATTGTGGAAGCAGAGCAAAGCCAAAATAAAATAAATTCCAATTTAATGTATTTGGAAAAACAACAAGATGATATTGAAAAGTTTCTTGATTACTATGAGGACAAAATCAATTCTATCTATTCGAATAGTGAAGAGAACATTTTGATTTTGAATAACGGAAATAAGGGGAACAATAATAATAACAGTAATGTGAACTTGTCAAATGACAGAAAACGAGAGGAATCATATAATAATGCAATTTTGATAGATGAGCACTTAGATGAATTGAGCAATGACTTGACAGTGTTAATCAATGACATCAACGATATAAGTGATGTTTTCAACAAATCTATATATAAGGATGAACAGAAACCAGGCAATGATAAGTCTGATTTACTGCAAGTACATAAAAGCCAAACTAACGAGAGGGATAATGGAAGCGATAATGGATATAAACTATCATCTATTATCAAGCTATTGAATAATCATTTGAATAGTTTAAGGTGGTTAGAAAATAACTCTGAATTATTGAGGGACAAGATTGACACATACAAAAAAATCAATGGACTAAGCTAATAATCATTAGGAAAATGAACAGGCTGGGGTCTAATAGTCACTGAGCATCAAAAGACCTATTGTTTTGTGTATTTGATTGTCATGATTCAGTATGCCTGTTTTTGTCTTGGTATATATACCTATAAACCTATATATTTACTATTACGACCATCATCTGTACGTTGGACAGGTTTGTAGAAACCCAGTGCTCCTGTCTGGAAGCACACGCAGCAGAAGCAGTAGCAGAAGCAGCAGCCACACCACGAGCAACAAGGCCACCACACCACAAAGCCATAACCTCAAGCCATAACCTTGAGGGTGCCAGGGCTGTGAGAAGACTGTTTAAATACTCCCACCCTCGCCCTTTTCTTCCTCCAAATGCTTTGTTTTTTCCACCACCAACAGCCTTCAAAAGAACTGCTCAGTCCACATCTGTAACAACACTGTTGCCTCTTTACTTCTTTCCCATGCCTTCAGAGGACCTTGGTGCTGATTTCCTATGATTACAGCTTTCAGAAATCCACTTCTGTTCTCTAGAAAGGTTCCTTCCCCTCCCCCCTGAGAATTCATTTTAAATTCAAATCATCTTATGGATGGCCTCCAGCAAAAAACTTTTAATTATAATATCAAATTTGCTTGTGTTAAAAAGATAGTCTGATAATCATATCATAGACAATTTCAGAATTAGGGAATCTTATCCCACCCAGAAGTTTCCATTGGTTGATAATATCAAATCCACAAAGTCTAAATTTAAACTAATCTCTTATGTTATTAATCTTTTCCTCAGCATTAAACTAGAAGAATAATCAATTTTGACGATAGAGGGATAATAATAATTATGACGATTATAAAATGGAGAAGTATTACCACTATCTTATTGAGCGATTAGTGTTGAGTTGGCAACGCTCGTAAACCTAAACCGGTAGCTTCTGCAAGGGAATTACAATCAATAACATCCAATAATCTTCATTAAACAAATTAATTTATTTAAATTTATTAGGAGATCATAATATATCTTGATCTTAGATCTTTTTTTCTTTTTCTGTTCATTAAATTAGTGATTCCAGTCATGTATCAGCTTAAACCAATTCCTTTTTATCTAATTCAAAACAGACCAAGCAGTATAAAAAAGGATAGATAAAGAAATTGCAAAAATAACTCAAATCATTAAAAAAACCATATAAATATTGCCCACTTCTCACCGTTTTTTATTCCTTCGTTTATTATTCAATACTGCTGTTTAAATATCACTGTTATCATCAATATCAATTTAATTTCTTCCATATCATCAATTTTAAATTAACTATTTTATTTCTGAAAATGGGTTGTACTTCTTGTTGCCCTTGTTGCTCTAACAATCAAGCTGCTTGCAATATTTGTGCTTGTTGCAAAGATGGCTGCAATAAATGTACTCATTAAAGAAAAAAAATCTAAGATCAAGGAAAAATTGATTTACATCTTTAATTTCCACTTTTATTCCTCCTTTTTTTTCCTTTGCAGAAACAATAAACTTTTAAAATAAAATTTGTTAAAAAAAATACAACTATTCAGGCCAATCAAAGTTCTTTGTCTCACTTGAAATGGCTGTATTTTTCTCTCATTTCATTTATTTTATTTATCTTAATTGCTCTTAAATTGGTCTTTAGTTTTTCTTTTTTAATTATTACTTGAATAAACACTCAATTTACTAAACTGATAATCACGAATTGTTTACTTTTCTTGTTGCTTTTTTTCGTAAGCTATCTTAGAAAATTTGATTGATATTCATTGTAAAAAGCATAGGTTTTTAATAAAAAGTTAAAAAAAATTCTAATGCTAAACCAAACATTAGACATTTCAATAAGACTGGCGAAAATCCATTTAAAACATCAAAATGAAAAATTTGATCATATTAGCCAATAAAATAAGATCAATAAACGTCAAAATTATTAAAAAATCTATTTTGACAAATAAAAATACAAACAAAATAAAAAATCAATAGATAATTTTGTAATAATTTTGTAATAACTTTGTATTTCTATCAACCATCAACTCTAATAAAAATTTTCAACCAATGAAACCTTTCAAAATAAAAATAAGACTACTGAGTTTCAATTTTAATTTTCAGTTTTTGTTAAAATACAATTTGATAAACTTCAAAATAGTAAAATATTCTTGTATATCGATTATTGATTGCATAATAAAACATTTTTTTGTATTGATGCAGTTATAAGGAATGATTAAGCTGATATTTTTGTTTGGTGGCAAGTTGAGAAATAATAAACAGTTTTAACGGTAATGTTTAAATTTTTGTTTAATAAAAAATTGATAAATTGAGTAGTTAACAGCATCAAAGATCTTTGAAAAAGGGAAACATCTTGAAAATACCATAAAAAATTAAAATTTGACTCCTTATATTCAAGAACAAAAATATGAAATAGTTTATATTACATTTCCGTTTGAAGGTCATTAAGCAACTATTATCGAAAAAGAATAAAAAGAATAAAAAGAATTATTTGGATATAAGTCAGTTAAACAAAAAATTCAAAAGGAAAATAAAAATCTCTCAGACTGTTTTATTTTATTGATAATTCAGTTTAATTTCCATTTTCAAAGAATAATCTTCAATTTTCATCATATAGAAAAATTCTGAAAAATATTTTTCTGAGAATTAAACCAAAGAAAAATGTGGCTTTTGAATAAACTGTGTTGTAGAAAGCAATTATTTTTGAATAATAGTAAAAAAAATCGAAAGCGCAGTTAAAACTTCCTTCAAACACATTATAGAAACAGAGGTAAATCCAGAACTATAATAGAAAACAATTAAAAATGCCTTTCGGTTCAAAATTTTCAGTTTGTGGGAATAATTTAGAGAATGATTTAGTGATTAAGTTAATGAATAAAAAAAAATCAAAGCAAGAAAGAGTTAAGAAGCAGAATCAACCATCTGAAATTATAAATAATAATATAAGAATAAAATTTCGGAGCTTTATGAAGATGAGTTAATAATTTTTAAATTAAATTAAATTATTTTATTTTGAGTTTATTTTGAGTTTATTCCAATCAATTGCATTAAAAAAATAAGCTGAAATTGAACAGACTTTTCGTTTTTAATTGTTAAGATTTCCTTCTGGTTAGCAATTTAGATATTATTTAGGTTGTTAATTCCTTGAAAAGTCAGAAAATGTACTCCCAAACTATTAATATTAAACAAATCGGTTAATTCGTCAAAGTTGCACTGTAGGCAATTATTTTGTATTGAATTGAAAAGAAATTAAAGGTGAAAAAGCCTATTCTTCAGCGAAAAAAAACCCATAGAGAACCTTTATCAAAAAAACAACTCAAAGTATCAGTACAGATTTATTATCAAAGGAGACATAGGAAAATAATAAATCTTTTTGAAAAGAATAGACTCAACCAAATAATATAAAAAGGTGATCAAATCTCGCTAGTTTTCTCGAGATTTGTTCATCATCAACGTCTGTGACTTAAACAAAACCTCCAAATCTAACTTCTGTGTCTACCTACTAATCTTCAATTCCAACTTTATTAAAATCAAAATGGGTTGTTCTTCCACTTGTTGTCCATGCTGCTCTGGCAATCAATCATCCTGCAATGTTTGCTCTTGTTGCAAGAATGGCTGCAATCATTAAAAGTGCAAAGCGCAACGCTGTGTCGCTTTGCTGAATGGTCTTCTGGATGCTTTTCTGGATGCTAATTAACCACAATTATCTTTGCTTTTTAAAAACTTCTCTTTCAAATGAAAATTTGAACCCTTTTATCTTTTCGTTCTCAATAAATGATTTTACTTTATAAAACCGAAATTGTAGTGTTTACTTTTTTCCAAACATCGCCGTGTTTTCAAAAAGCACGGAGAGCGGCGTCGGATACGGCCGTGTACTTTACAAACAGAGCATTCGGAAATCGTGTCCGTGCTGTATTTTCCGGAACTGCTTCCTCATCCACACCAAATTCTGCTGGTTTTTGGTACGTTGAAAACGCTCAAAGTATGAAAATGGAGTTTGTATTAAAAACCAAATACAAAACTTAAAAAAAAAAAAAAAACATCTTTTTGAAATTCAATTATTTGTCATTGCTGACTTTGGTTGATGGCTGCATTTGTAAACCAATGGTTGTAGTAGTTAACCAATCGATAATATTCGTGATTTTTACAGTATGAAAATATCATTATGATGTTAATTTTTTCAAACAATCAATAAAAATCGTTTAAAATGGGTATATTAAAAAGCTGTAACCAACTGAACTTAAATTTTGAGGCAAAAGATAATAATTAATTAAAAATGACATTCACTGGAAATGTTTAGTCATAATCATTGCAAATCCAGTGAATTTTTTCATGTCGTGAAAGCAAGATAAAAGCAAAATAAGAGCAAAATCAAACTGACAGACAATTCGAAAAACACTTGTAGTGAAAAAATCAAACTAAATTCAACAGTAAACACAATAACCACAATAACCACAATATATTTTCAAGTTTAATGCCACTTTTATCTTTAAATTGTAGATTTATATAAATACCAAATGTTTCCTCTAGATAAAAACTTCTTATGTGAAATTCACCTTCATTGCACGATTTTTATTTTATCATTGTTTGCAGAAGCCATTGGAAACTTTCATAGTTGAAAGTTTTTCCTTTTAATATCAAAATTGACTATGAAAACAGTTTCTTTCAGTGCAATAAGCATTATTGAAGATAAATATTTATTCATTTTATCTTAATAAATTACAGTACAATTATTTCATCAAATTCAATTAAAAAGTGAATAATTCAAAGAGAAATTTCACAAGTATTTCATTAAAATGAATAGAATGCACACTTCACTTTCAGTATTGAGTCTGGTTTATAACAATATGTCCAATCAATTTGAAATTATAATATTTTTAAGACTTGTTGTTTTGAAATAAAAACTATCTGAAGCTGATAAAGTACAGTAGCAAAAGAAGATAATAATCTTGAAGCTAAAGTTCTGTAATAGACAATCTGAATCTATTAGAAATTCAATTTAACAAAATAAAATTGAAAGAATAAATGTTTGTCTTATTCCTTTTCCTTCTAAATTTCAAAAACGTTAAAAACCTTGACTATTAAAAAAGTCAATAATTTATAAAATGTTTTCTAAAAAAATTCGTGTCATGAAAATCAAATTAACCCCAAGAAAGCCCAAAAAAGAAAACACAGAAATGTACTAATAGTAATAAATGTTGTTAAAGAACAGGAGTAATAAGTAGAGTTTTATTAAATAGATTGATTTTTCCCTAAGTCACAAAAATCATTTTAAGAAACAAGATAGCAGTTAATCCAAAATCTAAAATTAAAAACGATCAAAATTGCAATAAACTGAAATTCAGAAATTAATCAATTTTTTTAAGAATTGAAATTAAGCAGTTTTTTATGAATTTTTATGTTAAAAAATCGTTTAAAGTTGAGCGATCATATTAACCCAAAATGATTCCCAAAAAAATTTCCAGCTTCTTATGAAAACAAATTTATGTGAACCAAAAAAATTTCCATGTATCGCGAAATTAGGCGATCATTTGCTCAAAATACTTTCACTTCTTAACGAATTTTCTATAGCATTTTTTCCTTGTAATATTTTGCTAAATTCTTTT
Organism: Ascoidea rubescens DSM 1968; assembly: GCF_001661345.1. Classification (NCBI taxonomy): domain Eukaryota; kingdom Fungi; phylum Ascomycota; class Saccharomycetes; order Ascoideales; family Ascoideaceae; genus Ascoidea; species Ascoidea rubescens. The sequence continues at coordinate 50,322 of NW_017962929.1, read as the reverse complement.
ATTGATTTTTAAAAATTTTCTGCAGGAAATTTCACCAAAATCCTTACATTCCAAAAGCAAAAAAAATTAATAAAATGCAAAGTATTAATTTAAAACTAAAACAATTAAGAGCTGACATATTGAAGTAAATAGTAAATTTTTGAAATTCTGATATCGCAAACCTTCGTTGAAAGCATAAACTACCAACTATCGGGCCTGTTTCTAAAGACTTAATGTAAAATTTCTCAAATTAAGAAAAATATTTCCTGAAAATAGAAAGGTTTCATTGCTAGTTTTCCCCAATTTCAGATCATCTATAATATTATCTAAAATCAATAAAATTTAAACTTGTCTCAGTAAGCTTGCAAATCTTATGGCACCAAATTGCTTTTATAAAATACTTTATAGGCACCAACTCCCTTTTAATCTTTTAGAATAAAACATCATCCAGCTGTTCTAGTGATCCATAGTTAATGAATATAAAGCATTTCTTTGTAAATCTTGCTTTTATTTCTTGTAAAATGGTGAGAGTTATCGCCTTTTCATTTTCTGATTGCAACCTATTTTGATCAAGCATAGTTGGTGACTTTGGAGGGAGTCTTCTGTTTCTATTGCATTTGCCCAATGCTCTAGCAAATAATCACTATTGATTTCAAGAAAGCACATCTCCAAAACCTACCCAACTGTTTGTGATTATTATTTCTCTTTCTCTTTATTTCAAAGCACTTCAAATCTCAAAACTCTGTTTGTTTTGAACAAGTCGTGTCTCACATTTCGGCAAATAGCTGCATTGAGTCGTTTGAGCTGTATTTTTTAAAGGTTCTTCAAGATAGCAATTTTCGCTTCATCACTTTATGATCTCTGTTTCAAACAATGCTATAGATTTTTAAATCTTTGGCTGGTGTAAGGCGCAATATCTTTCAGATAATACCTGTTTGTTGGCGAGCAATTGCTTTAGGCTTCTTCTTCGGTCAAGCGATATATCAGATCAAGTTTAGTGGTGAAAAATGAATGAAAGTGCTGAAAACGATCAAAATACCAACAGTAATGACAATGATAACAATAGAGATATGGAAATGCACACTGAAAGAAATGACGCTACTAGTAGAATCACTGATGAACCCATTAATAACAAATTGATTGGTTATACTTCTCACAAGAAAAGAAAGAACAGCGAAAAGGATGCATCTTCCACAGCTAACAAAAGACCTCTTGTTATACCACTCTATTCCCCTGTATCACAAAGCTTTCCACATCAGACCCAATCTGAATCTGAACCTCAACTTCAATCCCACAGTTCCTACCAGTCTGTTAGAAAAATCCATGTTCATGCAACAAGAGCTTCAAGAGCTTGCAAAGCCTGTCGTCGTCAGAAAACTAGGTGCTTTCCCTCCAATTCAGTTGGATGTCAAAGATGCCAATCCTTGGGAACAACTTGTAGCTTTGAAGAAGAGGCATTTTTAAATGGATCCGAAAATATTTCAAGAGTCAGTGAGAATAATTCAAGTCTATCTTCAGTCACAAATTCTGCTATGAAATCAGACTTAAATACAGCTATCTCTAATCCTCTCTTTTTATCCTCCAATTTGAATAATATCAATTCCTCCAGTGCTGTACGCATTGAAGAAAAGTTGGAGTCACTTCAGACTCAGCTAAATCAAATCTTGAGTGTACTTCAATTAACTAAAAGCTCTAATAACAATTACAATAACAATTCAATCAATATCACCACTACTGCTACTGGCAATAGAAGTAATAATATCAATAGCAACTGTTCTGATGATTTGAGAAATGATTTGAGAAATGATTTGAGAAATGATTTGAGAAATGATTTGAGAAATGATTTGAGAAATGATCTGGAAACTAATTCCAGCAATACCAATGCTTATAACACAACTGCGATAGCTTCTCAAACTCACAAACAAAAGTCATCAAACATTTTTGCCAGTTTGTTTTCAGATAATACTGATATATATGATATACAGCCTGACCAATATTTGCACAATGTGAGGTCCTTTACTAGCTATTCTTCTTGTTTTTTAACGTCTCCTTATAATATTATATCTCAGATTGTTGAACCAAGAGATTTGCCATTATCGATTTTCCAGCTTTTCAATCATAAGACTGGTAGAGACGACAGTCTGAATGCCAACAAAAATAACTCAAAGATTGATAAAGATATCATTTCATCTGGAATTGTCACACAGTCTGAAGCATTATCTCTTATGAATGATTTTAGAAATAGATATGGGAGATGGTTATCGTTTTCGGAAAAATTATCAACCTCAAAAATTATCGACATCATTTTAAATAACTCATCGTCATCATTGTTACTAACTGTTTGTTGCTGCTTGGCTTTGAAATTCTCAAATCCGTTACTAAAATCCAAAATTTACAAAATTCTTTTACATAAAATTAAAATTGATTTGAATAAGTCCTTGTTAGAATTACCAAATGACATTCAATTTATTAGAGCGCTAGTAATTTTGTCAATTTATGGTTCAAGTTTAAGTACCAATGGTATTTTGATCTTTGATAGCTGGATATTAAGTGGGCTAGCGTTGAAGCATATGTTAACCATCATCAACTATAACAACAGTTTTCTCAAAGGTGAGTATTTGAAAGGCTCTAGTTACTCTCAACTTGCAAATAATAAACTGCAATACTTTTCGTCCATGTCCAATTTTGCGGATGAAAACGAGTTTGAAGAGCTCACATTATATCGTTTATGGAACCACCTATGCTTTATCCATTTAGTTAGTTGTATTCATAGTGGAAGAATGTGTATCCTTGATGAAATCAGATTAAATCAAGTTCGAAAATCACTAGAATTATCTCTCTCGACCAATTTTGATGGTCGAATGGTCGGGGAGACATCTCTCCAACTCATAATATATAATTATCTCGAAACCTCAAATGAGATTTTTAATTATAACAGTGGTACCAACTCTGGAGGTCCAATTAATAAAGCCGAGAATTTATTTGATAGTGCCGGCAACGAAATTGACACCACTTTGCTTTCTCCTACTGGTTTTAATGGTAAAAATTTGGGAAAGCCAGATCAAAAGCTGAAACATGACTTTAATTTGAAAAAAGACTTTTTAAAAGTGAAGGAGGATCTCAAAAACTGGTCTCTTCAATGGGGTTATCTTTTTGAGCAACCTACTGTTCAATTTGTTGAGTTTGGTTATCATTTTGGATATCTATTAGTTCTATACAGCTGGAACTTCAAGAAGAATGCCAGCTTTATTGAAAGGTTGTTTTTGAATCAAAAAGTATCGTCGTCTAATTATTATTCTGAGAGCGCAAATAGCTTCAACAATGGTAATAAAAATAGGATTAAAAATAACTGCTATATTTCAACCGACGGCCAAAGTGATAAAAATAGTGACTTTGAATTTACAAACTCATTTTCCACTTGTTTTGTGTCTCCATCATTAACTGAAAACTTGAACGATCGGGACCCCTCTTTAAATCTTATTGATCTAGTTTTACTTTTTGCTGACAAGTTATCGGTAAACTCGATGATATACCATTGCTTGAAAATTATTGAAGATATATTAAAAATAAATAACAACTCTTATTTCATATTTTTATCAGATAAAATACATTTTGAGTTAAATTATACTATGTGCATATTGCTAAGGGTATTGGGAATAATTTTTAAAAGAAGTAACTATCAAGCCATCAAAACCAGATTAAACAAGCTAGTTTGTTGTAATTCCCAAAGTTCAAATGAAAGTACATCGCTCGATTCAAGTAATATTTATGATTTGGTGGTTGATTTTGTTAATAATTCGAATCGATTTTTTGATTTAAAAATAAAGTCAAATGTATTCAAGATAACATTATTGAATTTGGAAGAATCCATTTTAAACCCAGAGAGCGTGAATGTTACTGCGAATATGAAATCAAATAGCGGAAAAGTTCAAGTCAGTGAAGCAGATCTAAATTCATATTTGATAAAAATAATGAAAATTTATAGAAAATATGAATCAATTGGAATCCATAGGAAAAAGCTACAGATCACTAGAAATAATAATCGGTCACAAAATTCAAACCTTATGACATCGAATATTCAAAGATTTTATGACAGTGATGATACTCATCTTAGTTTGAATTCTGATATCAGCGATTCATTTAATCAGTATGATAATGGTAATGAAGATGTGATTGTTAAATACATGAATTCAATCAAACACAACCTAAATAGTATTTTTCCCGATTATTTGAATGCGTACAAAAAAGGTGAAAAATACCAAGTGTTTGGAGATGTATCGGAAAACTTAAACCAACCAAACTGGAAATAATTTTATTGTTGTTATATATAAAAGAAAAAAACAGTATTCTGAGGAGATTTTATAACACAATTTCCTTTTTTTTGATAACTGAGTTTGCTGAGATAAGGGATATTTTGAATCCAAAGACATTTCTGAGAGCATTAATGTCTATTAACTTTAAAGGGACTGTAACTTTATCTTTTGAATCAGTATTTAAGATAAAATATTATTGGAGGCCATCGAAATATTTGAAAAATCCAAAATCAATGAAAATTTTTTTGAGAGCTCTCCATTTGAAGCTAAATTTATGATAATATTTGAGAGTTTTATATCCTCTAAAATGACATTTTGTTTATGAAATTCTTCTAGGATTTCTAGTTCTTTAGCAAGTATTTCTTTAACATTACCATTTTTGATGAAGTTTTTGTCATGTTTTAAATATTCCATCAAAATGAAGGGTCTAAACATTTTATAAACTTTAGTGTTAAATGTATGCGAACCATCAAGAAAACCATGACAAAATAATTTAGGAAGAAATTTGGCTTGGTTATCTTTCATTCGATTATAGATTTCTAATTCAATAATAAATTTCTTTAAATATATTTTATAAAAGCTTTCGAATGTTTGAATTGCATTTTTTCTCATTTTTATACTTACAAGATTATCAAAAGGTATGTATTGGGGATCATACACTTTAATCACTTCCTGATCAATGTCTGTGATTATTCCAAACTGGGATGAAACGAATTCGAGGTTTCAAATATTTGCGACCAGTATTTGGTCAGAGCAGAAAATTTGATAAATCTCACTTCATTAGATGATATTTTTTGGAATTTTCGTAAAATCTGCATTTTCATTGGATTGGTATTTGCAATTGGAATAATAATAAGAATTGAATTTGATAATTTGTAACCATTCTCTGTTTTTGTTATATTGTATCTCTTTTAATGAAGATTCGCCATCAATTTTACAATGGTTGTTTTGAGATAAACACCAGGCTAATAAAATTGATAAGCTTACCTTGGAAGATCGATTTACTATAAAACAGTCGAATTTGAAAGAATTGAATTCTGAGAAATTGATGATATTTGATTTTATTTTTAATTTATCAATGGGGTGGATCTGTAGCAAAACAGTTTCGAAGTGATCAAAAAACATAAATCAATTACGGTTTGAAAGTGCGATATAAGCAGCAGCTGTCTTAAGAATTTTTAATGCGATTTGATGGTCAACAAACTGGAGATTGTATCTTGTTGCAACATCATCTGATGAGGAAATAACATGTTGCTATTGAATGTATTGAAACATCCTCTTTATTGGATCACCTATTTTAACCCCAATTAGCAACATGATAAGCTCGTTATCTATAATTATCTTTAAAACAACCATCACAAACATAATTGTTTTTATCGCTCAGTTTGAAATAAGGATGATAAGTAATATCATCAAACAAGCCCAATTCAAGAATAAAACAAAGGCTTCCAAGTTTTGCCATCAAATCATGCTCGATATGATTTTGGAGTTCTCAAATCTTTTAATTGCTTGAAATGTATCGTTGTTGTTATCATGTATTTCAGATCTTAGCACAGATTTTAATTGTTTGCACGAATTGTTAATTATGGTTGAATCATCAATTTCAATAGAAGTAGATTCTGGTAAAAGTTCATGGAGATGGTTAATGATATCGTTGTAGCACTATGAGTTTGAGAGTGTTATTTGTGATGGTTTCGCTTTTGATAGTTTTGCCTGTGCTAATGTTTCTTTTGATAGTCTCATTGAACTCGATGGTGTCTCCAATGATGTTAACCCATAAATGCTTGTTGGTACCTCTAATTCGTCTGCATCATTGTTTATATCATCAGCATTTGATTTGCTGTCAATTTTTGTGTCCTCAACTGGTAGCATGATCTCGTTGGGATTGGGCAACATTGCAAATAAAGCTGTTTTTGCTGGAGAGTTTTCGTTTGAATCTCTTGATAGATTATCAGTTTGATACAATTTCATATTGAATTGTTTTTTCTTTTTTTGGTGGGACCATCATAAACTCTCGAGCTCTTTCTATGAGCTGGGATTATATTATATATGTTCTCTGTAGAGTTCTGCATTATTTTTGCAAAAGTATTGATTACTTTTTGATCATTTGTATCGCCCATCTTGTTTGGTTTGTTTAGAAAATTGATTTTAGTTAATCTTGAAGTTTATGACGAAAGGAAAGCTTGATTATAACGAGCAGCAAGCTTGATAGTGCTAATAAAAACATCAGCACTTTTAAACAATTATTTGATTTTTCTACAGTATTGTGCTTTTGACACTACTTCCAGCTTCATAATCAACAAAGCCGATTAGCGATTAAATTCGCTTTCACTTGAAGCCTACCAGAACTTGATATTTTGTGTGGGTTCATGTTCAAGCTTGATTTTGACAGCAAAACTGTAAACCTGCTCTGCAGCCTAAAATCAATACCAATAGTATATAAACTTCTATAAAAGGTATGACATAGATTTTGCTACAGAAAATTCTATGATTTATTCACTATCTGAATCAAGGTTAGAAAAATAATTTTTATTGGCTTTTGCATTTAATTCAGGACCAAGCCATTCACCTTCCTCATCACTTTCATTTACACTGTGGATAGATTCATCATCAGCGGTTCCATCATAATTAAAGGCATCTTCTTTTAATTTGATTGTATCCTTATTATATTTGGTTGTTCTAATAAATTCATATAAATATTGGCTTCTTTTAGATGTTTCTACTATTTTTCTCGCAGTCCTTTCAATATACCTTTGAATCAATCTCAACGAGCTTTGATATTTAGACTTATTGTTGTGAATGAATTTGCCATAAATATTGAGTATTTCCACCAACCATGTCAAGTTAAATTCAATATGCTGAGAATCAATTGTGAACTCTGATAAAAATTTTAGTAACTTAGGAAGATATATTTCAGGAAAATCTTGCAATATTAATCTGATATCACTAAATGGAATGTGTTCAAAAACCTTTAATATCAAGTGGTTTTCGTTTAAACGAATTGCCATTACTAGAGCGATTAAAAACTTTTTGTCGTTCAACTGTTTCAATATTTCAGTCGACGTAATATTAATATCTAAATCAAAAGGATCAAATATAACCTTGGAATCAATTGAGTAAATAAGTAATCCCTCAGTTGAAGCAGCAGCAAAAGAACTAGAGGTAGGAGAAAATTGAATAGACATCACTCTAATTTCAGGTCGAACATTTCTTAGTGATGGATCTGCACCTCCTCTTGAGGATCCGGGCAAAGCATTATCTATTCTGTCATCCAAATCTGAATTTTCACCATCTCTATCAATCAAGTCAATACTGATTCCAGCTTCTGTTATTTTACTACTATTAAGCATCTTCAAAGTACCGTTTAAACTCATATTTTCAGAAACTTTGAATCGTCTTAATAAAACCCCATTATTAATATCATATAAACATATTGAATTGTTTATTCCGCCAGCCACTAAAGCTGACCCATCAAATGAGTAGTTTATTGTTGAAAAATACTTGGATCTAGCAGAATTTTTAGAATTGAACCTATCTTCAAGATATCTCCCACTAATAACGTCATTCTTAATATCAATATTTCCAACTTGTTTTGCATTTTCAATATCCCAAAAAGATATTTGGCCATCAATTGTGGAAACTGCAACCTGTTTAGAATCAGGTCTCATGGCTAATGCTAGTACATCAGCATATAGTTGAAAAGGCTCAACTTGTTGAGATCTCGAAAATATATTCCAAATTCTTATAGTCTTATCCCAACTTGCACTCACTAAAACAGAAGAATTCTCACTTCCAAATGCTAAGTATGACACAGGACCTTCATGACCTGCTAAAGTTTCCAATATTTGGGATGTTTGTACTGACCAAACATATATTTCATATGTATCTTCGGAGGCAGCACAAACAACTTCTCCAGAGGGATCAACAGCTAATGATGTGAATTTAACTCTATCATTGGTGGTGAAGGTTCTAAAGTTTCTGTAACGAATAATATCCCATGCTCTAACAGTTCCATCTAAAGAAGACGAAAAGAGGACATTTCCTTTTTTACTGAATTGAATTTGAGTAACAGCACTAGTATGTTCACTAAAAGTATTTAGGCAAAACCCCGATTGAACATCCCATATTTTGATTTTGCCATCATCTGAAGCTGTTGCAAGTTTTGACCCATCATGAGAATAACAAACACAATTCATTGAATCAAAGTGGCCTTGCTGTTTTAATACATAAGATTCAGACTTCCACTCATAAACCAATAGCTGACCTAATGTGGAAGAACCAAATGCTAGCCATTCACCAGAAGAATTTACATTGACACTATTTATTGCATTTTGACCCATAGAAAGCTGCTGTATCAAAATGAATTCAGATGCTTCGTATATCCTAAATTCACCAGTTTTAAAACCGACAACCAATATATCCGATTGAGAATGATAAGTTGCACATTTTACTTTAGAATCAGAAAAAAAGTAATTTTTCGATGTTATTCTCCAATTCATTTTTTTATTGGTTAAATCTTGTTTCTGTTGATTGTTTTGACCATTTATACTACTATTACCACCGCTATTATGCTCATCTTCATCTTCAACTTCATCTTCATCTTCTGTATAATTTGACTCATCACTTGGTTTGGCAGTATATTCCCATTTTAAAAGCGCACCATCTTTACTGATGGTGTATATAATTTCTTGATTCTTATCAAAAAAAGCACCAATCACATAATCTCTGTGGCCAGACAAGGTTATTGCTGCTTTTTTGTCTTCAGAATGCAAAGAATATATTCTACTTGTCATATCTTTTGATGTTGTTAGAAAAAACCTGGAATCATTGGACCATGTTATGGATAATATATCATTGTAATGACCAGCGTAAACTCTGTGACGAACAAAAGGAGCAAATTGACGATCTTCATTTATATCTGGAGTTTTCCATACTTGAATAAGTCTGCCAACTGCAACAGCGAAATAATGACCATCTGGAGAAAATTTTAAATCCTGAATTGAATTCTTAAAATTAAAATGATGTAGAACTGTTCTCGACTTGAAATTAACCAAAATAGCTCTTCCATCTTGATCAACAGATAGCAATAAGGTTGATTGTTTATTCAATGCTATTCTGGAAATATTTTTTCGATGCTGATACTCAAAGGTGAAGAAAGCATTATTTATCAAATCAAAAACAGAAACTCTATTTCCAACAGGACTTAATAGAGTCTTTCCATCTTCAGTGAAAACAAGATTTCCTTGTCGATAAACTGTTGCCAAAAGATTGGAGAATTTAAAATCAGATCTCATTTCTATTTCTATTTCTATTCCTATTGCAATTGATTTGGCACTGAAACTTTTTCTATTTCCTAAAAGAAAAAGAATATTCTTCAAAATTTTCACTTTATTGAATTTTTTTAGGATTTTAGCACGTGATCAAATATAATTTTCATCAAAAATATTCTTCAACAGCCAAATCTACAACTATTGTAATAATATCGAAAGAACAGCACAAAACTTAGATATAAAAGATTAGATTTAACATGAGTGGGTTTTCTAGTAGGCTTATGAACATGAAGTTCATGCAAGCTGCTGCTAAGAAAGAAGAAACCGAAAAGATAGAGGAGGAAATCAAAATTATAAGAGATGCATCTGAATGGAAACTAAGTAACTTTGATAGAATAATAAAGAATAAAAACAAGAATAAAAGGATTGAACAAAGAAAATTTCAGTCCGTTAGCTATTTAGATATATTTAAAAATTCAGGGGAAGCAGAACAAAAAACATCAAGTGCTATTGGAAGAAGAGTCTGGGGAGAAACAGAAAGCACGACTCAAGTTGTACAGATTCTGGAAAAAAAGCGAGACGTTGAACCAAAAGTTCCTGAAAACAAAGACGTCAACACAGATTCAAGTCCAAAGAAGAAGAGATCGAAAAAAAGCACAAAACTAAGCACAAAAAAAAGAAAATTTTCTGAGAATTAGTTATTTGGCAACAATAAAAACCATTTTTAATTTTACTATTGTGGCGGAATTTTATTTTAATAGTTTGATTTGAAATAAAACTATTATCAAGGTCCAAATTTTATTATATTGTATTGTATTGTTCTTATAATTTTATGGTGTATATCAAGCCATTTTGTTAAGATAAAGAATATCAGAGGAATAATTGATAATTGATAATTATTTGTCTTTGAAGTTTGTTTTCCTATCCTTTAACTTGTACAAAAACTAATTTTGGCATAAACAAACTGTTGGATGACCATCAACTAGATGAGAATGATTTATTTGAAACTGAAATTAGAGAGTCTAAGACTCATTTTAACAAATTACAATCGGGGATTTTATTCAATCTTTGTATTAACTCACGATAAAATGTTAATCAAAGACACTACAGTCCACTATGTTCTTAAATAGCAAACATAATTGCATGTTACTCTTCCAATCTCCAAACTATAGCCAGTTTACTTGCACCCACATTATCGCTTCTTCAACAACGTTTTCGGAGCAATCTATGATAGCACAAATAAGGTTTGTGGAGGATATTTTGTGGGAAACCAAAGCCTCTGAGAAACCGAACTCAGAAACATTCTGAATAAACTCCATCTGCAACACCTCTGCTCGATATATTCAAACCTGCTCTGCTTGCTATGGTGAGTCTGCTATTATTACTCTGTCATCATTACTCTGCTATTTGCTTTCCATGTCTGATAACATCTGAATGACTCCCAGAGTGTGCTGCACTTCAATCAGAGCTGGTTCGCTACGGCTGTCAAAAGGATCTCACTTCCCTCTATTAACACTCTCAACAGTATTGACCAACAGTTGATTGATCAACAATGGATTGACTGTTCTCTATCTCGACTTATTGCTGGTGCCAGTTGCAATATATAAACACCAGTTTCCACCTCCATATTTCCACACTTCTCTATCACCACACTATACTCACTCACACTCACACTCACACTGCAATCATATCTGCTGCTCTCATATACCGATTTCAACAAGCTTTCCTCAACTCATTCCAACTTCTATTCCAAAATGTCTATCTCTGTTCCTGTTTCTGCTGATGTCAACTTTGACTGTACTTGCTGCTCATGCTGTCCAGAAAACGCTACTTCTTGCAACCTCTGCGAATGTTGCAAAGATGGCTGTGATNCTGCTGATGTCAACTTTGACTGTACTTGCTGCTCATGCTGTCCAGAAAACGCTACTTCTTGCAACCTCTGCGAATGTTGCAAAGATGGCTGTGATTCATGCTCCAAATAAGCATTTGGTTGGTGCTTTTTGATGATCTTCAATGGTTGTCAAATGATACAAGTCTAACATTTACTTTGAGTAGGCATTGATTTGATTAGTAGCTTTATATATATGAATGTATGAACTTTCAAATTATAATATTTCATTTCAGTGAATTGTAGATTTAAGTTCCACATAAAGGTATCAGGTTTCATAATAACTCCAATGTCTGAATGTTTAAGAATCAACTAAATAAAGACTTGTAATGAAGTTTGAAGTTTGATTTGAGGTGGAGTTTATAATAAAACTTTTTGTGTGTATGTCTGAAGAATTATCACGATCAGTTTAGTTACAGCTTAGTGTTTCTAAATCAGTTTTATCTGCAAAATGTGAAATTCCAATCACAATGTTTTTTGTTCATATATTTAGTGCTTAGTCTCTAATATCTAATATCTAACATCTGATAGTTAATATTAAATATCTAGTTATGATTGATATTTATTTGATTGCTTTCTTGTATTCTGGTATCACTAACTAAATAAATTAAAATCTGTGTGTTTCATATAACTAATCAATAAAATAAAAGAAACTGTGGCTGAAAGCCGAATAAACAAAATATAACTACTGTTTATCCACTTCAACAATAAAAATGGCTGTATTTGCACTTTTATATACTTTAATTAATCCAAATTTTCTAAATTTCCACTTCCTGTAATTCTAGTAAGGTATAGAGGATGAATTATCAGGTATCTGAGAAAGACATAGTTCGGCTTTCAAACAATAATTCAAAAAATTTCAAACAATAATCTAATAAAATTTTCAATGATAACAATACCACTCATTATATCTCAACATTAAGATCTATAAATTCTGCCAGACAGTTTCCTGAATTAGAAATCCAATATGAAATCTTATAAACTTTGAGATTAAAAGCTTTGAAACGATTCAATTATGAATTATTCCTGAAAAACATTTCCCTGATATTATTGAGCCATAACTTTATATTTAAAAAATGTTTGCTAGTTTTGGTATCAAAATTAATCATAAATATTTTGCACTTTAATATAAAAAGCCGTAAACAATATCATCAGATAACTTGGATTTGAAAAAGTTTCTTCAAGGAATAACTTCAACGCAAAGGAATTTCACACTAAATCAATAAATATTCTAGAAATATTGTTGTCTTATCTCACAATTGGTTCAAATGATCATTGTTTGTAAGAAATGTAATTGAGAGCTGAATAAAAAGTAATATCAATAAAAATAAAAAGTAATATTAATAAAAATAAAAAGTAATATCAATAAAAACAAAAACAAAAACAAAAACAAAAACAAAAACAAAAACAAAAACAAAAACAAAAACAAAAATAAAAACAAAAATAAAAACAAAAATAAAAATAAAAATAAAAATAAAAGTAAAAATGAAAATAAACCGAAATTAGAATAATACTCATATGAAAATCCCTAGTTCAGCATCCGTAAATAACTCTCGTATTCCAGGCAATCTCTTATCATTACCAGAGATTTTACTTCCATTATTTCCATTGCAGCTGTTACAGTGGCCACCCTCAATATCAATATTGGGAGTGATATTTGGAGCAATATTTGGAGCAATATTATTGTAGCTCCCAGCATAATTAGTAACACATTGATCAAAACTAGCAAGATGATCATTACCACGATAAATTCGAAGAGACCCTATTTGTTTTAAACTATTGCCTGCATAAATTAAAAACAAATCATTTGAATCATCATTCTTACCAATGTATATGGGTAATGGTTCTCTAGTTGAATTACATCGATCATTCAAGTTGATATAATCACCAATATACGTGACAAATATCCCATTGTCACCAAAACCAGGAACAAAAGAACTTTTATTCACGTAACTTGCTTTATAGCTATTGAGTGGAACTGACTTGTATGTTGGCTGAATTAAATTGGATTCGTGCAAAGGATATAAATAGCTGGTTCCCAGCTCTGCTTTCCATGAAAACTGGTACATAGGAATTTTGTGTACATTGGTGTGACGCTCAACATTGGCTCTATAAGGAGATGAATAATCGCACTTGAAGCAGCTAAACCATCTCTTGACCTGATGTACACTGAAATAATGCTGGAGTCTCTCATGGTCAGTCTCAAAACCAACCATGGAGTAAACACACGTCTTATACAGGCATTTCAAATGGTTCTGATTTCGATTTAGTGCCTCATTTCGATCAGGTCTGCTATCCAGTCCACTGCTGCTTAACTGTGAAGTATGAGGCATCATTTAAAAAATAACCTGAAAATAGTTAATGAAGTCGACAGTCTAAGAGCTTTTGATTGATTATAATCGAAAAAAACTGAAACAAGACGTAGAGCTTGTCTTTGAGTATGTGTACGTTGGTCAGATAAGGAGTAAAACAACAAACAGAGAACCTAAAAAAGAGGACCTGAAAGGCCAATGAACCTGCTATTATTTTTCCTTTCATCATTCAATTGAGATTTTCGTGGGTATTTCTTGTGCAACAAAAATGCTCAAGCCTAAAACCTCATTTATCAAGCAACAAGCTCTTTGTCAATCTGCGTCAAAATCAACGTTGCGTCTATACAGTATTGATTTGAAAACAGCTTCTATTTCTGATATTATCTGTTAGAATGCAATCAGTGAAATTTAGCCGATTATCATCAGTAGCTGGAATCTGTTGGTGTTGATAGCTCTCATTTAATTTGTAAACTTCAAGCGAAAAAGCAAAAAAACAAACAACAAAAAAAAGTAAGGACTTAATAAATATGATGAAAAACTGATTTGTACTTTTTTTAAACCAAAACTCTGCAATTCTCAACTTCAGCTCATTGGATTATAATCTTGGACAAACAAACCACTGTATTTCAATCTGACTAAAAGTCTCAAGGGCCCTCGATGGGGCAAAATATATGAAAGTCCACACTCCATGCCGAGCTTCTTAAATTTGCCAGTCAAAATCACAAAACAATTGGCTTCGTTGGAGCACAATGTGAAGTAACTCATTAATAAAGAAATATACAAACCTTCAAAAACACAAGACAATTGCTTCTATTAGATTGAAATGCAAAGTATAATTGCTTCCAATATAAGTAACAAAACGTTCAATGACAATTGCTGAGACCTCACACTTCAGAGGTTACTAGAATCTCTCTCTTCAACTGAGCTTAATCGCTGTTTATATCTTCAATTTATATCTTCAATTGATGTGGAATAAGTCGTTTCTCTTTCCTGACCTATGTCAAAATATAAGTCTTATTCCAGTCTCAAATACCAAAAAAAAAATATTGAATTAAGTTATTGTGATAAAGAACCAGGCATATTGTGCTCAAAACAGTTCTTAATAGAAGTAGCTGTATTTCATATAATTTACCAGATGGTTAACTGAGATGAACATTCTTCTGATGTCAATTGTGTACTCCATTGAAAAAACTCATTATGATAAATTTCTAGAGAGCTATTCAGCCATGTTCGGATTATCTCAACAAACAGACTAGACTGAGCTAAGCTATTGGTTCTCAAGCTTGATAAAACACTAATGTTCAAACATATGTACTGCTGCTTGGTCAAGAAACACTAGATTAAGGATTTAGTAATGAAAAACTTGGGCTTTGATATTGAACCAAAAAATGAATATCCAATCACAAAAATTTCCACTTCTCTCTAAATTAAACATAAACTGAATAAATTTTATTTATAAGGTATTTTCATCGATAGTGATCCAGAAAA
Organism: Ascoidea rubescens DSM 1968; assembly: GCF_001661345.1. NCBI lineage: Eukaryota > Fungi > Ascomycota > Saccharomycetes > Ascoideales > Ascoideaceae > Ascoidea > Ascoidea rubescens. The sequence goes on along the minus strand of NW_017962929.1, from coordinate 35,072 downwards.
GTGCAAAGATTTAAATTAATAACCAGAATTGAATCTAGAAATTAATATTGGAAGTATTTCTTTGGCTGGTTGTCTAGAAGATTTCTAAAGGTATCATTTCTTTACAGAGCATATTTGGTTTATTTTTGATTCATTTTTGATATATTTTTTTAACAATAAAAGAGCAAAAATTGGAGTATATTTAACAGGATTTGACTAACAATATCAGCACTTGACTAAACAATGATATTAATCAATGATATTAATAGTTGACTAAACAATTAGTATCAAACCGCCCAAATAGTCTTGCTGAGAGAAAAAGTATTGAGGTTGTGGAAATAGACAGATTCTATTCAAAAAAAAAAATAGCAATCGATCTTATTGTTATTAGAGTTAATGATGATATTGTTGATGGCAGTTTGAATGATTCTGTGCATTTCAATCAAAAGACAAAGAGTGGGTCCTTGTTTAGCATTAGAAGGGGAACCAAAGAATATGGAAGTGGAAACTGCTGCTGCTTGAAAACCCTTGGATGTCTATTCAGTAGCATCAGCATTTAATTCTTATCCAGATTATTGATTCAGTGTGTTGGTGTTGGTATTATTGTTGTTGTGTTGCACCAAATGCCTTTGAGGATTATCTGGAATATTCTCCTTCACCAGCATTTCTATTGAAGAAACCCCAAAGGTTGAAGCTATCAGCACAAGACTGAACAGAAGGCATTTTACTTCCATGTTTAATAATTGATGAAGACAAAGCAATATAAAAGAAAGCTGAGAAAACAAGAAATACAATGAGATGTGATGTGTGATGATTTATGATGGACTTATGTGTTGCTATTCCTTTGTGTTTGGTTTTCCAGAAAGGTGTTCAAGATTTTAGTTCAGTGGTGCTTTATTTTTTTCAGAGAAGCTGATTTAAAACCCAGAATGCTTCCTTTTCACTACAACAACTTCAAATCACAGAAAATTCCAAGCTCAAAAGAAATATCGTACTTTCATTGACACTATTGCAATTTCTAAGTAATCCTGTGTATTTATCTTCATGTTTATATCCAAGGGAGTGTGCAACAGCATGGTAGAAGTGTTTCTGTCAGCTCAATAAAAATTTTCCATGCTATTTTTTGCATTTTTTTTTTCATTAAGAGCTGATATCTGGTTTCAATATAATCTATGGAGAACCAAAATACAGTATTGCAAATGAAGCAGTGTTTATTGAAGTACTTCATCCATTGATATTTAGATTTTCAACTAGTATTTGATATTTTCCTATTTTCCTATTTTCCTATTTCCTATTTCCTATTTTCGATGAACTGGCAAGAGTGATTTTAGTAGTATCTTTGATGACAACAAAACACCTAGTTTAATGAGTTGGTTTCTCTCTCTTACATTTGAATTCCTATCGATTTTGGAGACTGTGTGTTGTATTGAGATTATCTGTTTGCTATTGTGTTTTAAGGCCCAATAACAAAAGAGTTTGAGCCCAAGTCGAGTGAAAAATCAAGGGCGTAATTTACAAGAGCGATTTTTCGATATCAGACTGGTATGATTGAACAGCAACAAAACAAAAAATTCTGTTGAAACAAGCTTCAAAAACGCCAGTAATTCTACAGAATAATAGAGGATTCAAAAGACATTAGAAGCCATAAAATGTGATTGTTTGGTGATCGCTTGAATTGGAAAATGTCAACTGGCCTATGAGAGAGTTCCATTCACAGCACCACCATTTTAGCCAGAAAATGCAGCTGATTCTGCTGCTCTTCCAAGATACCTCTACTGCAGAACTTTCTCCATAAATTTCTCCATAACTCTTTCAAAAACCAGCTCAAAAACCTCACCTTTCAAAGAGCCTTTGTGCCAAAACAGCAGTTCGGTGCGTGTATGTGTATGTATATAAATGCAGATCCAAGCGTAGTTGCAGAACTGTGCATGCTATGTATTATCAACTAAATGCCACTTTAGAACTATCGTAAGAAAAATTATCTTAAGAACTATCTTGAGAAGAATTATCTTGAGGAAGATATGTCTAAGATTTAGACCGATCTCTTTCGCAGTGCTTTTCTTATTGATTTGCTGCTTTGGAAAGAGAATCAATTTATACGACTACCAATGCTTCAACCTTTGTACAGCTCTGACTTAGTTTTTTTTCTCACATTACTGGAATAATTCAAATATCAGCTGAAAGATCTACATCTTTTATACTCTTGGTCTATTTGATACCACCAATTTTGGTTTTGGTTTTGGTTTTGGTTTTGGTTTTGCAAGAACTTTTATGTTTTAATTGTCGCAATGCTGTTCGGGACATAAAAACCAACTTTTCTAGGAAATAAACCCCAAAGTCATGTCAAGATGGTATGCAAAATGGAATTTGCTGACTATCGCGAGCAAACTTTCAATTTAATAACTAGATATTTAAGCTTAAGTAAAGATATCGAAATCGAATTTTTTATTTATACAGAAATACCGAATCAGGACTACAGACAAACAAATTGAACCTGGCTTTCGATTCAGTTATTTGACTCAAGAACATATTATGGTTGAGTTAATCCAAAACAGTTCTCTGTTTTTAATCTTAAATAGCAAACATAATTGCATGTTACTCTTCCAATCTCCAAACTATAGCCAGTTTACTTGCACCCACATTATCGCTTCTTCAACAACGTTTTCGGAGCAATCTATGATAGCACAAATAAGGTTTGTGGAGGATATTTTGTGGGAAACCAAAGCCTCTGAGAAACCGAACTCAGAAACATTCTGAATAAACTCCATCTGCAACACCTCTGCTCGATATATTCAAACCTGCTCTGCTTGCTATGGTGAGTCTGCTATTATTACTCTGTCATCATTACTCTGCTATTTGCTTTCCATGTCTGATAACATCTGAATGACTCCCAGAGTGTGCTGCACTTCAATCAGAGCTGGTTCGCTACGGCTGTCAAAAGGATCTCACTTCCCTCTATTAACACTCTCAACAGTATTGACCAACAGTTGATTGATCAACAATGGATTGACTGTTCTCTATCTCGACTTATTGCTGGTGCCAGTTGCAATATATAAACACCAGTTTCCACCTCCATATTTCCACACTTCTCTATCACCACACTATACTCACTCACACTCACACTCACACTGCAATCATATCTGCTGCTCTCATATACCGATTTCAACAAGCTTTCCTCAACTCATTCCAACTTCTATTCCAAAATGTCTATCTCTGTTCCTGTTTCTGCTGATGTCAACTTTGACTGTACTTGCTGCTCATGCTGTCCAGAAAACGCTACTTCTTGCAACCTCTGCGAATGTTGCAAAGATGGCTGTGATAAATAATGGAACAAACTCCAAATTATATAATTATTGAAATGTTGATTCTGATAAAATGAAAAATCGCTACCAAAGCTAATTAAATATTATTTCTATAAGTAATACACTTTGAAAAACCTAATTTTGCTGTAGATCTCGATAATTTGTTTCTCTGAGCGAGAACTGAACTTGCAACAGTTTTGTTTTTCTCAGCGCTCATAACACAGTATTTCTTTTTGTTTCTTTTCAAAACTCCAGCTTCAGAACCAAAACCCATTCTTCACAATCGATAATCTCTTTCAAGATATCTGTAGAATTGTTTGATAGCCATGATTTCAAGAGAGCAGTAAGTTTATTTTTTTCCCCCAAAAACTCTACTAGTAGAATAGATCATTACTTACAAATTATGCAATTCCTACAATTTATCCAATTTTACAATTCATACAATTTAGAGTTCAAGATCAAAAAATAAGATCGTTGAAAGGTCTATATGAATGTGAAGATTTAATGGAAAAATGTGAAAAAGAAACAGAGATATTTAGACTAAAAAATTTAACCACTTTTTTTCAAAAACGTCTGAGGTATATTTCTGATATTGAAAAATTTTGGTATACAGTTTTAACACAAAATGAAGATTTCGAAGAATATATAAGACCAGAAGATTCAAAATATTTGGAATATCTCAAACGTTTACACATCAATTGGGATGTACTAAATAATCCACAAAGTGATATTGGTGACTTTTCAATTGAGTTTGAATTTGTTAGTAATGATAATAATTTTAAATCTCAAATAATTAAGAAAATTTTTAAAGTCGAAAAAACTTCAAAAATCCACAATAACAACAGTAAATTAGAAACATCTATCTTGACTTCTGTACTTGCAAAATTCGATTGGCCAAAAGATTATAATGACCTACCTCCTCAAATCAAAAAATTGAGTTTTTTTTCATTTTTTGATTGGACTGGAAAAAATGAAGAAAATGAATTTAAAAGTGGCGATGATTTAGCAAGGTTGTTTTCCGAAGATATCTATCTAAACGCTATTAAATATTATGTTGATGCTCAAAAAGATAGTTTGCAAGATGAAATAATTAATGACAGCGAAAGTGAATTGGAACTAGATGCCAATGAAAGTAGTGGATTTGATTTTAATGGGGGAAATGAGACTGATACTGAGATTGAAAATAATGATATACATCAAACCCACATAAATAAAAGACCCAGAGATGTTATTGAGGTTTCTCATGGACTGACAAAATATGTTAAATTACAGAAAACAAAGTAATTATTTTTTATCCTATAATAATTCTGAATGAAGTTAGCTATAGTTATTTGAATGAGTAAAGCTTTTAAAAATACAAGAGTTACCAAAGAAAAACAACAATAATAATAAAAAGAAATAAACACTTTCTACATATTAATTTGTAACTTCTTTCATTTCTTGATCCTCCAATTTTTGTTTTAAATTATCTTTTGGCTCTTCTGTGTATGTTGAACCAGTTGAATCAGTTAAATCAGCTAAATTAGTTGAATTTTTTAAGTTTGTTAAACCATCATCATTTTTATCTAAATTTGTATTTCTTATTTTTGAGGTAGTTTGGATTTCACGCAAAGTATCTTCAGATGCAATGGAATTATTTGTTTTGGTCTTAAGACCAGTCAAATCAGATAAACCAAAACTATCGTCTAAAGAAAATCCGATTTCAATCATTTCGTGATCAATTGGTATATCTTCTATGCTTTCAGGGTTTTTGACCATGATCGGATCAGAAGAAATTTTTTCATCATCTAAATAATTATTATGCTCATCGTAAACATGTAGTATTTCATCTTCACTACTTAATCTTTCCTCTTCTTCCTCTTCTTCGTTTATTTCCTTGATATGTTTATCCGTAATCCAAGGTATTTTGGTCATTACTAAATTTGGTAGCTCATCGTTTGTTACGTCTTTTAAATCAAGAGGAAGAAAATTTGTAATTTCTTCAGATGGTTTTCTTGCATCATTACTGTCACTTATATTAGATCTTGTCAACAAATTTGGTTTTGAGAATTCAATTTTGGGAAAATCATCTATTGAAGAGTTGACAAATATTGAAGATTCTAAACCTCGTAAAAACTTTTCGGGATATCTATTTGAATAATATCTGTTTGGTTCTAAAAGTAATTCGGCGATTCTGAATATTGTAAAAGGAGGAGAATAATAAAAAATGTCTTTTAGATAAGCTATAACTCTATTAATTATTTGTTGAATCAGCTCAAGCTCGTTCAAAAGAGGATTTTCAATAAAAGTTGTCAAGGGTCTATTGAAATTTTGAGTTATTAAAGCTGGTAATTCCAGTTCTATTTTTAATAATAAAATGTTCCATGGTAGATTCTTTTCACTATTATAATGCTTTTGTGCTTTTATTTGAAGCAAAGCGGTTTCCACTATCAAATAAAAGTTAGTATATCTGAAAGAGAAATCGAATTTAAACGAAAAAAAAAACAGAAATAGTATTATACTTACAGTCTTTATCAATCATGATCAAAATAGCTGATTTGGTTAGTGACTGAATTAAAGATGGATTTAAGATGGACTTGATGTGGATGAAAGTTGGTAAACAATCCTAACTTGAAAATTTCAAAACTTCAAAGTTTCAAAGTTAGAAAATTGATATTGTCATGTGGAACTAAAAAGAAATCTAATTTGCAACTTCTACAATAAGAACATTTAAAATTAATCATTAACTATTAAAAACAGTATACATTATATGAGTTTGTAAGATGATGGAGTAAAAAAAAAGAAAATTAAAAGAAAATTAAATAGAAAAACAAAAACTGTAGAAAAAGACGCGAATAAGTTCCAAAGAGAGATTCAAGCTTAACAAGAAATAACACCAAAGGTGAAAAGAACTAAAGCAGTGGCCAATGCTTTAGTAGCAGCATTTTCTTTTGAACCGTGGTATGTATATGGTCCAATTTTGTTGGAACCTGAAGAAGATGTTTCAGTTTCAGTTCCAGAAGCAGAAGCAGTATCGGTATCCGATTCAGTCTCGTCATCAGAAGCAGCAACTGAGGAGGATTCAGAGCTGCTAGAAGAGGAACTAGCAGAAGAACTAGAACTTCTTCTGGAGCTGGAACTGGAGCTGGATTGAGACTCAGACTCAGACTCAGATTCAGATTCAGCAACCGAGGTAGCACTAGCAGTAAGAGAGCCACTGAGAGTTGATGTAATTCCTCTTGAGCCATTTGAGGTTTCAGTTGCATCAGAATCAGTTTCAGTTGGATCAGAATCAGTTCCAGTTCCAGTCTCAGTCTCAGTTTCATCCAAGTCATCTGAACTAGAAGCTGCAGAAGTAGTGCTAGATTCATTGGAACCAGAAGCAGTAGTAGATTTATCATCATCTGGAGTAGATGTAGATTTATCATCATCTGGAGTAGATGTAGATTTATCAGCATCAGAATCAGAAGAAGTTGTCGTTTCTTTTACTGAAACACTTTCATCATCATCACTGGCTGAAGTCTCTGAAGTAGAACTAGTTGAAGTTGTGACTGAGGTGGTCGCTGTGGTGGTTGGCGAAGCATCAGTTTTGGTGTTAGATGAAGTTGGAGTTGAAGCGGAGATCGTTGTTTCGGGAGTCCACCAGACAGTTCTATCAGGAGTCCACCAAACAGTTCTGTCAGGAGTATACCATTTTGAATCATAGGAATATGTTTCTGGATTGAAAACTGGAGCCGAAGGAGCTTCTACTGACTTGGTTAAATCACCATGAGACCACCAAATGGTTCTTGTTGGAGTCCACCATGTATTGGCGTTAGGTCGGGAATCTTTTTTGACCAAGTATTGTTCATAGTCTTTGCTTGGGTCCTTTTTGAAAAGATTGAGAGGAGAAGCAAGGACAGAGGATATCAAGAGAGCAGATGAGGCAATTTGAACAGATGAGGAAAAGAGCATTTTTTTTCAAATTAATCAAATGTGGTAAAGTGTTTGAGTGGTTGGGTATTGAAAGAGTAGTAAAGTAGTTGTAGCGAGTGGGAGTGAAATATAAGCGAAGGTAGCAGTTTTTTCGAGTTAGATAAAAAAAAGTAGAGAAATTGATTTGAAAAAGAAAAATATTATGAAAGTTGTAGAAGCTATAAATTTATCAAGACGAATAAGAATTTTAAACTGGTATGAAACTAAGTTGTTTATAAGGAAAAAAAAACGAAAGGGAAAACAAAGCAAAACGAGAAGAATATTCGAGTGAAAAAGAAGATTTGCGGCCTTCTGTAAAGAGTAATTGGATTTACTATTTTTGACCAAAAGGTTGAGAGACAAATACCAAGTTGAGACGTTGGAACTGTGGATGGTAGTTAAATAATGGTTGGATAATTGACGAATAATTAACGAATAATTGAATAATAGTTGAATAATAGTTGAATAATAGTTGAATAAGTTTGAATGATCATTGAACAAATCTGAACAGACGTTAGCAGTCAAATTTCAAAACAAAAACGTTCTCGGCCAATGAAAACGGGATGAAAGTGTTCAAATAGTTTGGGGACTAGAAAAAGATTGGAGAAAATGAGGCAAATAAGCCAAATGAGATAAAAGGATTGTTGAGATAAGAGAAACAGTGAGAATTATGGTGGTAAAATGCAGCAAGAAGCGATTTAGAGGATAATATTTGGGAATATTTGGAACTGAGCACAATTTTGTCTCCTTTGACCTAACTTTAAATGGGCGTTCAGCTATAGAAAGGTCAATTTTTTGGTATTTTGACCTGAAATAAGCATTGTGAGCTTGTTATGCGATCAGTGAATGCTATTAGTAGTGGGTATTATAAATAGCACCAAATACAAAAAGACAGGATTTTAGTAGCATTAATGGACAGTGGAGTGTAAATATATAATGGAAAAACATGCGTGGTTTAGAAAAGAATGAAGTGGGAATTATAAATTGGAATCGTGAATTAAACTCAAGGATTTAATGTATGTATCATAAATGAAAAATCGTCAAACACATAATAAATAAAAAGTAAAACAAAAAATAATAAACAAAAAAAAATAATAAATAGAAAATAAAAGATCAAAGATAAAAGATAAGACAAGACAAAAGAGGAAAAACTAGTCAACACTTAAAATAGTTTTCATGCACTTTTCTTCAGCAGCATTTCCGAATTTACTGTAAGCAGTTTCAATTTCATCTAGTTTGAATCTGTGAGTGATTAGTTTCCTTGGGTCAATTTGGCTGTTTTGAATAGCGTCTAGCAATTGAGTAGTTGAGTAAGCAGATACTAAGCCAGTTGAAATGTTGATGTTTTTGATCCACAAATCTTGTAGTTGCAAATCAACTTTTGAGCCATGCACACCGACGTTAGCAATTCTTCCACCTGGAGCAATGATTTCTTGACACATATCAAAGGTTTTGGGAATACCTACACATTCGATTGCAGCATCAACACCTGGCTTGATGCCTTTTCTCTTATCAGCAAATTCAGCAGTAATTTTGTTGATTTCATCAAGTAAAGAACCGGAGATCTTTGAAGGGTTGATTGAGTGGGTTGCACCAAAGGAGGATTTGGCTAGATCTAAACGAGCATCATCCATATCGATCATTATAATTGCAAGAGGGTTGTAAACTTTGGCAGCCAAAAGAGTAGCCATACCAATTGGACCACAACCGATGATGGCAACAATATCGTCTTTTTGAATTTTAGCACTAATGGCGCCAACCTCATTACCAGTAGGTAGAGCATCACTTAACATTAATAATTGATCATCGGATAAGTTCTTTGGGGCGTTTATTAGGGAATAGTCAGCATGGGGAATTCTGACATATTCAGCTTGAGTACCATCGATTAGGTTACCGAGAACCCATCCACCATCGTTGCAGTGAGCTTGGATGTTTTTTTTACAATAGTTACAAGTACCACAGGAGGTTATACAGGATACGATAACTCTTTGACCGTTTTTGAAATTTTGAATATTTTGACCAATTTTCTCGACAATACCAATTGCTTCATGACCCAAGATTCTACCAGGTGTTACTTCAGGGACATCACCCTTCAAGATATGTAAATCAGTACCGCAAATAGTAGTTGAGGTTATTTTAACAATAGCATCAGTTGCTTTCAAAATTGTGGGGATTGGGACCGATTTCCAGGCTTTGAGGCCTGGGCCGCCATAAACCAAAGCTTTCATCATTTTGGACAAGAGAAGAAAAAAAAAAGAGGGAGAGAGAGTTAATTGAGAAGGAATAAGAGGAATTAAATGAAATTAAATGAAATTAAATGAAATTGTTTTAATAAAACAAAACAAAACAAGAGTGGGAGCTATTAAATGTGTGTTAAAAGAAAAAGAGAGACTGGGGAAAACAAGCTGGGCATTAGGAGCATTTAAATACAATTGAGAATTGTACTATCCCTCAGAAAACATGTCAATTCAGAGGAAAAACAGACAGTGGGAACACTGTAAGTGATGTGAACAAAAGGAGAATAATTAGTTGGGAAAGTCCTTATGGAAATTAACTTTACAAATATTCATTTATTCGGAGTTTTAAAGACCCAAATCACCAGTGCAAAAAGCAAGTCCAATACTCTCCACAAAAAGTTGATTGAAACATAAAGACTGAGGGAGATAATAACTGCACTTGGTGGGGTGTTCGCAGTGCCAGGAAATAGAGCGCAGAAGAAGCAGGGGAAGCAGAACGAGCAGAGCGAGCAGAATATGGAGCACCTCCAACGGCTTCAGCATCTCCAGCACCTCCTCCAGCTCAAACGAAAGTCCAAAAATCACGCGCCAAAGCGCGGGTGCCGGCACGGGGTATGCAAATCAAAGCACCCGCTGGAGTGGTCTTTGCGTCTTTCAGTCGTGTGCTTCCTCTTTGGGACGCTTCTTTTTTGGTTGCTCTTCACCCACGTTCCAGCGCGCTTCTGATTCACCTTCTCTTCTGCCTTTCCATTCATCTAATCCATCTAATCCACCTTCCTCACCACACATATTTTCATTGTCCTGGATATTGGATTCTACACAATGTCGTCTGCTATCTACAACCGTTCCTTGACAACCATCAAGACCGAGCTAGAGTTCCTTCAGGAGTCTGGCATCATTACCCAGAGGCTCTACGACCATTTCATCAAAACCTTGCCTGATCGTTACAAAGTTGGCATGTCTGCTGCTGACTATGCAGACTATGTTCCAGCTGGAAGTTCTCCATCTCAACCTACTCTCCAACAGCCTACTTTCCAACAGCCTACTCTTCAACAACCTCCGGTAACCTCGTCTACTTCCTCAATCGATGTCTTGAATAAACAAGTCTCTGCATTCTCACTCAATGACAACACTAACAATCCTACATCTAACACTACTCCTAATACGACAACTACCCCAATACCTGAAATCTATACCTCAAATTCTCCCTTAGATTATTGTGAAGCTCTTTATGACTACTCACCACAGGAACCTTCTGATATTGATTTGAAAGCAGGTGACATCATTCAAATCTCTGACTTTGTTTCCAACGACTGGTGGAAGGGTAAAAACATCACTAAGAACAATGATAAACTTGGTATGTTCCCATCAAACTACGTTAAAAGAATACCTCCACCTGCACACCTACAACCCCAAAACCAGCAACAATCTCGTTACCACCAACCTGAACCTCTTTCAGTATCTCAACACAAAAGCTTTTTCGAAAAGTCAACTGAAAAATTAACTCAAAAGATTTCTGAAAAATTCCCTGATAACAGAACCAGCACTCAACAACAACCTCCCTCTTATTCTTATCCATCTCCACCTTACCCCCCTGTTCAAGCCCAACCCCAGTCTCAACAACCATACTATCCTCAACAACAACCTCTTGCTCCTGTTGTCTATGGTCAACCACAAAATGGTGCAGTAGTTGTCGATCAACAACAACAAGAACAGACTGATAAACCTGTTCCTGAATCTGTTAAAAAATTCGGTTCCAAATTAGGTAACGCTGCTATTTTTGGTGCTGGTGCAACCATAGGTAGCAATCTTGTTAACTCGATTTTTTAATTTACTTTTTCTTATTATTAGTATATATTACAATATGCAGATATATATATCCATTGGTTTTATTTTATTTCTTTCCTTTCCTTTCATTTCTCTTTTACTCCATTCAACATACTACAAATAAACACTCAGTCATCATCATCACTATCACTATCACTATCACTATCAATAATCACTTCAATTCTACTTAGAATTCCGAATTGCCTTCACATCCGCTTCCAATTTATCACATTGTTTTTTCGCCTCCAATAATAATGTAATATTCTTATTCAATAAATCAAAATTTTCAATCACAGAACTCGTAGGCATACAGGGTTTTAGCGCAATTCCCAACTCTGTTAACGTAGCGTTGATTTTGCCCAACAACGTAGTCTTATATGTTGCTATCCTCGATGACCTCAAATGTGCTGCGCTTATCGATAGTTTTTCTGTTGCTCCATGATACTTAATCCCGTACATCGCTTGATCTTTTACTGACAAATGTTTTGCTAATAATCTTGATATTGGATCATTCAAATCGACTCCATTTTGGTTGACTTGCTGATAATCCGCTGGTATTGAACTTCTGATATTATTTTTAATATTCTCGTTTTTATTTTCATTGTTGTTACTATTATTTCTATTAATATTATTACTATTTCCATTCTTATTCTTACTATCATTATTATTCTTTGGATTTCCACTATTATTCATTCCTTTAGATTCAGAAGATTTATTCGTATTTTCATTTTTAATTTTTGTTGAATTACCATCCTTCCGCTTTCTCGAAAGATTTTTGTTTTCCAAAATTGGCGTATTCAGTCCTGATTTAATAATCCTATTAACGTTGCTTGGTGTGGTAGCAGATGAACTATTATTTGAGTTATTTCCATTCCTGCCACTTCTACTTCCACTTCCATTTGCATTGCCATTACCATTACCGTTACCGTTAACAGTATTAATTACATTGATACTGCTACCATTTGCATTGCCATTTGAGCTATTGCTATTGCTATTGCTATTACTATTCCCATTAACATTACTCAAATTACCATTGCCATTAGAGCCATTATTAGTGTTTGAAGCCATAAACTGATTATATAACAGAGTTAAACCAGCAGAGTTTTTATAAGCGTTAATATTACCATTTGCTTTTGGCGTATCTAACAACTGCAATAATTGAGCTCTTTCAATCATAATCTTTTTGGAGTTTTGTTCATATTTTTTAGCTTCAATAATCAAACTTTCTTCTTCAGCGATTTCAGCAGGATTTCTGTTTAGTAACCTTTCAAGATAAAGCTTTCTATTAATTTCGTTGTTTCTATCAAAATTTGATAAAGATTGAATCAAGTTTTTCTTATCATCAGGATTATAATAAATATCAAGGTTTTCATCAGTTTTCAATAAAATTTGTTTTGAAACATGATAGAACCTCTCTTTCAAATCTTCTATCAACCTTGCTTTCCGATGAAATACTAGATTTTTCTTATCCGAGAAATTTTTAGAAGTTTTAATTTTGTTATTACTTGGAACAATATTTGGAATGTCTTCCTTTTTAATTTTCACCTGTGATTCAACTTCATTATTCAAGTTTTTTTCACTAGTGTTATTTTTTTGATCTTGATCTTGATTTTGATTTTGATTGTTTGAAAGTTCTGTTATTTTTTCAGTGATTTCGCCATTTTTCGCCAGATTTGTATTAGCACCAGCTTGATCATCTTCATCAATATCCGATAGCTCATCTATGTTTGAAACAAAATCATAACGGTCTTTTATAATAACCCACTTTAAATCATATAATTTGCATATATCAAATAAATATTGAGTTTCTTCGTAAGACCAGGTATTAGATTGATTTGATTCATCATCAGACTCAATAAATTGATCGTAAATCTTTCGATCAAAAGTAGGTATCCTCAAAGAAACATTATATTTCTCAAAAGGATATGATTCTTCAATTTCCTGGTGGTTCAATGGATTTTTAACCCAGTGCTTTAACAAAGAAAGATTTCTATCATTTTCATTATTAGAAAGAATTAGTCTTGAGTTGTTTTTGAATGGTAATCTGACCCAATGGGACACTTTGAATTCCTGAAGTTTCTTCTGGTCAGTGATAGTGTTGGTTTTATTAAGTTGGATGGAGGGTGTGTTGGGACCTAGCAAGCTGTATAACTCTCTGTTCAAGCCGGAGAGTTTTTGCTTAGAAGGGAGAGGATTCAAAGGATCAACTGGGAGCTTTCTCTTCTTACTATTGCCATCCAAGGTGTCGTTGAGTTTAAAGGCATCGAGGATATCCGAAGTGGAGGAAGCTGGATTCATGATGGATGAGATGTAGATTTGTAGCATCAATCAAGTCTCTCCAGCAAATGCACAAAAAACCCAATGCGACGGGAGAGGTAGATCCACATCCGCATCCGTACCCATAAACAATCCAACCCGCGGTGCATCAAAGGCTCCTAACCACTCGGAATGTGCTGTTCTTGAATTACGTGACTTCATGACATAATCACTGCACCACCAGAATTGGTTAATTACTGTAAAAAGCAGTTTCTCCAAAAGGCAACTGCCTCAAAGTCAAGTTTTATACTGAGAACAACTAAATAAATATTAGATATATAAGAAAGACAATTTTCCTTTAAGAAAAGAGAAGAAAAAAAAATGCAGGATTTATAAAATAGAAATAATAAAAAGCTAAAATCAATAACTAATAGTAAAATAAATAAATAACCAAAATTTTATTTACATTAATTATTGAAGGCCCTAGACCTTAAAACAGAAAAGGTCACATGACTAATGCGTGACTCTGGTCACGATATTCTTATTTCGCGTTGCTTTTTCCGACGCGCGTGAGAGATGCGCTTATCGCTGATAACCAGCACCTTCACGTGGTCTTATCTCACTGTTGTGAGTCTTGTCTCACCTCTTTTCAGTGGCGACGGATGGCTGTTGCCCATTTCTCGTCTTCTCAACACTATTTAAGAAGCTTATTATCTTCTTTTTCTTCTCTTCTTGCTCTTCTTCTTATCTCTCATCTCTCATCTCTCGACTTATTCTTGTCTTGTTTCTTAATTATAGCTAATAAGACACTAGAATACTTTTTTCCTTTTCTCAAACTCTCTTCTGCTACAACCCTCAACTCATTTGCTTTTCAATATGAAATTCTCCACTTCTTTACTTTCCTCCATCGCTCTTTTTGCTGTTGCTAATGGGTTGGTGATTCCTCAAATCAAGGATCTTCAAGACGTTTTCAGTGTTCAAGTTGAGTCTGATACTCAGAAAGATATCCAAAAATCTAAATCTCCAGTTGAACTATCCCCATCTTCCCTCAAGAACGACGATGTCGATGCTGATGGCCTTGCTCCTTTGTTTTCAACTGACTTCAATACCATTATTGGAAAGTATATTGTTGTTTTAAAATCACCCGAGGATCTTGATGCTCATTTATCCTCTCTCTCTACTTTATCCAATTTGTCCAATATGGAGAATCTTATTTCAGATTTTGATATTACCAAGTTTTCTATTAACTCATTTGCCGGTTATGCCGGTTATTTCCCTGATTATATGATCAATTTATTAAGAAAAAACCCTCAAGTTGCTTTCATTGAAAAAGATTCTAAAGTGTTTGCAAATGAATTTGACATTCAAAATGGCTCCCCATGGGGATTAGCAAGAATTTCTCACAGGGAAAGATTGACTTTAGGTACATTCAACAAATATCTTTATGACAACGAAGGTGGTGAAGGTGTTACCGCTTATGTTATTGATACTGGAGTTTCTGTCACGCACAAACAGTTTGAAGGTAGAGCCCAATGGGGTAAAACAATTCCATTAAATGATGCTGACATTGATGGAAATGGTCATGGTACTCATTGTGCCGGTACAATTGGTTCTAAAGATTACGGTGTTGCCAAAAAAGCCAAAATTGTTGCTGTCAAAGTTCTTAAGTCTAATGGTTCTGGTACAATGTCTGATGTTATCAAAGGTGTTGAATTCGCTGCGAACTCACACATCGCTGATTCCAAGGCAGGCAAGAAGGGTTTCAAGGGTTCAACTGCCAACATGTCTCTTGGTGGTGGTAAGTCCCCTGCTTTAGACTTGGCTGTCAATGCTTCTGTTAAAGCTGGATTGCATTTTGCTGTTGCAGCTGGTAACGAAAACCAAGATGCTTGTAACACCTCTCCAGCAGCTGCAGAAAATGCTATTACTGTTGGTGCTTCTACTTTGGGCGATACAAGAGCTTATTTTTCCAACTATGGAAAATGTGTTGATATTTTTGCTCCTGGTCTTAATGTTTTATCTACTTATATTGGCAGCGATGAATCAACAGCCACCTTATCTGGCACTTCTATGGCTTCTCCACATATTTGCGGTTTATTGACTTACTTCTTATCCTTATATCCAGACTCTGATTCTGGTTTCTCTGCTGCCTCATCTATCACTCCTGCTCAATTGAAGAAGAATTTGATTTCTTATGGCACTGATGGCATATTATCTGACATTCCAGATGCTGAAACACCTAATGTACTTGCTTTCAATGGTGCTGGTGGTAACTTGACTCAATTCTGGTCTACTGGCTCTTCATCAAAAGTTTCAAATTCCGATTTTAAAATCACTCAAGAATTTGAAACCAAACTTGATTCTTTTGTTCAAAACTTGGAAAATAAATTGGAAGGAAAAGCAAAAGAAATTGAACAATTAATTAATGACTTACTTTAGGATTATTTATTTTTTAAAACTTCATTTCACTTTGTTTATTTCGGTAATTTTTTATTTTTTACCAATTGGTTTTTATTTGCTACAATTTCTTGAGCTTTTATTTATTTTTTTGGGGATTGAAGACTTAACATTAACATTTCCTATTTACTACTTATGACTACTTGATATTTTCTTTTCTATTATTTGTTTTTACTTTGTTTTGTCCTATTTTTTTGTTTTTGTTTTTTGTTAATAGTACAGGCTACTATATTCAAAGTTCAATTAAAAAAGGAGCCAAGAGTGACATCTGGTTTTTCATATATTTATTATCAATATACTACATTAAACTTTTTATACTTATTGTAGACTATTGGCAGTTTTGGATCGTATATGTTGAAAATTGGTAAATTAATTCTTAACGAAAGTAAAATAGGTTTCAACACTTCTTTGACGAATGTTTAAATATTTGCAATGTCTAAAGATTAGAGCTAGCTGGCTGCCTACAAAAATTGAAATTCTTTTGTTTTAAGATTATGGATTTGATTTGATATACTTCAACATTAAATAGAAAGAGTACTTATACATTAATAATATTAAATGTCAATTGACTAATTTAAGAAATGCTTGAAATATATGCCATAACTTTAAATACAAAAGAAAGAGAATTAAATATTATATAGAAGAATAAATCAAATTTAAATTAAAATAGATATTTATTGGTATTCACTATCACCAACACATTCATTAACAGTTACTAAATCAGTGAAGTAACTGCTAGCAAGTTCAATACCAACTTCAACATTTTGGGCAACAATGTCATGCTCCAACACTACACCTGGACCTTGAGCAATCCAAGATGTAGCTTGAGAGAAAATTTCTTCAGGAGTGATATCACCACCAGCTAATTTCCAGTCATTGGTATCATAATTCCATAAAACAGATCTCATACCGAATTTTCTAACAATAGCTCTAACTCTGTTATCAATACCACCGTATGGGGGTCTAAACCATTTTGGAACATGACCACCAGCAGCTTGCATGGCCCAAATGGACCATTGAAGTTCACCAGCAATTTGTTCGTTAGTTAAAGATGGTAAGAATGGATGAGACCAAGTATGAGAAGCCATTAAGTGACCTTTAGCTAAGGTAGCTCTGTAAATATCTGGGTATGAAATGATATTTTGACCTAAAGTAAAGAAGGTAGCCTTGGTGTTAAGATTATTAATCAAGTTGGTAGTGGTAGAAGCTGGACCATCGTCAAAAGTCTGAGCAAATCCACTACATGAGCTGACATCATCGGAGGCAGCACATTGGGTACAATCGAATGCACAAGCATCTGAAGAGGGGCAAGTACCTTGTGAACGAATTGGAATATCGGGAACATCACTAAGATCAATGCCAGTTCCTGAGACGAAAGGTGCAAGAGCCCACTGTGCAGGCCAATCAGTACGGCCAGTCAATTCAGCCAACCATGAAGGAAAACCAGTCTCAGTTGGAACAGAAGATGAGGAGCTGGAAGAACTAGAAGAACTGGAAGAACTAGATGAACTAGATGAACTGGAAGAACTAGAAGAACTAGATGAACTGGAAGAACTAGAAGAACTAGATGAACTGGAAGAACTAGATGAACTGGAAGTAGAAGAAACATCGCTTGATGAGCTGGAAGCGCTTGAAGAAGTTGAAATAATTGAACTTGATTCACTTGAGGAGACAGAAGTTGAAGAAGGAATAGAACTTGATTCACTTGATGAAGCGGATTCAGAAGCGGATTCAGAAACAGAACTAGAAACAGAACTAGAGACAGAACTAGAGACAGATGAACCTTCAGAGGAAGAAGCAGAGGAAGAAGCAGATGAACCTTCAGAGGAAGAAGCAGAGGAAGAAGCAGAAGAACCCTCAGAAGATTCAATATCGGAATCAGATGAAGATACGATTTCAGAAGAGGATGATGGGCCGGCAGAACCAGATAAGGTTGTAATAGAAGATTCTGAGACAGAAACACTTGAAGTGGCTGAAGCGTCATCACCTAAAATACTTGAAGAAGAGCAAATTTCATCCTCGGTGGTGTCAGCTTTTCTGGTATAGTAGTAGTTATATTTGGTTTTGTAGTAGTTTTTAGCCTCATAGCCTTTGTAGTAGATTTTTTTCAATTGCTTTTTAGCATTGTTTGATTTTGGCAAAATATGAGCATGTCTAGCATCAGTTGGGAGAAGAAGTGAGAGTAGTAAAGTCGAAATGGTGAGAAAAAAGAGTAAACGAGTGACAAACATTTTGAAATGCAACTTGTGGTTGATTTTATTTCAAGAATGAATTTTAATGAGCGAAGATAGTTGGAAAAAAACAGCTTGAGAAGAAAAACAGAATAGACAACAGAATAGCATTATCAGATTATTTATATATATTTCAACGAGGAAAACAGATTCCAATTCAGGATATGTAATTGCAATATGGTGCTTCTAATTTTAATATTCTCGAGAGAACTCTTATGCAGCGTTACAGCGTGCAGCATGAGAATAATAAGAAACTGAATGAACTGAATAGTATGAGCTATGGGACCGCCAACGAGGATCAGACACAGACCAAGAAGCGAAGCAGGACAAGAATGAAATACCCAGAAAGGTGTATGGGAAGTTGAGTTGAGTCTGTTCTGGAGTGCTGGATGGGGCTGGATAGAGAAGAAAGCGAGAGAACGGGCAACATGGTGTTTGGGAGGGCGTGGGCCTGCAGGAGCTTGGTTGCAAACCTGCAGAAAGCCAAGATCACCGACCCTAAACACCTGCCATTGTGCAGCAGAATGCGTGTCCACCGTGCCACGCAGAGGTGCCTAAGACACCAGTTGGGTTTGATCGAACAAGATGCTTCTGGGAGAAGAGGTGATTTTGCTGCGCCAGCGTGGTACTGGCAAAGTTTTTGAAAGCATCAGAGTCTTGATGTTGTTCCACAGAGATCCAGCTTGGTCGAAAACCAGCTACCGACTGTTAAAGCCACAAGTAAACCGTACTAAAAGCAGTACTAAAAGCAGCACCAGAAACAATGCAGGTCTTCAGAGTCTTGTTCGCGTCTTTGCTGCTTCAGTGCTTTGTTTTTGCTCTTCTAACCAAAACACTAGAGCCCAAAACGGTCAGTTCCAATCCACTTTTTGCCCAAAATCAAATTTTAAGATAGAAAAATGAAAAGTTGTTTCACAGATTTGAATCATGTTGACTCATATTAAATTGGCAGAGTTTAAAGTATAACGTTGGATGTTGCAGTGAGCCAGGCATGGTCACATTATCCTGAACTGGTATGATTGCAATGTAAATTAAAAGATAAGGATGTAGTCGTTATACTTGGCTCTTTAAGTTTAAGGGACTAAAGAAAAGGAATGTGAAACACAATACAGACTAGGCGGCTTTGAGTAAAAAGACGGAACCTGAATTGCGTGACTGGCCCCAAAGATACATTTATTACTGTTTATTAACATTTATTACCATACAAATCAGCAGCAGTACCTGAACAGTGGATTAGGATACAGAAGAAAATGCTTTGTCAGCAGCGATGAGAGCATCCTACTGTTGGTGTGTCGCGCTGAACACGATCCTGGAAGCAATGCAACATAACTGTATTTTCTCCTGTTGCTTTTCGTGAAAATAGACTTTTGAGTGTGTGAAGAGCAATTAGAGTTGGACTCAAACTTGGCTCATAAGGTAGCGAACTTGGCTTCTGATTTGTGCCCAGACTTGGCTTCTGAAGTAATACAAGACGTGTGGGATTGGCTTCAGTTCTAATTACGGAATGACAACTGGTTCCATTGGCTCACCATCGTCCATCATGTTCTCTAATGCACCAATTATTGGAAGTGGTAATTGCAAATTTGCTATTGCTGGAATGGTTTGTGATTTGGTAAGGTATTTGCTAGATGTGCTGGAATTCCCTCGAAATCAGATGGCATTTGCTGTTGTTAGGAATCTTGTGTTTCCATGGTTTTTAATCATATCAAGGGGGCTTCCGCACGTTTTTTCTTTTTTATTCGAGTTAGAAGCAGTATTTCTTGTTTTTTCGTAACCGTTTCCGCTAAGCGTCCATCCTTGGCTGCTTCCAAGATTAGCAGGCTCAACACTACCACTGGTTCTCTAAGGTCCTTGTTGCTTTTGGTGTGCCGGAGTCTGTCTTTCGACCTCCTCCCTAATTCTGGTTTTTAGCAGCTATTGACTATTTCATCGCCGAGTATTTCACTCCCTAAATTTTATCTTGCTTCTCTTCATCGTAAATTACGATTATCAATTTATGATCTCTTAAATCCGTTTGATTTTCTTCCAACTTGATTGCGCCCAATGGACTCAATTCCACTATCAGTTTCTACAAATGCTCTTCATCCGTTTTACGCTCAGCTGCCCATGAAATTCAAGTTGTCTTGCATCCATTGCTTATGCTGATACATTACAAATCTCCAAATTTGTGACTAAAATTTGTTTGACCATATTTTAATCACTCTTAGATTTATTCGGCAATTATTCTGTTTTTGTTCTCTTGTTATCATTATTAGCTTGTTTTTATGGTTTAATTTCAG
This sequence comes from Ascoidea rubescens DSM 1968, assembly GCF_001661345.1. Classification (NCBI taxonomy): domain Eukaryota; kingdom Fungi; phylum Ascomycota; class Saccharomycetes; order Ascoideales; family Ascoideaceae; genus Ascoidea; species Ascoidea rubescens. The sequence continues at coordinate 14,571 of NW_017962929.1, read as the reverse complement.
TTTTCAGCTCTCCAATGTAATCTGCTCGCTTCTAAGAATATACAATTCAAGCACAAAAATTACTTGACTGTTTTAATTGAAATAATAATATCGATCTATAAATCTTCGAAATAGCCCTCCCCTTCCAACTTCTTTCTCTCTCCTCCTTTCTCGTACTAAACATCGCTACGTAATTCTATTTTCCCTAATTCTGTTTTCCTCAATTATTCTTCACAAAAACCGTCACGTGGGAAAATTCTGATTTTTCAAACCTAAATTTTTTTTTTTATTATTACGTTTATTTTTACTTTTGATTCTTTAATTTTCAATAAAATCTATCTAAACTAGATTTTTCTAAATTTTTTTTTTTGCTTTCAAAAATGAGCCAAGATAAGCCAGCCGAACAGAGATTATATGTTGGAAATATATCACAATCATTAGTTGATCAAATTGATGACTTACAAACGAGATTTTCAAAATTCGGTGAAATCATTTCTCCCTTTGAGATTAAAACAACCCAAACTTTTCTAAATAATGTCTACTTTGCTTTTATCACCATTAAAATCAGTCAGCAGAATCTATCCAAATTAATTTCCTCCTACAACAACGTTAATTTCAAAAATAACAAACTCATCGTTCAATTATCAAAGTCTCCTCAATTTCCTCAATCATGGTTTATCGATCAGAATTCTCTAAATGCAGTTAAACAAAACAACAAAAAACTTCAACTATTATTAAAAAGAAATAACATCCAATATAAAAGAGAATACTACAAAGACTCTTCCTCTAAGAGACTAAATGACGTATTCAATCTACTCCATGGAAGAGAAAAAAAACTTTCCTCCAATAATACAATCAACAACGTCACCTACAGAATACGAATAAACAAATTAAAACTATCCTCCAACCAAAAAAAAAAACTAAATCAAAATGGCTTTTTGGTTGTCAAACCAAATCAAAAACTAAAATTATGGGGCTATGAGAAAAACAAATCAACTCAAGATCTAGTCCATACCTATAACCACAATCTAAAATCTTGGCTAGATGGTTCCGGCCATATAGTTGAGAAAAACTCCTCTCATAATTTTAACCTCGATGATTTTTCTCAAACTTCTCAAAAGAATATCACACTAAATAACCAGATTTCTAAAAATAGTAATACAACCGAATCTCTTAATAGTATCCATGATGATGATGATGATGATAATTTAGAAGAAAGACACAAAAATCTCGAACTTCTTGGAACGTTTATGCAAAACTTTGATTTTGATAAACAACTTTCTTTCGAGGACAGTGATACTGACTCAGAAAAAGACAAAACCACTTTACCATATTCAAAATCACATTCAAAATCGGATACTGAATCGGAAACTCAAACTTCTAAATCAAATCATAAAACCATTCAATTCAAGGAGCTTGATTCCAATAGAGGCGTAGTAGTTTTTACTAAAAATAACCAACAATTTGATTATGGAGATGACCAAGATTTTCAATATGAAAGTGAAAGTGAAAGTGAAAGTGAAAGTGAAAGTGACAATGGAAACAAAAATTACACTAAAGAAAAAAATCAGCAGTTCTCATTGAAATCTTTGTTTAATTCAAACACAAACGACACAATATCAAATAATTTCAAATTGATTGAATCCGATGATGAGGACATCGATCATGAAGCCAACAAAAAATATTTCAACCATGCAAAAATTGATAATCTCAATAACAAAAATAATGATAATGAATCAACCTTGGAAGATACAGGTACTGAAAAATCAGCAATTAATAATTCCCAACAACTCTTTTTTGAAAAAACACACGGTTTGTTTTTTCCACACTATGAATCGCCATTTTTGTCTACACAATCTCAACTAAGTAAATTGAAAAACACAAACGTTCTTGAGGATGATTTTTTGAGCAATTGGGAAAAAGAATTTGAGGATAACAGGCTTGATTGGGTAAAGGCCTTTAAAAGAACAAAGAAAGACACTCTTAAACGATACAGAAAGCTAAATAATCTCAAATTAAGAACCAATATACTATAGATATTATATAGATATCATATAAATACTGAAAATATCTCAAAAATTTCAAAATAAATGCAGTTTGAAAATGGATAAATATATCATCTAGTAAAATAATAACAAATCAACTTTACTAACCAAAAGTTTTCAAAAAGATGCCTCTTGCCAGAATTGAACTAGCGACCTTTGCATTACAAGTGCAACGCTCTACCACTAAGCTAAAAAGGCTATTTTTTGGGAAACAACTTAGAGCTTTATATATAAAGCTCTTATTATACTTTTTCAAAATAATTTATCTAATTTTTAGTTTTATTTTTTTAATTTAATAAGTAATAGTTTTATCTACCGACTAATAAATAACACCATGCAAGAGCCCCAATAGGTGTGTTCTTAGCAGTTATTTTTTTAAAAAAAAAAAATAATTTAATAAGTATATGTACTTACTATATTACAAAGGTTTTATTTTCTTACTATATACATTAATAATAATAAAATCTTAATTGAATGTTTGAATAGAATTTTTTAAGTGATCTTCCATTTTTTTAACATACTCTTTGTGTAATTTTTCAAGTTGAGCAGAATATTTTTTGCCTAGATCTTCATTTTTCATTTTTTTGATATCATTTAAAATTTTGGATCTAATATTTTCCAAACTCGTTTTATTCAAAGAATTTTTGAACAAATCCCGATTGGTTTTTAGATTCTTAATGATTTCCTTATTATCTTCCAAGGTTCGAGGAGGAATTTCAATTTTCAATTGCTGCGAATTCTTTGCATCTACTTGAGGATTCAAATTCAATTCAGACAATATAGCCGATATCACATATTTAACATGGTTGGGATCAAATACATCAATGACTATGTTATTACCAACTTTAGCCAACACTTGCGCAACTTGTTTAAAACGGTAATCCACATTATGAATCTTAATCGTCAATTCATAAAACTTTTTTCCATCATACTTCCCTTGTTTAATTAAATTTGAAGATTTCTCATATTCTACAATCACCTTTTTGAAATCAGCATCCACTGCTTTGATGTCAAGTATGAAATCCGGTTTATCATCCTCTTCAGATTCTTCTTGTTTTTGATGTCTCTTGCTTTTCGAATTTGACCCCTTTGTTTTCGATGCTTTTTTGCAGACAGTTCTAGATGAAGAAAAACATCTCTTTTCACCTGAGAATGTGCAATTTCTTTGATCAGCTATGAATGGAGAAAAAAAAGCTGGTTTCACGGACAGTGTGAAAACCAATCTCTGAACACAACTCCAATTCTTTCTAAAAACAAGCAATCTCGAGCAGTTCGTCCTCATAATAATAGCACTCATTGTAATATCTCACTCAAAACCTATTCAGCTGAACTCAATTCAATAGCTGGAAGAGAAGCACATACAAAAATTTGTAGCCCCCAAAGGTTACCCGCAAAGCATTAACTGCTTCGGCCGCGACTCGAACCGCCTACTTTTGAAACGCGGTGCTGATTTACCCTTGAAATCATTGGGAGCTCATCGCTTGTTTTTCGACCCACAAAGAAAGAAAACTTTTTCTGGATGGATTTTCTGGAGAAGAAAAAAAATTTTAATGGAGATGACAACGATTTTATTAATCGCAAAGATTTCTTAAACTGCTTCAGCTGTTTCGCTTTTGATTATAATTATTATATTTTGAACATATTCTTTTATTCCTTTAAACTTTTATTTTTAGCTGTCGTTGGAGATGTCTTTGAATATCTTGTTACTTGGTAATGGTGGTCGTGAATCTGCTTTATCCTATTTCTTAAACAAATCTGATTCTGTGAGCAAAATTTATATTGCCCCTGGAAACGCAAATCAAATTAAAAATTCCAAAATTGAAAATGTCCCAATCAATACTAATAAATCAGATTTCCCTAAGTTGTTAGACTTTTCCTTAAAAAAAGACATCAATTTAGTTATTCCAGGCCCAGAACAACCTCTAGTTGATGGTATTTCTAAAGTTTTCCAAAACCATGGTATTCCAGTATTTGGTCCATCTGAATTAGCTGCTAGAATGGAAGGTTCAAAAACTTTTTCAAAAGACTTTATGAAGAAACATAGTATTCCCACCGCAAAATATCAAAATTTTAGTGATTATGAAAGTGCAAAAAATTACATTGACTCAATTGATTATGATATTGTCATCAAAGCCTCCGGTATTGCTGGTGGTAAAGGTGTTTTAATTCCTCAATCCAAACAGGAGGCCTTAGATGGTTTGCATCAAGTTATGGTTCAAAAAAATTTCGGTGATGCCGGTGATGAAGTGGTTATCGAGGAATTTCTTCAAGGCGATGAATTATCAATTTTAGCCTTTTCGGACGGTTATACAATCATAGATTTACCTCCTGCACAGGACCACAAAAGAATTGGAAATAATGATACTGGCTTAAATACTGGTGGCATGGGGACATACGCTCCTGCTCCTGTTGGAACTCCAAAACTATTAAAAAAAATTAGAGAAACTATTCTTAAACCAACAATTGATGGTATGAGGAAAGATGGCTTTCCATTTGTTGGTATGTTATTCACCGGTATTATGCTAACTAAGTCCGGTCCAAAAGTTTTGGAATATAATGTTAGATTTGGAGATCCAGAAACCCAAAGTGTTTTACCTCTTCTTTCAGATGATAGTGATTTAGCTCAAATTTGTCTTGCTTGTGCTGAACATAGATTAGATTCCGTTAAAGTTGATGTTAAAGAAGATTGTTTTGCAACTACAGTTGTTATGGCCGCTCAAGGTTATCCGGAATCCTATAAAACTGGAGATGAAATTGTAGTTGATTACAATAATTTACCTCAAAACTCTTACATTTTTCATGCTGGAACTAAATACAATTCTGAGGGAAAAATCGTCACCAGTGGTGGTAGAGTTATTGCTGCTACTGCTTTTGGAAAAACATTAGAAAAAGCTGTTGCAAGTGCTTATAAAGGTGTTGATTGTGTTCACTTCAATGGAAAGTATTTTAGAACGGATATCGCTTATAGAGCTTTCAAAGATCAAAAGAATGTTGTAGCTAATTCAACTATTACCTATGAAGATGCCGGTGTTTCTGTTGACAATGGTAATTTGTTGGTTGATCAAATTAAACAAAAAGTCAAGTCAACACAAAGACCTGGTGCTGATTCTGATATCGGTGGCTTTGGTGGTTTATTTGATTTAAAAGCTAGTGGCTATAGTGCATCTGAAGCTCTTTTAGTTGCTGCAACTGATGGTGTTGGTACAAAACTAATAATAGCTCAAGAGATGAATATTCATAATACTGTTGGAATTGATTTGGTTGCTATGAATGTAAATGACTTGGTTGTACAAGGTGCAGAACCACTATTATTTCTAGACTATTTTGCTACCGGAAGTTTAGACATTAAGGTAGCTACTGATTTTGTTTCGGGTGTTGCTGATGGTTGTATTCAAGCTGGATGTGCTCTCATTGGAGGTGAAACATCAGAAATGCCTGGAATGTATGGTCCTGGTCATTACGATACCAATGGAACATCTGTTGGAGCTGTTTTAAAATCAAATATACTTCCAAAAACCAACATAATGTCTAAAGGAAACGTTATTTTAGGTTTAGCTTCAAATGGTTTACATTCCAATGGTTACTCTTTAGTCAGAAAAATCATTAAAGTTAAAGAATTATCGTGGTTTGATAAAGCTCCTTGGGATTCTAACACCTCTGTCGGTAAAAGCTGTTTAACCCCAACTAAGATTTATGTTAAACAACTATTGCCATTGATTTCCAAAGGTTTGGTTTTAGGTTTGGCTAATATCACCGGTGGAGGATTAGTCGAAAACATACCAAGAGCTCTTCCTAAACATTTATCCGCTAAAATTGATATGAAATCTTGGAACGTTCCTGAGATTTTCAAATGGTTTGGGAAAGTAGGTAATATTCCTACAGATGATATATTCAAAACTTTCAATATGGGTATTGGAATGGCTTTAATTTGTGAAAAAGCTTCTGTTAATCAAGTCACTAAATTGTTAGAAGAATCAGGTGAAACAGTTTACCAAATCGGTGAATTAATTGATAGAAACGATTCAACCCCAGGCTGCTTTATTGAAAATACCAATTCACTATACTGAAAAATTAATTAAAGCTTTTCTTCCTTTTTCTTACGATTTTTTTAAGTTATTATATTTATAGTTTAAATTGATATAATAATATTATTATAGGATATCTTTTCTACAACCATAGCCAAAAGGATTATAAAAAAAAGTACCAAGAAAATAAAAATATAAAAAAGAAATGTATAATGAAGTTCCCAAAGACTAGCAAAAACCAAAATAAACCTCTTTCTCCCCATGTAAAATCAACCACGCAATTGTTTCATCATTAGCCTATATCCTTTTAAACCTTTTCTAGAGTTAGAACCAGAAAAATTGGGCTGAAATAGCTGCTGAATATTTTCAGGTAATTCATTCTTAATATCATCCAAGTCAAAAAGTTTAAAAAATGTTGGAACCAAAAAAATTAGTACAAACAATGATAGTAGAAGTAAAAATATAATAGTGTACCAATAAATAACGACGGACATTTTTCTTTTTTGTTTCCTTGAGAGCACCTGAGGTCGTATCTGCCTGCTTGGTTTTAGCCAGAAAAGCATCAATGAGTGCCAGCGATCAATGTATGGGATTAGTAAAATGGGGATTTGTATAAATAAAAGCAAATGTCCAAGAATGAAATCGCCAGAAAACATACTCATTTCAATAACCTTGCAAAGGAACTCCCTTATTGGTTGTGTTACTACATTCCAGCCTAGTCCAGCAGTAACCCATTTTCCAGACCACCATGCTCTATTGCTTCTATCATGATTCATTTCTCTAGTAAGAAAAACCGCAATTACAATCTTGAACAAAAGACATTGAACCATCATGCAGCTACTGGCACCTAAAATTGTTTTGGAAAAATCCCATTGTTGAATAAACCACAAAGCTTCAAAGAAAACAACATAATTAATCACAGAAAGTATGTGGGCAAGAGTAGCAATTGCGGCAGGAACTTTAAGACAACAGCAGCCCAAAATTGGACCAAAAATGCACGAGAAAACAAAAAGAATAATGAGAACAGCCATATTAACGAAAATAGGCCCAAGTGAAAAAATTGCAACTCTTAACAAAATATTACTAGGTGCCCCAATTCTACTGTCATTTTGAGAATTTGAAAAAAAATATGCAACAAGGATTGACAAAGTTGCAAACAATTGGGTACATATTTGTGAAAAAAACAAATTAGTAACTGATGGCTTTTTAAAATCAGAAGCAAGATTATCTCCAGGTTTCCCAAGTTTCTTTCTTTTTGATCCAGTAATTTGAGTTCTGATAGTTCGAACATAACTTATCCAAGAATCATGATACCAGGTAGTGTTTCCTCGAGAAAGCCACCTCAAATAATTTTTGTAATCCAAAAAAAAATCATTATAAGAATACTGGTTAGGATTATACAAAAATGGACAAATGCATAAAGCAATAATAGTAATCCAAAACCATAATAGAGCAGTTTTCCACATTGAAATAGAGCAAAAAAGTAAAATTGGTAAATTTGATGCACCAAAATACAAACTTTGAGGAGCAAAAGTAGAGTATAAAACAGAAAATGGAATACGAACTGTCGCAAAACCTCTTCCAGTAGCAATGTAACGAGCACCGCCAACAGCTAAATCATTAACCAAGGATTGTGCATATATTTTGCAAACAAAAACTTCAAAGCAGGGAGATAATGATGCAAAATGTTTTCCCAAACGAGTAAATGCTTTCCACACACCACGTTCAGTAAGCTCTTGTACCATAAGTGGAACAAATGAAATGGAAAAAACAATAAAAATAGAAATAATACACCTTTGTAACCACTCAATAGCTGGAATCAAATTATAACAACCACTAGGTTTATGTGGATCAGTAATAGGTCTATTTCGGTCGTATTCACAGATAACACTTTCATGAGTAAGAGCAGCAAGATTCACACTCACAATCAAAAATAACTTAACTGAGAGAATGATGAAAACATTATTAAGATGAAAACCTGGATGAGCATAGTAAAATGACAAAAATCTATCTAATGGCAACTGGGTCCCAAGATAAAAATATTCTCTTGACAACATTTGCTCACCCATGCCTGCTCCAATCTTTGTTGTAAAATTTAAAATTGAACCAAATCCAAGATCACGACCTTTCCCGCATTGCATATATTCGCAATGTTTAATCCTGCCTCCTCTGATCATAGCATTTATTCCGGCATAAATATCTTCATTTAAATGTAAACCTTTTTGTGCTTTTGAAACTCCTCCCCTTGTAGTCATAAATGCCCCATTTAAAAAGTCAGGATGGCCATAATGAAGTTTCCCACCAATTTGAGCAAGAGTTCTTGCAAACAAAGTTCCGAAAGTTTGTTCTTTTCCTGCTGCAACATCACCTAAGATACCAATATTTTCAGAAAAAATATACTCTCTAGTTCCAATTATAGCTACAGGATCATAATTGGAGGTAATTTTGTCTATTTCAGGATATAGATCAGTTCTTTGTTCATATTCTTCAAACTCAGCTAATACGTTTCTAATCTTAAGACACTCTTCTAAATAGTTATCTTGATTAGCATCTACTAACTGGATATATTCTCCTCGACAAAATATCAAAGCATGGTTTTGATTGTCACTTTTACCATCCCCAAGAATAGGATTTCCAGAAAGTCTTATTTTATATTTCGGTTCTCTTTGTCCATCGCCTGAAATTTCGCAACTGCCATCAATTAGAGAAGAATAATAAACTACTTCACCGGTATCCAACTTTTCTTCTTCAAGATAAGCTATTTGAAGTTCTGGATATGCTCTCAATAAAAACTCCTTATTCTCTTGCTCATCTTTATTGAATTCGCACATACGTTGCATTGAAACGATTATCCTAAACTTCCTTAAAGCCATGACTGCAGCTCTTTCCAACTTCAACTGTTCGTCGTTATTAAAGTCTTCCAAATTAGGGTTCTCCACATCGTACAAAAGTTTGATGGCTCTTGAGTAATTCATGAAACCGGATATAGTTCGGTATAAAGTTTGAGATCTTAAAGAAGCCCATATTCTTGTTCTTAAAATATATTCAGGAGTGGCCGACTTAAACCCAACACAATAATAGGGCAAGTCATCATAAGCTTGTTTATCAGAGTTAAATTCCTCAGAGAGCCCGCTTTCAATTTCCTCGGCTAACATTTTTGTGTCTTGGACAAAACATGACCATTCCAAAGGATGAAGCTGTTTCAAGTATTCAAGAAGTGTTACATGAGAATACTTATCTTCTTCTCTAATTATTTCTCTCAAAGTTAAAGTTATTTTCTCGCTATAATGGGGAATTAGAACAGTAAATGTTGGCATTGAATCCGTTGAACAAGATTCTCTCATGGGAGTGGACAATGATTGAGCAAAAAAAGTAATACGTCTTTGTGCTTCATTTTGTGTATCAAACAAAGAAGATTTTACCGATTTGTCTTCCTGAGCAACAAAAAATGAAGGTTCCTTCAAAACATTCCCATTTTCTGCTCCTGGGGTAACTATTTGTTGATAAATAAGTCTTTGAACATGTTCTAAAGAAAGCAAGTGTTCCCGATACATTGATATAACTATTGAGTTCCATACTTGAGAAACTAATACTTTTGGTCTAATATTACGATCATCTGTAGAAATAATTTTTGAAAAAATTCTCTTTGGTAGTCTTGAAAAAATATTTCTCCATGGAGTCCAAATTGAAACTCCTATATAAAAAGAGCGACAAACAGAAAATAATGTGTTCCAAATGATAAACCATAAATAAGTGTCAAGGAAAAACAAAACTAAATCTGTCAAGAACATCAAACCAATAACCATAAAAGGTTGATAAGTACATAAAGTCTTCCCAAGGATAGCATCTCCAACACACTTAGACATTCTCATGTTACTTAACTCACGAATAGGATCTCTTAATGAAAGTGTCATAAAAAAGTAAGATTCCAGTAATTTTGCCAAAAAGACAGCAATCCATAATCCATAAGAAGATAGAGCAGCCTTTCCTTGAAGTTTATGAACAGAGGAAGTAAAGGTTTTTGTGGGAAGATATTTTCTGTCAGATTTATTCATGTAGGAACCAAGCAAACTTCCTAATGGAACAATTGAAAGATAAATAACAGTGAAAATTGATATTAAAAACTGAGAAATAGAAATCCCTAACGCTGCTTTATTTGGTTGGTTAATTGGAATAAAACCCAAGATATAAATAGAAGGAGAAGTGTTAATAGCAAACAAAAATAATAAAAAAAGCATTCTTGAGGTTAATGGTTGTGCACCGGGCCATTTTCTTGGAACAAATCTATATTCACATATGGTGGCGATAATATTAATCAAGCATGCAATGGAACCACCTAATGCCATCACAGTGAATCTTACCTGTGATAAAGGCTGATTGTTTAGTTGTTGCTGATAGTTTTTTGTGTATAAAGTGGGAGAGTTTAAGGAAGTGTAAAACCAATAAATAGAAGTATGAATAATCCAAATTCTGTTGAAATTAGTAAGAACATGAAACCAGGATCTACTTTCTTTATAAGTTTTATAAAATACTTTTGACCAGTTGATATCTTTGAGTAACAAGTATCTTTCGTGAGATTTGTAGTCTAACAAATGGGACTTGTTTTTAAGAACCAATTTTTGTAAACCTTTACGATACCAAAACAATTGATTTATATCATCATAGCCAATTATTTTAGAGTGATCTTTATCTTTGTGGAGATATTTTCCATTTGTTAATTCGTAAACCTGATCACGATAAAAATTGTATAAAGGGGTAATAACATGATCGAGAAATGGAATAGAAGGCCTAGCAATGGGTTGAGATAAATCAAGAGAGTAGTAGTAATCATTGCAGCATTTAAAAATGAAACATAAACATTCAGGCATAAATCTGATATTGTTTGATTCGCCCCAACACAACAAATAAAGTGCTAATTGAACAATACAATCGTGAGAAGAAAGATTTTTCATGTTGATTGCCCATTTTTTTTTAGATTCTTCAATGGAAAAGAATTCCAAACTAGTTTGGTCAAGTTTAGATCGAGCATTTCTCTTGAGGTCGCCGTCACTTTTTGTATTTTTAAAACCAATAGTGTCATCAATATCTAATTGAGCAGCGAAATACCATTTTTTGAAGTTTGAATTCGTTCCTCCAATATAATCAGCATGTAGTGATCTTAGAGCAAGATGAGGCGGCATTCTTGAGCCTCTTGAATCCAATAACCTTAGCAAGTGATCAAACATATTTTTAGTGTTATCTGATTGAAAGCCAAATACATCACTCAACGAGATAAATATGTCTTCAATCTTTTTTCTATTTATTGGAATGTTGGAATCAGAACTCCAGGATGGATAAGGATCATGATAGTTATCGAAGACGTCATAAACACCTTTCTCAACAAACTCCTCACCACTTAAGTTAACATTTGAGGCTTTAGCACCATATATTTCGGCAATTCTGTTAAGATCTCTCCATCGACCAGAGGTAATATGGGGAGTTTTAAAGGCACTAAAAGGCATTGCGGTTCGATCTGTTAGAGCTGAGGGAAACGCCAAAGCTGCATCGCCATAAGCTAGAGAAAAAAAAAAAGCAGTTCATTGTCGTTAGTTACAAGTCAATTTCTGCAGGAAAACCCATTGGCCATTGGCCATTTTCAAGATGAAAGATTTCCAAAAAAGCTTTAAAGCTGAATGAAAGACATAGGTAGAGCAGGTGGACGATACTAGAAGCAGATTTGCAATTGCGGTTTTGGAATTCTGGGGAGTCAGTGTACTCTGAGGGAGTAGCAGAATCAGATTCGGCAGCAGCAGCAGCGTCGTGGAATACTGAGACAGCCTCCATATCAACCGAGAAAGCTGAGGCAGACGACATTACTGAACAACTTGAGATAAACAGCTTAAGGGTTATATTAGAGTAGTATATCAGTCAACAGGCAACAACCCCATCTGCTCCAGAGAAGATGATCAGAGGCTCCGATGGCAAACAGTAAAACGTTGCCCAAACCGCCAGTGGAGCAAATGCACGAAATCCAGCAGCGGAAGCACCACAAAAGCAGCTCTTCCACCATCTCGGTCACCTGACCTGATTATATTGTTTTTTTTGTGGTTTTTATTTGCCAGTGTTTCTCAGTTTCTCAGTTTCTCAGTGCTCGATTTCAGTTTCCATCTCGACAAAATGAATTTGGGAGTAAGGAACAGCGTCAATACCCTTGTGTCTTCCCCTGTCTCGAGGGTTTTTGTGAGATGGTCAGCCATTACTCGAAGAGTCAAAATACCTGTGCAGCTATTGAAGAACTTTGAGGGAATCGGTGTAGCTGGTGAAATCGTGGAGGTTAAGCACAGTATTATGAGAAATCGCTTGCACCGCTACAATGGCGCCATATACTTGACAAATGGTCGAAAACCCATAATACCTGTTGTGGATAATCCTAAGATCAAACTTATGGAAAAGCTTAAAATAAAAGAGCAGGAGAGGTTGAAAAATGAACAACTACGAAAACAACAGCTAGCTCAAGAACAGCTCAAGTTGAAAAAGATTGAAATCGAGCAGAAAAAGGTTGCAGCTCAAAAGTTGTTAACTGGAATTATGTTTTCCAAATCTGAATCAAAGAAGAAAACCTCTATCGAAGCAGCTGTTTCACCTGAAACATCTGAAACATCCGACAGTAAGACTTCACCTGATTCAGCCAAACAACCAAAAGAATCGGAAGACTCAAATCAAGACCATGTTAGTATTAAGATAAGTCGTTTAAGAACTTTACCTCCATCGTTGTTGTTTTTGACAAAGGCCAGAGAATCTGGATATTTGGAGAAAAATATTACAAAACCAGAGCTTGTCAAAAGATTATACAACATGACCGATGTGAAATTAGATGAAAAGAATATTTTAATTTATTACGGAGAGAAGATTGCTGACAGAGCCGATAAATTGGATGAATTCGATTTTGTTGGTTTATACACAATTTCAATTAATCTATCGGGATCAAATACTAGACGTCAAGTCTTAATTAAGGCCAGAAATCTTTCTGCTATCAATAAACTAGTAAGGCCAACCACAAATGCTGACAAAAAATGATTGTTCTAAATAATATCAATTTTTTTGGTTTTGTTAAATTGGATTCACACTTGAAAAACTTGTATATATTTCAAAATTACAATATACATTCTTTTAGTTTTAAGAATTATTGCTTATGGTATTATTAAATTGACCATTTCTCTATTATTGAATGAACTATAAATGTATTTTGTGGATTTCTCACTTTTACGATTCTATCAAGAACAAACTTTCGCTTTTCAACATCCAATAATGAAAGAGAAATATCAAATCGACGAAATTTAGAAAATGAATCCATAAGCAATAAAATATTCTGGTTTATCGATTCTTTTCCATTAATATAATAAATCACTGCATCCAAAAACTTTTCCAAAAATTCCGAATCAATTCCAGCTTTCAGAAATAAGCTTTTAAAGATATACAAATCTATTGAAAATATGTATTCAAAGATTTGAGCATCATACTGGGATCCATATCTTGACAAAGAGTTGAGAAAATAAACAGTTGGAGTTTTTGGAAATTCTAGTTTATCTTCTATAAAAATCTTTCTAGTATTATTTTTGCTTTTACTGATAACAGAAACTAATGAATCTGATTTGAAACTATTTTCATCAGAAATACCATCAAAACCACTATTATTCAATAAACCATTTTTTATAGTTTGAAATTGACCCAGAGTCTTTGAAACTCCAGTTTTATTAAAAGCAATATTTATTAGCTTTTGATACTTCTCCGGTAGTGTATCAACCACTTGAACATCTAATTCCTGAATTTCGCTATTTTCTTGCTGAAATTTAGATTTCTGCTTAGTTTTTGAAAGAATTTTCAATTGCAACGCTTTTTTTTCATTCAAAACAACACGATTTTCAGCATCAAGCTTTAAGGCTTTGTTATAACTTTCCAAAGCTTGTTCATTCTGCTCGATCTTTGATAAAGCAATTCCTTTTCTCCAAAGCAATTTGACATTTAAGTTTCTATTATTTCCATTATTAACCACAAACAATAGTCCCTTTTCACAATCTGATATCACCCTTTTCCAATCTTCGAGCTTGATGAAGCACATTGCCCTGTTGGAATAAAGTACAGGATTTTGAGGATTGGTCCTAATAGCATCCCGATATAATTTGGCAGCTTTCTTGTACTCTTTATTGGAAAACGCTTTGTTTCCTTCTTTTTTCAATTCGTCGGCATCCATTATCGATCCATCTGTATTTTTGAACTGTTTCAGCTGATCCATCATTGAATTTTATGTTCGGATCATATTCCACTGGATTCATCCAATTAAGTCTGTCATCCGTTGTAGATCCTTTAAAAACCTACAACGGTTCTTCTCGTGGGCAGACGGATTTCAGCGGATCAGCTTCACTAAACAGGTGGATTGAAAGTGCTGTAATTTTTTAAAGGTTCTTCAAGATAGCAATTTTCGCTTCATCACTTTATGATCTCTGTTTCAAACAATGCTATAGATTTTTAAATCTTTGGCTGGT